>NC_141378.1:32970815-33570815 GCF_017979445.1 Akebia trifoliata
AACCATCCACATTGATTTTGGACCATCTAAAATCATTTTTTTCCTGAATGCTATTGATTAAAGAATTAATGTCATCACTAAATGGTTAGAATTTTTCCAATGAGTGAATTTCAGACTACAAGCCTACTTGTATAATGTTTTCCTATACACTACATTGTTGGTCCCAAGTCCTTATAGAGGACTCAAAATAATTTTTGCTATTATAATATGTAGTTGTTAGGACCCCAAATTCCAAACTTCACAAATCAAATATTGTAGTTACTTCCCAGATGTGAATCAAACAATATAGAAAGAAACCATTTAATCTATTCATCAGTGCACGTGGAAAACACATAATTACTTGCTTTAACACCTAAACATATAAGAATTTGAGATTAAAAAACAGAGAATCTTGTAATTGCTGAATGTGATTAGTCCATAAGAACCTAAGTCAGAAATATAAATTAAGCGGATTGACTTGTATGAGTTCCATAGATAAAGGGGATTAGTCTGTAGATTAATGTAACTAAGCATCTTGAAGTAAAAATCAGGATCTTTAAAATAAAAATCTGAACCAATTAAAATAATTTTATAACAAAATTAATAAGATCCCAATTAGAAATTATACCTTAAATAAGATGATTACCTAGTGTTTAGTAAGGCGTCTCCCAAAGATCAAGTGGCAAGTACTTCTTCTTCCCATAAACTTCTCTAAAAATCATTTTTCTTTTTCACTTTTACGAAATTATCATTAAAATTTGAATGATAGTAGTCTATGAAGTGAATCAACAACACCAATAATTATAACTCACAAATTGAGTTTTTAGCCTAGATTGCTTATGAAATGCCCCCACAATTCAATGAGATGCTCCAGAGTTGTCTGAACCCAATATTAATAGAGAAATCCGAGTGCTAGAGCCAAAAATCCTTCAATTGTTTCAACAGATCGTGAACCTTGACCCTCCCTACTCAGATTTACAGAAAAAATCAAACTCGAATCCAAGTAAATGGATGACTACCAGAGACATAACTCATGATCAAACTTCTAAATAAAAGAATAGATCAGGTCAAGATCCAGTTGTTCTTACCCATTTATGCAGCTCTGTAACCTTAATCCGGCTGTTTAAACTAGAATCCGATAGAGATTGAAGGATTTGGGTGATGTTCGAGAGAGAGAAAACGAGAGATCGAGCGAGAGATTGAACAAGAGATTGAACGAGAGACCGAGCAAGAGATTGAATGAGAGATGCAGAGATCGAATGAAACCGAAAGAGATGCGAGAGAGAAACCTACGTTTAGTAGGTTAGGGTTTAATCACTAATCGATTGAGAGAGGGAGGGAGGGAGAGAGTAGAACCTTCCCTCTTGTTGGCTCTCTCTCGCACGATAAGTTTGTTTTATTTTTAGTTTTTTATTAAAAGAAAAAAAAAAAATCATTACCACGGCTTCAAGCGCACAAATTCAACTTTAAAATATTTCACGGCTTGGAGGACATAAATTTAGATGTCGTATTTAAGACTTTTTGACGTAGTATGCCATATTCAGAAGAGAAAATAAAAGGTCAGTGATTGAGTAAAGTAAAGCACAATAACACTACGCATGAAGGCTTGTAGGCAATCATCTAAAAGGGATAGAGAATGTTTAAATAACAAGATCAACATTCAATAATAGATATGGCAGGTAGATAAATTAGAAAAAAGTATATTCCATACCGAGCATCAAAATAGACTTCTTAGGTAGATTCATACTTCCATCCAAAAGTAGAAAACGGCCAATTTTCCCTTAAATTGATTAAGAATAGCTTAGCATAATTGTGTTCTATTGTCTTCAAGATAAGATATTAAGCATATTTTGTATATTTATTAAATTGTTTAAATTTTATAAAGTATATTCCAAGCCAAGCATCATAATAAACTTCCTAGGCACATTCATACGTCAAGCCCTTGCAAAACAAAATAAAGATAAATTTACCCTTAATTTGATTAACAGTACCTTTCTTTAATTGTGTTCTATGGTCTTCAAAAAATAAGGATAAGCATATATTGTTATAAATACAAAATTTTCTAAAAGAATTAAAATATTTAAAATTGTAAAACTACAAATTTCATCTCCATTAGCATTAATTCTGTTGTCAAAATGTAAAGGAGAATGAGGTCCAATTTTTTCCTCACCAAACTAGTCGAAAGTGATTATGTAGACAAAGATTATTAATAAGACTATCACTAAAAATTAAGTTTCCCTTCAAGGATTTTTCTGCATTTATTGTGGTAGCAGAGATTCTATAATGCTAGTGATTGTCATGTGAATTCCATAAAAATTGCATGCTGACAATAATATCCAAGATAGCCATGACGATGGTGGTGGCAGAAATGGTGGTATATATCAGGAGATTGATGGTGAAATAGAAATAGACAAAGAAGTAAATTGCTGGAGAATTACATGTGCTGTCATGCCATTGACTTACCAACTTAGCATAGATTTTAAACAAATACACATATCTTATGAGAATACTACCTTTCTTATAGAAAATGAAATGGATTGGATGTTAGATGTAAACCTTGGAGAAGAGAGATAAATGGTTGTAAAGAAAGTTAAGTATGTGGTTTAGGGTTCTAGTAAGTCCACTAAGGTCCTTGTATGATTTTAAATCTCTGTTTCCCCGTCTTGACTTGTTCAAGATACCAAGATGATTAAACTGAGAAAATCTTCGTTTTAAACCATTCTTAAGTCCAATTCCAATCTTTAAATCCAAAAAACGAAAAATAGAAAAATAGATTGAAGAAAAAAGGGAATCTTGATGTTAGGTCTCCTGCAGCACAATATGTCTTGGTCAAGTCATCTTGATCTTGAACAATTTTTAAAACCATGGTGCTCAACTTGAGCAAAAGAAGGTTATATAGAATGATGAGACCTAAAGAAGATGGGTGAGAGCCTAAATGCCCACCTAACTTTTTGAGGTGCATAACTCTGAAATTGTAAATCAAAATAATTATTAAATTAATTACAAATTTATGATGAATATTACAAAAAATCTTGATTCGAGTGATTATGTATGATTGGTCGTTCATAAGGTTTAGTTAACTAGAAATGTTTCAATCTTCGGATGAAGTTGGATTTAATTATGTACCCAAAGGTCTCAACATCCCAAGATGAGTGAGGACTTTAAGAGGTGGAGATATGACACTTTTCAAAAAGATAAAGTTCCAATCTATGACATATTGTACTCGAAAAGTAATTAAGAACATCATAATTAAAATAGATTCCAAAATATCACATCAGTTTCAATGGAGCATTGGGAGAAGGTTCACTTGAAGAGATTAATGTGCCACCATCAGTAAATCAATCACAATAAAGTGAACAAGATTGGATTTAAAAACTCTAGACAGAAATCATATAAGATATGAGGGTATGCCCCAAGAAGAAAAGTACAATATTTTTTTAACTTTTAACAACACTAGCTTACATAGTAAAGAAAATAAATACAAACACCAACCTATCAATTTAGGTTTGTTTTTTCTCTACTCATGGGGTAAATGAGATAAATTTCAACTACTCAAAGAAAGTCCTCGACAAGCTCTTGGAGAATAATTAATCTCTTAAAGAAAGTCGTCGACAATTAGAAATTATACCTAAAATGAGACGATTACCTTATGTTGAGTAAGGCGTCTCCCGAAGATTAAGTGGAAAGTACTTCTTCCCGTAAACTTCTCTCAAAATCGTTTTACATTTTTTGCGTTTGCGAAATTATCATTAAAATTTGAACGATCACTAGTCTATTAAGAGAATCACCAACACCAATAATAATAAATCACAAATTGACTTTTTAGCCTAGATTGCTTATGAGATGCCCCCACAATTCAATGAGATGCCCCAAACTTGTCTGAACCCAATAATAGAGACTGAAAATAAAATCGAAATATAAGATGGTTTTGTTCAAAAATTGCACGAAAAGTGTGAGAAATTCAGAAAATGACCCACCTTATGAAAATTATCAAGAATCCCTTGATCTCTAAGCTTGTTACTATCTTGATGGACGACATTAAAAACTGGTGACAACTCACAACATTAAATTTAAAACTAAGCTTCTTCCAATGGGAAAACAAGGCAATAAATGGAAAAAAAAAATTATCATCCATGAACCAATCTCCATCAGAAGATATATAAGCTTTGGTTCTAATAAGGTTTAGATCAATAAGAATTTGTGCAACTTCAAGAAGTATTCCATGCTTCTTTGTATTGTCCACCTTCCTCACAAAGCGAATAAAAATATCAAATATAAACAAAGGTTAACTGTCCAAGCCCATAAAAATGGAAAGAAAACAAGACTTACCCTTATAACTATTGCAGTCTTGCAAGTTTCACTATCCATTTCAACCTTATAAAGGTTTTTAAAAAACACAATTGAGAAAAAAAACAGAGTTGTAAAAGTTTGGAATATCTTGAGTTAGGTTTAAAGTGACTTTCTGTTACATTAAAAGGAAGAAATTACAGACCTTGTGGATTCATTCTCCGAATGAATTTCTCATACTCATCATACATGTCCCATGAGGAGGTTAAATAAGCCTCTAAACAGAGGAATCACAATCGACGAAGGAAAAAAAATACAAAAAAAATTAATTGAAACCCATGAAACAAAACAATCCTTGGCCCTCAGAAAGCTAGATTGGAGATTAGAAAAATCTCTTTAAGAATCTCAAAAGACGAAATTGTTCGAAAAGTCATAATTTAAGATAGATAAACGGCCCAATCAAGCAAAAACATTAATTAAGACAAAGAAACAAGATAAGGAATGGAACCCATCACTCAAAACTACTAATCAAGAGAAACGAAATCAGAAAATCGCCAATACCCATTAACCAATACTACAAGAAAACAGTGAATCAGGAACCAAATTATAAAATGGATTTTATCCGTTTCAAATTAAAAACGGTTTTAAACCATTTTACCTATTAAAACCGTTTTAATCATGTCTTAAATGTCGCATTTCCAGTCTCATTATAAGAGAACGAACCAACCTCTCTCTCTCTCTCTCTCTCTCTCTCACACACGCAGTCGATGAAACATTCTTTGGACCCTCATTCTAACAGGAACGAAGAAGATGGTTGAACCGTAAGAGCCTGAGCATTCTCCCTTCTTCATCTTCCATCTTCGATCGTCACATTCGGGCTCTCATTTTTACAGAAACTAACAGTGTTTTTGGATTGAGAGAAAGGAAGGGAAGGGAAGGGAAAATAGTACCCTTTCTCCTGTTTGGATTGTTAAGTGGGGAGGGAAGAGAAGAAAAATGGAGGGAAGGGAAGGGAAAAACGTAACAAATTTGTTCCCTCCGAAAATGGAAAGACGCGGAGGGAAGAGAAGAGAGAGACTTTTCTATTCCAAATTTACCCTCATTCTTTTTAAAATTTCCAAAACTTATTTATATTGACAGACCATATATTACTACTTACACCCCATGTAATAAATCAGATTAAACTGATTTCAAAAACCCTAGAAATTTGCAAAACGAAGGAGCCAAACTTGAACTGAACTCGAAGACGACCTCTCTCTCTCATTCTTTTGATTTTCTTCAAGAAATCCTCTTCAACGTCACACAAATTTCTCTTCTTCAACCCCACACACGTTTCTCTTCTTCTTCTTTTTTCAAAAATCCTCAAAAACAAATTTGATTTCAAAAATCCTAGAAGTGTAGAATGAAGGAGTTGAACTCGAGTAGGAGACAACCTAAGGTATCGTCTCTCTCTCATTCTTCTGATTTTCTCCAAGAAACCCTCTTCAATGGCACACATTTCTCTTCTTCTTCTTTTTTCAAAAATCCTTACACCCTCTGGTTATTTTTTTATTTATTTATTTTTTTCGTAATAGTGGGAAGTTATCATCTTCGATCTCAAGGTCATCAAGAAGGTAAATTTTTTGAAAACCTAGATCTGTTTTTTCTTGAAAATCAAGAAAGTTTGATATTAGATATACTTTTCTAGATAGCTATATTTTTATGCAATTGTTCAGGGATTTGTCTTAACATAAAATGAAGCATACTTTGGGGGAGTAGATGAAATGAGTTGCGAGTTACTACAGACTCAGATTATTCCTTAAAGTAAAAAATGTAGTACTTACGCAGTAACTTTTGAGGCCTTTTCACTTGCATTGTTATTCTTAACTGAATTTGAATTTTGAGATGAAATTAGGGACTAGTTATCTGTTTTAGAATCTTTGGGAAAACCAAGTTCAATTTAAAGAATTGATTCTGGAGGATTGTTTTGTGTTTCATAGATTTTTCTAGGATGCTAGAGAATTCAAACTTGTATTCACTCTTAAACAGTACTTTGGAATTCAACTTCCCATAAATCCTAGATGTACGCCATAGTTGGCAAGGATATGACATGGACATAGTGTAAACTAAATACTTAAATTTAAAAAAGAAGTGTTAGTGCAATAAACTTCAGACTTGTACTCCTCAACGAACTTTTATATTGAATTGAGTCTAGGTAAGTTATCATGCACACCTTGAATGCCTAAGTTGTTCAGTTCAGTTGGTACTTATCACTCCGTTTATCAATGATTTATACCTTTGAATGGTGGAAACTAGCTTTACAGGAGTAGTCACCTTATGCTCTCCTTCTAGTACACTTGTAATAGGCCCCTGTTTTGTATTATAAATGTGACGAAATTGTAGAAATTATTACAAACCTTAAATTGAATCCCACTTGATCATCTAAAAGTGACACCATAGAAATCCTAGCCATTGATCTAAATATATCACAGACAAACAATGGTACACAATTAAGAGGATAAATTATAATCTAAGCTGTTCATCAATCAAAGTTTTTAAGGATCTTAATCATGTTTAAGTTTGTACATGTGTGCCCCGTGGGATTAGTCGGGTGCTCTAAGAGGCTTGGATACCCAAGTTATTAAAAAAAAAATTGAGGTATATTAAATATAAAGGTTTGAGCAAAAAAGAAAAAAATTGATTATCTCACAAGTCTATGTTTCTAATGATCTTCCTAGAAAATGAACTTGACATCAACTCATAGCTTTTCGTGAAAAAAATATAGTGTAGCTTCTAGTGTATTTAGAACTTCTTCCTTGTAATACAAAAATTAAAGGACTTTAAAGAACAATAATTCCCTCATCATTAACTTGGATGACATCTTATTTGATTTTTCTATTTTATTATAAAAGTGAAGTATACATTACTTTGATTTTTGTTTTATTTCTTAGGTAAGCGAGATTTGTGATAATTAATTAACAGGTGTAATTAGTGTTTGAACTCAAGTTATTGTATCAACACTCACATATTTTAATTTACTTAAGAGGAATACTATCTCTTAAGATTGGTTAATCATTTTTTTACATATCCAAACTCTACAACATAACATGCCTATTTTGTTTTTTGTTTTTTTTTTGTTTTTTAACTTTTTTTAAGATGTAAGGTAAAGAAATGGGGATGGGGGGTTTGTTACCAAATTATTGGGTTTTTTTTTTAAAAGATTTTTTGTTGATGTCTGTTTCCTTGAAATTCTTCTTCTTTGGGTTGTTGCAGTTTTTTCAATTCTTATACTTTCTAATATTTTTCATATTTAGTCTTTTTTGTTTTCTTTTGCTTTGATTTAATTTCTTTAAGCTTTCAACTGTTAAACGTTAACTATATCTATTTTGTATAGTGGTCCTCTAGATATAACTTGATTGCCTTGATCTCTGTTTATTAGTCTTGAACCTTCGGTTAAATATTTGTTTATCTACAATTTGGTCTATGTTCAACATCTTGTTAGATTTCTAGCTCAGTTTCTATTTCATATTTATCAACTCAATTTGTTCATTGATATTTAAAATTGTCTTTACTTGTGTGTAGTTTTGTGAAAGGAACATATTCATTTTTGTGTGGAAGGAACCCAATTGAGTAAAGACAAATCTAGCACAAAAAAAAGACAGACCTTATATTATTGGTTATGCAATCCATTATGACACTGGATTGAATATTGATTGCCCTTTAAATGGTTCACATGTACATTTAAACTTTTTTTTTACAGCTCTTTGTGGTGTTATCGTGTACAACTACTTGAAGTTCAAGGAATCCCCTACATCTCAACTTCCTATTGAAAGTATCCCTCAAGGAGCAATAAAGGTCAGTTTTCTTTTTTATTTATATATTTCATTGAGTGTGTATTAGAAAGTTCATCTAATAAATTGGTTTTTATTTTCACTCCTATTCTTGCTAATGTCATACCCTCTATTAGTAAGAAGGCTTGCTACTTTTTTATTGCTAAATATAAAACATTTTCTCCTTTAAATAATGATTTTACCATAACCGACTAAACCCATCCAATAGTCCAATGCTTTGAATTATCGAATTTGGTAACCTTTGATGTAAGGGATCTCCTTTATGATGGTGTTATCGAATTTTGATTTTTTTGCTTTGGGTTCTCTTTGATTGTATACCATCTTTTAATTTTCATTAAAAGAGGGGCATAAACATATAGATTGTACCTGTTCATCTCACCTATATGGATTAAAAAATTTCTCGTATTATAATGTAGACATATATGTGTACGGTTAATTACTACATAGTTGTTATAATTATTATTGTAATTGTTGTGTAGTTTCTAGATGGATAGAGAAGAAGAATTGGATGATTCGTTTTATGAAGATTTTTTTCATCGTTGTCAAATTTGGAAAAAACTTGTTGTGGAATGGGATCGAAGGCGTCGTATGGCTGCACACGTGGTTTGTCTTGTGGCTGCCTATTTGGTTAAGCAGTCTGAGTATAGAAATTATGTGGATCACTCTATAATGCCGAACAATTTAGAAAGAGAGTGTGTAAGACACGAATTGATGAACGAACTTAGGACTAATGAAAAATGTCGTGATATTATACGGATGGGGCCTGAAGCTTTTGAAAATTTATGCAATTTGCTTCAAACTTCTGGTCGACTTACTCACACTCGACGAGCTACAGTTGAAGAGCAAGTTGCCAAATTTCTTCATATATTGTCACAAAATGTAAGGAATCGCACCATTTCATTTTTTTTTCGTCGTTCTGGTGAGACTATAAGTCGTCATTTTCATCGTGTTCTACGAGCCATAATATCATTAGTCGAACTCTATCTTAAACAACCTGATGGATCAAAAGTTTCTCCAGAAATATTCAACAATAGTAGATTCTACCCATACTTCAAGGTAAATATAATTATTACTTCCTTTTATATAAATTTCATTTAAATAGTAAAAATATTATTTTCGTAATAGAATTTGATATATTACATTAATATCAGGATTGCATAGGTGCACTTGATGGAACACATATTCGTGTGAAAGTTTCTAGTACAGATGCACCAAGATATCGTGGAAGGAAGGAATATCCAACACAAAATGTATTGGCAACATGTACTTTTGACTTGAAATTCACATATGTCTTACCTGGATGGGAAGGAACTGCATCAGATTCAAGGATAATTAAAAATGCACTAACAAGAGAAGATAATTTAAAAATCCCTAACGGTAATCTATTTAACTATTAATATATATTTCTTTTATCTAATTAAAAATACTATTGTAGTACTGACTTTTAATCTTAATAGGTAAATATTACCTTGTTGATGCTGGATATATGCTTAGGAGTGGACTTGTGACACCTTACAGAGGTGTGCGTTACCACTTGAAAGAATATTCTACACATGCGCCACAAAATCCTCGAGAGCTATTTAATCATCGACATGCCTCCTTGCGCAATGCAATTGAAAGATGTTTTGGAGTATTGAAGAAAAGATTTCCTATTATAAGAAGCACGACAGAGCCCACTTACTCAATTGACACGCAATCAGAGATAATTTTAGCATGTTGTATTCTCCACAATTTCTTAATGGGTGTTGATCCTGATGAGCATCTTATTGCTGAAGTAGATAGAGAAATCATGAATGAGTTTGAATCTCAAGAAGATGTTCATTTTCGAGATAATGATGATGAAGACTCTAGACGAGGAACAATTTTAAGAGATAACTGAAAGCGCCCTCGATCCGCGGGGTGCGCGGATCCGCTTTTGACCCTTGAGGTTTGGGAGTCGCCACCTAGTTATTATGGTCTAGGAACCAAACTGACTCTAAAATGGATAAAAACTAATCTACTACAGAAAATCTGAATCCGGGGATCATGTTACGGGGTTGGAAGGTGTTAGGCACCAACCCCGCCCGGCCATTGCCGGTCTCTACTTATCCCAAATAAAGTTACATCGCTAATGACAAACCTAGATTAAAAAAAATAATAAAAAAAACTTACCTTCGATCTGCAAAAGTGTTATTCCCTCAGATCTGGTGAGAATGGCTCCTTGTACCGTATTCCTTACTTTGTTCTGTCTCCGGATCTGATTTCTGATCTCCGAGGCAAGGTGTCTCTTACTTGGATCTGGATGCTTTGAATTTGTGGTGGATTTTTGAGGTGTTTTTGAGAGGTTTTTGGGTGTTTTTTAGGCTAAAATCGGAGTAGGGGTGTTAGGGAAGGAGTTGGGGCTCCAAAATTAGGGTTTTGGGGAGGTTATGGAGGCTTCTTCACCTACTTTTTCTAGGGTTTTTTCTTTGATACGAAAATAGGGTGTGGAGGCTCCTATTTATAAAGTTTTTAGAAGCATTAGGGTTTGATTAGGGTTTCTTTTAGGGTTTTGACTTAGTCTTTAGGGTTTTAGGGTTTTGACTTTAGTCTTATGAGATTGACTTGATTAGTTTTAGATTAGGGTTTGGATTTAGGGTTTTGACCTTAGTCTTATGAGATTGACTTGATTAGTTTAGATTAGGGTTTTAATTTAGGGTTTTGACTTTAGTCTTATGAGATTGACTTTAATTTTGACTTCAGTCTTGCTTGATTGACTTTAATTTTGACTTCAGTCTCACTTGATTGACCTTGACTTTAGTCTTGCTTGATTTACTTTTATTTTGACTTTGGTCTTATTTGATTGACTTTAATATCTTGACTTTAGTCTTGCTTGATTGATTTTAAATTTTTGGAGAACCCCTTTCTATTATATCTTTAATTCTTTGGACCCCCAAATGGAGGGGTCCTTAAAGAAATATCCCACGAACCCTCAACAATTTTGCCTGAGAGTCCAATTAATCGATTTTTTAGGTTCAACTTTTTAAATTAATTTCATTAATGTTTCACTTTAATTATTTAATGTTTTATTTATTAATTTCGAAAATTTTAATTATGAAAATTGTGAAATTACCGTTTTGCCCTCGGAGAGGATTTTTTACGTTTTAAGTCGTTTTTCAATGTTCCAAGATGTTTTGGAATCAGTTTTTCGTAAGGAATTCAATGGGAATGTTGGTTTTTGTCATTTATGAAGTTTTTTGTATGAAATGATCGTGAACTTTATGAGGGGTATTTTCGTAATTTTGTCAAAATTTGTGAAAATTAGCGAAGTGGTTTACTTGGTTTCGATTTATTGTTTTATGTGTTTGAGTGGGTTTTCCTAAGCGTAATGCAGGCTCTAGAGTTATTTTGATGTTAGGGGTATTTTTGTAATTTAGTGATTTTTATCGTGAAGCTTCTTTTTTTATTTGCAAGATGATGATTTATATGTTTCTGGGGTCGTATTTTCCTAGCGTAGCGTGGTTTCTAAGTTTTGTCAGTTCGAGATACCTCATTCGGATTTCTGAAACATATCTGGTAACAAAATAAAGCATTGGAATAGACCTCCATCATTGGGAACCTTTGCGATCGGGTTGACGACTTGATTAATCAGGCGGATGCAAAAATGAGGTGTCTACAATAACATTGCAGCTACCATGTGGAGTGATTATGTATTGAATTAAGTGTGACTTTTTATTATTTTTTTTCTTTACATGCAAAATTATAACTGGATGATTGTATTGTAAGACTATGTTAAGTATTGGTTTAAATTTTGACTCTGAACTTATTTGATATTGGATATCCATTTAAATGTATTATCTTGTTTGCATAATAACTTACTATATTACAAATTATGCCTTAATTAATATAATTCTTTATTTCTGTATATATTATAGATGAGCAAGTCTTACAAAACAGATAAGGACCAAGCTTTGAAATGGAATGAGCAAATGGATGCGGTTCTCATTGACGCATTTGTTCATCAGAACGACAATGGAAACAGAGTTAATAGGACTTTCACAACCACGACATATGACAAAATTGTGGTTGAATTGAATGAAAGGCTTGGGTATGAATTTAATAAGCAACTCGTGAAGAACCGCATGAAAATAATTAAAAAGAACTTCAATGAGTGCTATGATATTTTCAAGGGTGGCCTGAGTGGTTTTGCATGGAATCAAGAGACAAAGATGATGGATGCTGAGCCTGAAGTTTGGAAGGCTTTGATTGAGGTTAAATTTTATTACTAATTTAAATTATGTCACTTTAATTTATTTATTAATATGCAATAATGTTTTAAAGTTTTTTTTCTTTATTGTTGTAGGCAAAACTTGAAGCAAAGAAGTGGATGAATACACCTTTACCTCACTATGAAAAACTAACAAAACTCTTTGGAAAGGATAGAGCAACAGGACAAGGTGCTGAAACTGCATTCGAAAAAGTGAAGGGATGGAATAATGAGATGCAGACAGGTGGGGGGATAGAAGGGAGTGGGCGTGGTAAAACACTTATTGATGATATTGATTATATGGTGATAAATGATGATATATGTTTGGAGGACTTTGAAGGTTCACATGATATGCATGAAGAAGGTCGATCAACAACTCCTTATGAATCAGTTTCTAACAAGTCTACTACTTCCTCACAATCCAAGAAAAGAAAGGCATCATCTTCAACAGATTATTCAGGAATTGAGGATTCAATGAAAGATATTGCATTTGCAATTGAAAAAGGAAATGAGATTTTTAGAGAAGGAAATGAAATTCTAAAACACGGAATTCGTGAAACAAATGAGATTCTTCAGAGGACTCGAGCATGCGTTTACTCAGAGGAGGATGCTTTTGATGAGTTAGTAAGATTAGGCATTGATTCAGACTTACTTGATCGTGCCTACTCTTTTCTCATCAAAAACCCAAGAAGAATGAGGGCGTTTTTTGGTAACCCAGCTGAGAGGCGTATGCGATACTTGATGACAATGTTGAATAGTGCTGGAGATTCTTGATTTAGTTTGTTAACACTTTTTGTGATGTAACTTGATTAATACTTTGGAGATGCTTTTGTGATGTGACTTGTTCAATATTTTGGTGATGTGACTTTTTGTGATGTAACTTGATTAACACTTTTTTGTGTTGTTTAAGATGTTAGTACCTATTTCTCCTTTAATGTTATCTAAGTACCCATTTCGATTTTTTTCATGATTTAAGTGCTCTACATGTTATGATTTTTCATTCTTCTTTGGGATTTGGTATCATTTCTCACCTCTCCTTTTAATGATAAGTCTTCATCATTATTTTCTTCTTTGTATGTTTGTTTTGATTTATTCTAGATTTTCTCCACATATGCTTGCTTGTATATAGATGTTATGATGCAGATATCTATATGGGTTTCTCATTTTGTGACTTTGCATTTGGCAGAGAAGGGCTAAATAATAATGGTGAAAGATGATGATGGTGGTGGTGTTGCTACTGGAATGAAGGAAGTACCCCCAAAATACTATCCATACCCACCTCCTTTGACTCTGGGCATTTGATTATATGATCCCCATTATTGGTGGAAAAGAATTAGACTTGTATCGGCTATTTGTGGAGGTTACTTCTCGAGGTGGTATTGATCAGGTGAGATGATATAATCGACTAATTAGTAGTTTCACATTGTCTTTTCTCATGATTAGTTTGACACTGTTCATTCCCCCCTCATATTTAAGATGAATGGCATCCGTAATTATTCCAAGATTGTTGTTGCTTTGAATTATATATGTATGCGACCATACTAGGTAGGATTTGAATCAATGCTATGCTCTAGACTGGGTAATTTTCATTTTTATTACATTTTAATGCCTCACACACACACACACAAGGCTTTTTTGGGATTTTCTAATGAATGCCTACACACCGCCAAACAACTGGTTATCATTTTGCTAGAATTTTGTAGGGGAAAGTAGTTGTCTATGTAGAATTAGATGATCACCTTGACATGCTGGTTTTCACACACACTTCCAACACCATAGATAAGCACCTTGACATGCTGGTAAGAAAAGAAATAAAAAGGAACAGTTTGTGTTGTGTGTCAAAGCATTTCTGCCTCACAAACCAATCTTAATTCATGCAGATGGTCTGGCATCACCTTAATAAAAACATTCCAGAAGATGTAGCATTTGCTGAATCTAGGATACGGGCTGAAATAATTGCAGCAGAAGACATTTGCATGATATGGGAGCTATCACTATTATTATAGTTTCTGATTCATAAGCAATGGACCGTATCGGAGAGGTTTGCAAAGCTCTCTTACCTTTTTTATTGGTTCATTGATTTTTTCCATTAAAAATGTATGTCCCAACAACTTATATCACTTGTACATCTAAATACCATCATCTCTGATTTGCTAACTCTATGGACATGTTAATGTTATATATTGACAACACAACATTTTCTCTATAAAACATGGGTGGTCGTATTGCTGTCTTGTAATTTCTTTTCCTTTTGTTTTATCAGAACATGTCACAACACTCTAGGAAAGCTAGGCTTTATTTATTAAACACTAATCATCAACATGGTATCCCTACAATGGATACTAATTGTTCTAAAGTGGTTGAGGGGTATCTTTGTCTTGTTTAGTGCTTTGAAAACTGCTTCTCTATGAGTAGATGGAGTCATAAGGAGTCCCTATACCGAGATATTTGCTTGAGCTCCATTAAATGCGAACCATCTAGGGTCCTCAACAATTTCTCCATATTTATGAATGGCTGAATGTAAATAATGGAGTGGGGTCTTTGATGTTTTGTATATCCCACCTCCATATCTCTGTTTTTATTTATTTAAGTCCTTATAGACCACAGATCACTGGTGCAATTAATTGTCAAACAATCGATCCCACCTCACTTTATTTTCTTCTTGAATAACTAGGAATTGGTTTTCTCAAATCAAGCCAGACAAATAATTTCCACCTTTCTCTTGGAAGGTTTGAATTTGGGACTAGCCACACCAAATTTGCACCTCATATCTCCATTTACATTGCCATTCATTAAAAAAAAAATGATGCGATTGAAGTCATTTGGATGATCAAAGATACCATTACATTATTTCATCTGCAGTAGCTATAACTGTTGTTTCATCTGCAGTAGGTATAACTGTTGTTTCACATATAACTAGTGTGAAATTGTTGTATCAAATTGCATACAACAACTGAAATTGTTTGAACTAGTGTTATAATGTTGAGATAATAATTTGAGCCAAACCTTTGTAATCTTTGACAAGTGTGTTTTAATCTTTAATTGGGGTGTGATAAAGAATTTAAGAAATTGGGTGTAATAAGTTAAAGTTGGGGTGCCAATAACAACATTGCAGTACAGGTTGCACTCGTGAAGTGGGAAAGAAATCCACCAACCTATGTGTTGCCTAAGATACTTTTCAGTCTTCCACCAAAATGCAACCTGAATGCAAAATCATAAAAATCCAATCTAATTCATCATTTGGAGTTGAAAAGACTGTGATGGGGTTGATATTCATCTTAAGAGGTTTTATGTTGAAATCTTCTAATATTAGCTTCTCAAGGTAGTCACCTCTTCTCTAATGTGTTCTTACATCCTTGTATATGTGTCAACAAATATTGACCCCAATTTATTGCAGGTCAGACTCAATAACTTTCGTTAGCCCGATTGGGTGATTATAATCTGGCTTATGGATGGAGTTCTCTATGGCATTTGCTAGAATGGCTCATTGATTTGGCTTATGGATGGAGTTCATGCCCATCTTATTATAAGAGTTTTGACTTAATAGTTATATTTGATATCTTGGGCATGTGTTTCTTGGTTTTTTATTGTGAATTTAGTATTGGATTGTGCTGGTGTAGAAGTGCTTCTATACTTTTTTTGTTTGTTGGGATAATATGTACTTCAACTTCACCTTTGTTCCCCGATATAAGTGCAGGTTTTTAGGACTCATTTGTGACTTTGTGGTACAAGACATAGTAGCTAATGCTCTAGCTCAAGCCTTTAGTATTCTTCATGTTGTTTTAGTTAGTTTCACTTTATTTTCTTTTTTTCCTATAGTATGCTACCTTGATATACTTGTGTATCTTATGGATTGTTTGCATTTATTTCTTATCTTCTACTTAATTTTTTATTATCGCTTGCAAGAAATATTTACATATGTAAATATGTAATAGCTATATGTACGGTATCTTGTGGGAACAGAGAATTTTTCACTGCTGACCCTCTTTGATCTATGACCTTTTCTAGTGCTTTGATTCTTTTTTTTTTTCCCTTAGTTATTAAAAGCTAGTCATGCTATATGTGGAAGCTTAGGCATATAAAATATACCTTTAAGTGCTTTTTAAAATGAGCTTCCAGATCTGTTATTTGGTCTTTTCTTGATATTCATCCATGGACTCAATTTTCTTCAATTTCTGCCATTTTTTATCATTAGCTGCTTTCCATCTCTTCTCTTTGTTTTGCCATTTTTATTTTCTAATATGTTGTTGTATTCTTATCACTTATTACCACACCCTCAAGAATCTGTAATAGTTGCTCTAACAACAAACCATTTGCTACCACACCCACAAAGACGCGGACACATGTGTTGGTGTTCATTGCCGGTACAAAGTATTGCACACACCGACTCCCACAAGCACAACAGATTATTTCATGTTGAGTGATGTTTTCGTTGAATACTTTAGTTTGTATGAAGTATTCTACATAGAAAGAATGCATTTAGATAAGCTGATATACATTTAAAATCATAAAAAATAGTATATAAACATGATAGCTGAAAGCAAAATACTTGAATAGATTCAACTTTTGATATCTTCATGCACCTAACATAAAGATCGCACGGTGTATAACACAGAAAGTTCTTTGAAAGCTGAATCCTTTCATAGTTTGCCACTCTAATGTTAAATTCCATTGGCAACAAAACTAAGCATATAGTTTTACTGATGGCTAGACCTCAATATTAGTATTTGTGGTACTTTATGCAGAACCCATGGCCTCAAGTCTGGGAAGTTGTTGAAAGAATTTTGTGGGCACACATCTTATGTGAATGATGCTATCTTTACACATGATGGATCATGTGTTATTACTGCTTCCAGTGATTGCACGGTCAAGGTAGGTTATCTTGTAGATCCATCAAGCTTTATGATTTTCTTCCCAAACCCCTTTCATTACTTGCCTTGCTTTCTGCGGCCTTTTGGAACTATCACTGTTCTTCTTGCAGGTCTGTGATAGATAGCAAATGAAATCATCATGTTTGATTTCAAAAAAGAGGACCATGTGGAAGATGTTCCCACTGTCAAAGGAGTTGGGTATTTGTAACTCAAATGCTTTCACAATGGATGTTGTATACATTTCAGATAATTCAATTTTAACCATAAACGTTATATTCCACCCCATAATGATCTTGTATAGTAAGATGATTCATCTTGCTTGTGTGAACAGAGTGAATATCAATGAACACACAACTTTCAGGTCCATGAAAAAAAGTTGGTCTACTGTCATCTTATAATTTTTTCTTCTTTTAATTTGATTGATATGTGACTCATGATTATGGTCGTTTTCACATTATTTATGTAGGTGGAGAGGTTTGCATGCTTGTACACAAGCCAAGTTACCAACTTAAGCTTATACTCGCCCAACAAATACTACAGACCAAGTGAAGACTTCATGCCCCATGAATTCGATATACTCGCCATCTAACTTAACGGAAATGGTGATTGATTGATTGATCTTTATAGGGAAAAATGTGGTGTCATGTAATAAATGTTTGTCAAATTGTTCTGGATCCATGTATCTTAACGTGTCAATTGTGATTATAAATCAAGTTCTTCACTTTGTTTTCAGAATTGGAATTGATTTCACTTGGAAAATTCGAATTAATAAATTTCACTTGATCTTATCCTCTATCGAAATCACCCAAAATGATCATTGAACAGACATTGTTTTATGTTTCGTGGCAAAAATGTAAACCACGACACCAATTCGAGATCCATGTGATAGAGGATCTGAGTGAATCTTCTGAACTTCAAACATCTTCCTCGCCTTTTTGAAGTAAATGGAATCAAAACACCTCTTCAGATGAGCCATCAAGAACATGACATCATTGTCTCCATTTAAGAACAATCGAAGTGTACTAAGAAGAAGTTTGAAGAAGTAATCGTAGTAAACAACATCAGAACCTAAGATAACATCAAACACTTCTCCAATTGATCCCACATCTTTCACCCTCCCCATATAAGAGATTTGACATTGACAGTCATACCCTTCAATCCAACTGCATTGGCATTTACGGTTGCATTGAATTGGAGGTTGTAGAGGACGTGAGGGAGATCGGTGAGAGTGACATTGGCATCGAGGATTGCTGCAACAGCAATGCCATAGTCGACTTTTTATTACTTTCTTCTCCTCAAGAGGTAAATTAGGGCTGATTTGGTTCTTTAGTAGAAAAAACTCGAAAATTGGAAATGGGTGGGTTTTATCAATGTCAAGTTCACAACTTTTTATTTGAAAAAATGATGAACTTGACAGTAATTAAAAAAGCATCGAGTTTGCCAGTAAACAAAAAGTGAACTTGTTAAGAAATTTACTATTAATTTTAAGTGTAATGGTTATTTGTAGACTATGAAGGGTATAATAGTCATTTGGACTAAAAATAATTTCTTAGTATGATATTTGGTTGAAAGATAAATATTTATCATATTCTTTATAAATAAGTTTAGGTGTTTATATTTTGTATCATTGTACAAATAGAATTTTTTTCTTTAGATTATGAAGGGTATAATAGTCATTTAACAAGAATAATTTCTCTTCTCTTCTCTTGTGAATCCTAACCAAACAGGAAAAACTTGATTTTTTCTCTTCTCTTCTCTTTCAATCCAAACAGGGTGAAGAGAAACTAGTCTTCTCTTCCCTTCCCTTCTCTTCCCTTAATGAGTTTCTCTTCCCTTCCCTTCCCTCAATCCAAACACAGCGTAAAAAAGGAAGAACCATAAGAGCTCGAGTAGGTTCGATCTTCCATCTTCACATTCCATCTTCGATCTTCACACAACCTTAACTCGATCTTCTCGATTTCCTTCTTCACAAAATCCTAAATCTAATTTCGGATTTGTCTCTCAAATCCTAAATCGATCTTCATGAAACCCTAAGTATCATTTAGGATCTGTCTCTCAAACACAAAATTGATCTTGTCGATTTCTCTGTTTTCATTGAGATTTCAATTTCAACATTGAAATTTTCAAAGAAGACTTCAATATTTGATCCCCGAATAAAAGATATTAGACATCGTGGATTTAAAGCTTGATCAGGTTTGATTTTGATAAAGTTCTGTGGATTGTGCTTTTTATTTATTTCTAGGAATTTTAGTGTTATTTATGGAATTCTTCTCTCTGAAGAAGCTTCATTCTACCTCTTTCCAGATCTAAACATAATTAAACTTTTTTATGAGAAGGAGAGGCAAGCAAATAATTCTACATATTGATATTTGTTTTGCTATCTCCATGTTTTTTTTTATTTTTAAAAACTTTCTTGGTATGAATATATTGTTATTTGTAGTTGAGTTAAAATTGTCTGTTTTTCTTTTTTGGATGATTCACTTGTTCTTTTTGTAATGGTTTCAGGGTGTTGTTTGAATTGATATGGAGGGACTATTTCAAGTTTCTATCAATGAAATATGGAAACTCTATCTTCCATATAGGTAACAAACAGATACCAAGTTTCTTACTTTTCACTAATTAATCATTAAAAATTAATATATAATTTTAGAAAGAGTTTAGTTGGTTGAACATGTCATTAAAGTTACTTTTCACTGATTAAGATAGTAAATAACAGAACATGTCTCGAGAATGTACTTTATTGATCATATTGGTTTTTCGTACTTTCTGTTATCGAAATGGAAATTACATTGATCTATATTTAAACTTAAATGCAATTTTCAATTTTTTTTTCTTTCCCTTATGATGAAACATTTTTCAGGTGGCCCAAGAAAAGCGGAGTCTAATTGGAGCCACAATCCTGTTTTATTTGAATCTTGGCGAGATGGCCGTATAGGGTAGATTAATCATTGCATATCTTTTTTTATCTTTTTAATTTAATAATGACATATTAAAACTATCTTTGATCCAAAAAAAAAGAAAACCGATTTTGTTAAATTTTAGGTACCCTCTCATCGATGCTAATATGAAAGAATTGTCCACAACTGGTTTCATGTCGAACCAGGGATGCCAGGTAAATTTGTGTCGATTGAGGAATATTCTTATATCTTTCTCTGCAAATAATGACATTGAGTGTGTGTTCTTAAATACTGAAACTTGGGTGCATCTTAGCTTCGGCTGCAAGGCCTTAGTTAGACTTTATCTCTCAAAAGTATCATACAATTGGATGATTTTTAATTTTGGAAACCTGCCCATTTACATTGGTGGACTAGAAATCTTTTATCGAGGATTTCGAATTTTATATCGGTGTTAAACCCTCCGAACATGTTTTAGTAGATAGTGTTTTGATCATCTCCATCAGTGTCTTGGTTATGTGAGAGATCTCGTAAAGGTAGGTTTTGTTAATTGGTTCAAAGTTTCTGTATTTGCAGAATCTCCATTTGATGCTGGATAATAGGACAAGTAGGCTTACTTATAAAACTAAAGGAGGGGTAGGTTTTTCTTCCTTTGTCTTCCCTTACTAAAAGAAACTAGTGCTAGGATTTGGATGCTAATGGGATGAGTTTAAAACTAAGTTAAGGATAGGGTTTAGGGTTGGGTCTTTGGAATTAGATAAACTAAACAAAATAAATGTGGTGTCTACAAAGGGGACCAATTATGAGGTTAGGATAGTACAAAATGTGGTGCCTACAAGATGATAGTTGATAAATTCCCAAAGTATTAATTTGGTAGGTCTTAGGGAAAAAATCCAAGCAAATATATTGACAACATCAAGGATATGTATGTTGGAGTCATAACTATTGTTATGACAAATGGTGGTAAGATTAGCAAGCTTCCAATTACCATCTGTTTGCACCAAGAATTTGCACTAAACACGTCATATCTTTTTCAACTTGTTATGGATGGATAACTTGCTCATATTCAAGGACAAGTTGAGGTATATATTATTTGTGGATGATGTAGTGTTGGTGGATAAATCTAGAGGAATAAATTTAGCACTAGAATTATGGAGGGAATATGAATACATAAAAAAAATAAGGGTTTAAGATAAGTACACTAAGATAGAATCTACACAATGAAACATTAGTCAATTCACTGCTAGTGACGAGTCACTAGTTAAGATTGATGGACGAACAACATCCCAAAGAGATAAATCCATTGTTTAGGTTTAGTTATACATAAAAATAGAGAAATTGGTGAGGACTTGACCTATGGAATTAGTCTTGGGAGGATTAAGTGGAAGAATACTTTTGGAGTTATGTGATCGAATTGTACAGCCATTTCTTGAGTGTTATGCGTTCGATATGTACCACTCAAACAAGAGGGAAACATTTAAAAGACATTATTTAGATCAGGCATGCTTTATGGAGTTGAATGCGGGCTGTAAAGAAACAATACGTTCATAGAATGAACATTGTAGATATAAAGATGTTGAGATAGGTGAGGTAGTCAAGTCTATGAGTGTAATACCATAGTCCTGAGATCAAAATTGCCCCTTCACCTGCTTGCCATTAAAAAAAAATTGAATATGGTTATACATTTGTGTAGACTCCTAAATAGTTGACTAACAACATTATGAAAGGGTTAGAAAAGATGATTTTAATAAAGCATGTAGTAGTTTATCTTGTGTTGAGTTATAAAGGAAACATAGGTATATGTAGTTATAGGGCATTTACACTTTGCCTTATGTAGCTAACATAATTTTGCTATGATCATTTCTAGAGTTGTCAGGCCTTTAGATAATTGGGTCGTGTAAAAAAAATACAGTTAACAGTCATTTTCTCATTCTTTATGATAGTTTAGGATAATTTCATGGGCTAAGGATGCGTTCCACGCTTCTTTTATAATTTCCTAAAGTTTCAATAAAGAATTTCTTAACAACTACATTATTTCCACGATGTCTCCGTCATTTCTTTTAAATGGAGAAAGTTAAGGTAATTTCTTACTCTAGAGGGGTGTCCTTGAAGAAGTTGAAGGAAGATAGATGAAGCGTTGGAAAGATGGTCTGATGGGTTAGAAGTATTCATATAGATGCAATTTTAAAAGAGATGCAATTTTTTCTTACTAGTGTAAACAATATTTGTTGTCCATAAGACTACCCGAAACTGAAGTAGACACCCCTTCCTGTGTTTGGTTTAGGGATATTGATTTTAGAAATTATTGTTGTGGATGATGGGAGTCCTGATGGTGCTCAAGAAGTTGTAAAACAGTTGCAGCAACTCTATGGAGAAGATCACATAGTAAGTGTTATACTTGGGCCTTTAATTTTTTTGGGTTGGTTACCATTTGAGTAGGTTTCTTTTTCTATCTTTATTTTTCAAATGTTTCATTTTAAATTAAATCAGGATTCTTCCCATTCTTCTTGATGTCTAAGGCTTGAATTGGAAAAGCTCACTCTTGTCTACCTGCGTATGTACAAGGATATTTATGCCATGCTTTTATCTGCTATTACCTCTATAATATATTGTACAAATGCACATACTATGCTTAAACAACTCTTTAGCTTTATTGGGTTTTTCTTATTGATCAGTTTTCTTTTCATTGTTGTTCATATGATGGGGAGGACCAGCAGATACTTTGAGGAACTAGATGTCTTATATTCTTTTTTAAGGTACTATGCGCTTATACTCAAATGCTTTTTAGTGGTTTTGATCTCTTTTACTTGTGAATTTATAAAGGTAGATGGAGAAAGATTGCATGATTTTGTAATGGTTAACTTTAAAAATCATACATTTTCCAAAGGAGAAGAGATATGCAACTGCACCTTTGAGGTTTTTTGGCAACATGGACCCAATGCAGGGACAAAGACTTTGATAGGTGTTGAACACATATGCTTACTCCAATCTCCAAATGCATGTATTGATCCAATCTTGGATGCTTTTTTGAAGATGTCTAGAGAGAAACTTTCGGTGGCTTCACATAATCCTGGTTTCATCTCTAAAGATGACGTTTCAGTTGGCGAAGTTGTTATCAGCCATAAGCGAATTCATGACTCAACGGTTGAATATAAGTCAAGATCACTTCATTCTAAACCCCAGGCATGCCATTCGGAGGTAACTCACGTAAAGTCATTTTAAATAACACTACTAGTTTTGAAGATTTTGTATGTAGAGCTAAAAATCAGGTTCTGAAAGTGCTTATTGCTAGCTCTGCTCCATTTGTAGGAAACAAAAGTTCTAAGCGGTCGATTAATACAACATAGATGTATAAAGGTTTGTTACTTTTCATCTGTAAATCACTTACTATTACTAGTTAGAACATAATGATGTAATTCTTTTGTTTGGAAAAATAGGGCGGAGTAATAATCATTGGGAAAGGGCTGGGCAAGATGTAGACTTGGGAGGAAAATCTGCTCCTACTGAGAATCATAGAGAAACTGGCGATTTCCATTATATATTGATCGATAATTTAGAGAAGGATTAAATTGCTTCAACTATTGTGGGTTTCATTTATAAGCATACTTCTATTTCATGTCAAGCACATGTTTTCCCTAGCTTGTCATTAGAATCATATACAAGGGGGATTGTTGTTGCAGATAACCAAGAGAAGCTCTAGAAGTTATTTGACTTCATAAACAATTCTTTTCATATCATCTTGTCCTTAAGAGGAAGGTATATATTTTCACTATTTTTTTATGTTTACACTAGAGTGTTTTCTAAGTGGTTGGGCCAATATCTATTGCATTTGTTTCATTTATTGATTCAGTTTTGGTATGAATTTCTTATTGCTTTTGACTCTTTGATGAATAATGATTTCCACAATAGTTATGCATTTAACGTGAACTTGTGGTGGTTTTAGTTCTAGTTTACTTAAGAACCTCCTTGTAGTGAGCATGTTAAACTCAATTATTGAATTGGTTTTAGGTCTATTGTGATTAGAACAAAACCATGTTAAATATAGAGTGAGAGGCGAGAAGCAGAGTCCCAAAATCCAGTAAAGTATTTTAGTCACACTGCTACAATGAATTAGACAACACTGTTTTTGTGGCGTCCCGCCAAAGGCTAACACAAATCCCAAGGCCAAATCCCAAGGTACTAGGTGGCACCTCGAAATTTCGGCATGGTCTCCTCTGTTTATGTTAGCGTTTCACAGAACTCAAACTTGATAAACCAATTTATAACAAAACCTGTATATAAAAATGTAGATACAGGAAAATAACAGTGGAAGACTAATTACATCTAACATGTAAGTAGATCAGAGTGCAGAAGATTTATCAATATACAGGCTTACCAAAACACTCTCACTCTAACATAGGCCTAAACTCTCAATCTAAAAACTACATACATCCTGGATGAAACTGACTACACAAAAGGGATGTGGCCCTAGTGCTCACCAGGTAATAAACTCTGATCGTCGATCTGATCGACCAGATATTCTTCAATTACTGACTCTACACCTGCCTCGATAGCTGCAAGTGCTGAAACTAAAAAAAAAAATAGGAAGGAAATGGTGAGTAACAATGGTTACCCAGTAAGTCCACAACCAATTCCTACTAATAACCCTTCCTAAGCATGATCGAATAAAGCATACTGAACATTTTAATACATGCAAGGTTTTACAAGATAAAATATGATCAACTGGTACATATAGCTAGGGATGAGAAACTAAACAGTTTAAAAATTACACATAATATCAATCATCCATACTCATTATACATTTTCCATTTTATGCAAATAATGTTGACAACATTGAAATAATGGACATACTTCTCAGTTTGTAATTCGAAATATAACGACATATACATAATACAAATGGTGGAGTATTGGAATTAAAGAGTTGGGATTCACGACTGGATCGCTCCCAGTCAGGACATGATATTCTCCAATAACATCGTAGTTCGTGATTTTGTGGTTGGTCGTGTCTACCACGCTTGCGGGACTATTTATCTGGCTCAGGCTGGCCGTTTGACGTGACCGTAAGCAATGAGTCTCTTTTCGATGTGTCAGAACATTCGACTACTACTAGATTATTAGTGATCACTGACTAATCATCTTCGTCTATGCCTATTAGGCGTGCATGTGATTCCCAAATGACACTCTACTCGTATACGACCACCTTTACAATACACGTTCATTGGTAAAGATAAGAAAGGAATAAACCCGGATTCCAGTTGTGACTCCACTCTCATACGTGTCCCATACCACGTATGAGTTTGGTGGTCCCTACCGTACATCCCAAGATAGTGTACCCCTCCGGATGATGTGACACACTATCCCTTCAGGCATTCACAAACCCTTTAACAACTCACAAAATAGCTACGTATATATATGATTTTTTCATTTAAAACAAAAGAGAAATTAACAGAACAGGGTTGAGAATGGATATCCAGTTCCTACCATGCAACTGTGGCCACCCGGCCTAAAAATAAACAATAGTACTCAACGCACGTGCTAACATAATCGGAAATAAACATGCAACCCTTTCATTAATAACCTGAATATCCTTTCACCAACCTACACACAACATACAATGTAAAATGTAGACATCTCGAGTGTGATTATGACATTTTACCGTTCATTCCCTTTTCTCATTCTCTCGACATTCTCACTTTTCATCTTTTCAAATCAACCATCCATTTCCAATCTTTCAAGGTCATTCTTTTGGTCTTTCCATTGAAAACCATCAAAGTTTATTAAAAAACAAGGTCCCGACGATGCACGAGACCAAAACTGTTAAAAATAAGGTAAGTTGGTGAAAATGTGGCTAAGTGTCGGAAATTCAATTTTTCAAAGTTCTCGAAATTGAAAACGGATTTTTTGAAATGAAAGTCTCGATCATGAAATTTGACACCATATAGTTTTTGTAATCTAATTCAAAGGAATGCGAAAGTTATTTCATTTTGAAAACTTGCCGAAAACGTCGAAAATTACGTTTTGTTCTTGAAACCAAAATTCAAATTTTGATCCTTTGAGATTTTGATCTTAAAACCATTCCCGTTATTCCGAAATGGGGGGTAAAACCTTAATTTCATTAAAGAACTTAAAGTAAATGGAAAGTAAAAATTAAAGAGGACATTTACTTTAATGTTTTTAATGAAATGAAGGGTGGGAAATCAAGTTTAAGGTGTGAGGAAGTCAAGCCAAGAGTTAGAGTCTGTTTCTGACTCAGAATAGTGCTGTTGGCAGCAGAACCTTGTTCTGTCGGTGGAACCGATGGTTCCTGCCAACATAAGAAAATTTTCGGCAGGTGCCGGTGGCACCGACCCTTCCTGCCGACAGCCTGAACTTCACTCGCGATTGTTTTTGGGTTTTTCGATCCCTTCTTTGGATCTTTGTTCCATTCTTCAAATCCCTCAATCCACCTACGAATTTAACATTTAAAACATAGATTAAACACATCAAATCCTTATTTCTAGCATGAATTTCAATTCAAATAAAGATTTCTATGATTTAAAACAAGCAACACATTTTTAACAAAATCCCTAAATGCAAATTTCATAAATCTAAAGCTACCAATAAGAATTGGAAGTCCCTTACCTGGTTGTGGACGCCAAGGATACAAACTAGCACTACAACTCAAGGTTGGATGGCTCGAGAGTTGAGGTTGGGCTGACTTGGATGCGAAACGAGCGAGGATTTGCAAGGTATCCGACAATGACGTTCTCATTCTCCTCTATAATGAAGTATAGACCTAGTTCCTAACTCGATGAAACCCTCGGATGGAATGTGTTGAGGTTTACTCGAGTTACCCGGCAGGTTTTGATGGAGGATGGAGAAAACGAACAAGAATGGGTAAGTAAAGATGGTGAAGTTGTAGCTTTCGACGTGGTCAACAACTTTGTCTTCTTCGTCGAGGTTCAACTCGGCTTCGTTTGCGCACAAACTTGATGGCAATGGGTCGAAACCCTTGGATTGAAAGTGGCTGTCATTTGGGGTTTCTTAGAGAAGGAGAAAAAAATGAAATAAAAGAAAATTAGACTTTTCTTTTATAACACAGCTAAGGGCATACTTGTAATTTTCCCTCATTTCTAGTTTCGATCATAACTTAACTATTCGGATTCAGAAAATGACAAGCGATTATACCATTTCGAATAATTTTTCGTTGCGAACCTAACGGTGTTATCAAATCTTTTCGATTCTTGCTCTAATGAAATTCCACTATTTTGGGTCTCACTTAACACAAAATTCGAGGATTTTATAACTTTTTCATCCGAACTCGAATTCAAACTTGCTTACATGCTAAAGTATATATTACGATCATTTTGAAACTAATGGCAAAGTTGATTTTCCTTGAAATTAATCGTAACAAGATTCGAGTATTTTACTCTAAGTCTCTCCTTCGATAGTTTCTTCCAAATCTCGCCATTTAATTTCCTCGAGATATGAGTTGAAAATTCGGGGTGTTACAGTTTTTCTTAATTTTTGTTTGTTTAGGACCTATTGCTGAGGTTGAACCTTGGGAACATTGCCCCGATCCTTGGACAGACTTATAAGTTCGTATAGTAGAACTATAGCTAGCCAAGATGAATAAAGAAAGAAAGAAATGAACCCTAAGGCAACCTTTGTTGAATTCACACACTCTAATATCGGTGATTTTTCAATAACGCAAATTTGCATTCCTTTTGTAATGCAAGTATTTCAAAACCTACAACGTATTTTTACTTCTTATTATTTAATAATTGTGCCACCCTTTGAATATCATAATGTTCTCATTATTCAATGACCAACTAAGTGTTTATGTTATTATTCATTGTATGCAGACCATGGATGATAATTGAGAAGAAATTAAGGTGTGGTACAGTTGCAGGAACATTGGGGAACTTCATGCCAAATTTCGAGGTTAATTTTGAATTATTGTCTTCGTATCATAATAGAGGATTCCTAAGATGATAAAACCATTTGCCACCAAACCATGTTTCTTGCATGGATACGCCATACTTGGTCAAGTAAATGATGCCCATTTACATTGATCTTTTGAGTCTGAAAACCCTCGTGCTTCAATCTGCACATTATTTATGTTCCACCCTCTTTTTTTTTTCTGTCTTCCAATGAGCATATTTGCATATTCTAGCTAGGGAACTTCTAGTTTATATTACTACATGATCTAAATTGGGAGTTTTGGGGGTGAAAAGCAAAATCACAACAATATTAATAATAATAAGTAATAGATCATCGTTGTCGTCATCATCATCATCAAAGACTTATCCCAAAAATTGGGGGTTGGCTGAACAAATCTTGTTCCTCCATTAAATTCTGCTTTAAACTATGTCTTTTGTAAATTCAATTGTGTTAATATCCACTTTAACTACGCTAATTCATGCCTTTTTTGGCTTTGCTCTCACTTTTCTGAATTTTCAACTTGTAGGTTAATCACTAGCATTGGAGGAAAATAAGATAATGCAACCTGCCAATATAACATAAGGACAGATGTGAATGCTCTCACAAATATTTGAAGAACTGGTAATGAATTGAGGTAACATCTCTGATTTTACTTGTAAATCAAGGAATGCTTAGGTTAAGGATGTACACATCTCCATATTAAAGGGACCACCATAACTCTGTGATAGCATGCTCTCACATGACCCATTCAACAATGGAGTTATATTGTGTTGGTGGGACTTATCAATAGCAAAAATATTGAGTTTCTAGAAGATTTTGAGTTTCGAATCATCATCAAAGCCTAATCCCAAATTTTGAGATCAAACTTGAAATTTAAACTTTAAGATTTTAAATAACACTGACAGTTAGGCTTTAAAATCAATATTTTGGAAAATGTTACGTTAACATTTTTTATTTTTAGAATGGTAAAAATTGTTCCATAATGTTAAAGTGGTCCATATTTCTGAAATAAAGAGCATTCATTATATGCAATAAAATGGGTATGACACCGTTTTATTTGACATTTAACCATGTAGACCCTATGTCCGAGATATGGGGCATTATATGGTTATGAAACCAATTGTAATAGTTGACATACAACCTTATAGAGTTTGGGTGTTGCAATTATAATGCCATTTGAATGTACCTGATACTTGTTCATTTATCGTTAATCCCTATCATTGTGCTTCTGATTCACATTCTCTTCTTACATATTGCTTTTTTTGTTTGTGTTGAACTTTTGAGCTGTAACAATTACTAATTTTAGGAAAATCAGAGAATTGCAAGCTGGGTTTAGTGGAGTGCATGAGAGACATCATTTTGGCAAATCAAGGAAGGGTTTAGAGTTTTGTTCCCCATCGTACCTATGACTCATTTTTAATTTTGGATTTGTAAATTATGACTCATTGTAACTCTTTTTGTGTATAAATTAATGTGATAGAGAACCTCGATGTTTTTTATTTGGGTTTATTTTGACCGCGGGTAAAAATAATTAAAAATTAATTAATTAAATTTTTTTTTTAAAGTTTAGATATCAATTTGTAACCGATACCTAATGTCTCAGACTTAGGACATCAGTCTTATAGACATCAGATTTAAATCTGATGTCTAGGCAAATCTAGGAAGGGTAAAAGCTAGAGTTTTGTTCCCCATCGTAATTATGACTCATTTTTAATTTTGGATTTGTAAATTATAACTCATTGTAACTCTTTTTGTGTATAAATTAATGTGATAGAGAACCTCGATGTTTTCTATTTGGGTCTATTTTGGTTGCGGGTAAAAAAAATTAAAAATTAATTAATTCTTTTTTTTAAAGTTTAGATATCGGTTTGTAACCGATACCTAAACTTTCTAACTTAGGACATCAGTCTTATAGACATCGGATTTAAATCTGATGTCTAAGATATTTTTTAATATATAAATGGAGATTTGGAACGGTTTTAAGCTATTTCAAATCGGAGTTTTGGAACGGCTTTTAACTGTTCCAAATCCTGAGATTTAGAACAGCTTCCAACTGTTTAAATTCATTAACGACGCCTCTATTAAAGACGGTCAGTAAACCGTTTCATACTGGCTTAGGAACAGTTATAAACGATACCTAATTTCCATATTTGTTGAAGTGCAAAACCACGTAGACACCTAATGTTGTTAGAGGAATGAGACACCGTTCTAGATCAAAACTCTAAAATAAACTCAAATCTAGTAGATTACCAATATGACTCAGGAAGAAGATAACTTCATGACCAAAACATCCCATAACACTTCCATCTAATGAAGAACATAATACTTGAGACTACAACATTTACTCAAAATGGACCAATATATCTTCATAGCCTCGGCTGGTCATGAGAGTAGTATCACAAGACTATGCATATATTAGTAGCTTTATTTCAATCCATCATCCCAATCCCCTTCTTACCAGTCGTTAAGAGTTGATATACTTGTTCATAATCTCGAAGAGTTTAGAACCACATGAATGGAGCCACACCAACAAATTAGTTATCAAATTTCAGATAAAGCACAACAAATTCTTTACAACTAGAAAATTGTGTGCACAAAATAAAAAAGATGAAATTCAAAATTCAGATGACCATCATAAACTAGATTTCTTAAAGGGACATATGGGGAGAAACATCCAATAATCGAAAATGTGAACCGAGAGGCAAATTTTATGAATAATCAAAAGTCTTTATAATGCTTTCATTACCTCAACTAATAGAAAATAAAACCATATTACCTAATTATTAACAACCAAAGGTCACTCTTTAACACTTTCAATGCCTCTAATTATAAGAAAACAAAACCTTAAGACTATAAGGTAATGATTAAGTAACAAATCCCAACAATCTATCTAACAATGATCAAACTACCTCCTACATTTCATCACTGTCATTGAGCTGAAATTTCTAATCAATTTTGAGTCCTAAAACATCAAATTTTCAATTGAAGTCTCGAAATAGTTTTACTTGCCACGATGAGCTTCCAATAACTATGATGACTTCTTAGTTGAACATCTATGTAAGTAAAAATTACTAACCTAATTGTTGTGTTCCTTTAGAAAATATCAAAAAAGTCCAAAGCTATATCTCAATTATATTCACAACATCTTCTGTTGTCGTGAATGTTGCGATCAACAATTCTACTACACAGAACCAACCAAAGTGATCGGTCAAGATGAAAATGCAATGAAAGAAGGGAAAAATAATGGATCAGCCTATCAAACCTAAATCTTCAATCCAAATCTAAATATCGAATACAATATATATAAAGAAAAGAGGGTTTAGAGAGAGTACCTAGCCCGAAGTTGCAATGATTCCCGACTTGTCACGTGAGGTGATGCAGCAGGTGATCGTGCCTTTGTGACCAATGTGATCAAGAGATGAGAGATCACTTCGAGATATCAGAGATACGTAGAGAGATCGATAGATCACTTCGAGAAATGAGATATAAGATACAAAAAGAACGAGCATTAGATCTAGATCGAAATCGATCGATCAAATAGTGTGGGAGATGAGATCTGTCGAGAGAGAGAGAGAGAGAACGAGAGATCGATCAGCTAAAGGGGGATATACGATCGATTGAAGGAGACACAGAGAGAGAGAGAGAGATTGAGTAGTCGATCAAGAGAGAGATTGAGTAGTCGATCAAGAGAGAGACTATGAGAGAGAGATGGAGAGGTCGATCGAGAGAGATAGAAAGGGAGATGTCGATCGAGAGAGAAATCGAGGGAGAGATAGTGAGAGAGAGATCGAGAGAGAGAGACTGAAAAACGTGGTCAAACGGCCGTGCAATTTTAGTTTTAAATTTTGTCGAGCCAGGCCCAACAATTATTTTATTCAAAATTTGGGTGTTTCACGTAGTGAATGGATGCTTTAACTGACGTTCATATGACAAAAATAATTTCTTTCATCATATGCGAGTTTTTTTCCCTCTAGTCTTCTTTTGTTCTCCTTTCCCATTGTAAATAATTTTTCTTGATGGATTTTGTACGTAACTTTGGTTTCTCTTTGGATACAGTGATACAGTGAAAGCTGTGATGAAATGTCTAGAAAATGGAGCTTCTTTCGGAAGCTTTGATAGTAAGATATCTCTCATTGTTTGAAGATGATTTTTTTTAAAATTTCTTTCTATAATAGTTTTAGTTGTGGGAATTCTTATTATAGCTAGGATGAATATCTTTCTATTTTTTTTTCTTTTTTGATTTGTAATTCCAGTGAAATTCTTGAGCTAATGCACATCGTTGAATTAATTAGAGAAAATGTAGTCACCCTTGTATTTGTCAGTCGCTGTCGTCCTTGGAGTTCATGACAAACCATCCGAAATAACCAATTAACAAAATAGGCACATATATATATATATTTTTTTGGTGGCTATTTAGGGGAGTGGGGGTTAAAAGAAGAAAAAATTGTACTGGGCTTCTTGTGCCACATTAATCTCTAAACTTCGGCCTTCTTCTAATGCTCAATTCTTGTGGCACACTAATCTCTTAAACCGAGACTCGTGTAATTACTTAAAAAAAAAAAAAGGAACTACATGTTATTTTTGTTTCTACGAGAGAGCATCTGAGAATATTTTTCTATTCTCTTCCTAAAACTATGATTCATCGACTGATGACGACACATTAATCTCTTAACTTGAGCCTTCTTCCAATGCTCCACCAGGTATAGAGTAACACTACACCCATTGAAGTCGGATGTGGGATATTGGACTCTACTATAATCACGATGTTCTTACACTTTTGCAGTGCAAGTGTAAGACCTTCCACTATAGATTGGAACTTTGTTTTGAACTGTGAGATTGGAACTCTGCCATGTTATTTGTAGTACTATAATTTTCTTCCAACAAAGAATGTGGATGGTGTCGTCTCTCACCCATTTAAGTCCTCACTTCTCTAGGTACATTGGAATCGGTCCATGATTGAATCCAACTTCCTCCAAAGAAGAATTTTTTACTTTACTTCATCAAACACCAAAACATTTCTAGCTAGCTAAACTTACCAAATGGTCAACCATGATAGAATCACTTGAAGCATTGATGAGTGTCTCCAAACAACTCAATTATACGCATATTTTTCGGATATTTATCTTAATTTTTGTACCTATTTCTCTATATTAAGATAATAATCATGATAAGCCTCAAACCACCACGTTGCATGTTAATTAGGTATAATTATATATAAATAAATTCATTTACTAGATAAATCTAATTACGTGTGTTTCTTGTGCAGAAAATCAACAATTTGGAATCAAAATCTCAAGGCAAAAGCATTTAGGCCCACTTTGGAATGCCCTAATCCTTAACTCATATTCTTCTCTTTTGTCTTTTTGTGCAAAGAAAAGTGGAGGCTACTTTTAGACTCTTCTACACACATTTTTCTCTATAAATAGAGTCTTCATTTCTAGAGAAAGGGTCCCATCTTGGTTCTCTTATCCAAGACTCTTTTAATCTAAGGCTCTTTGCCTATTCTCTTATTTTTTGTATTTTCATTTTCTAGTTATTTCCTTTTGGCTAATTAGTTTTGTAAGAAGTAGAAGAAGAAGAAGTTGTAATTTTCTCCATGAAATGAAGAAAAGTTCTTTCATCTCTTATCTTCCTTCTCTTGCAATAATATTAGGCTAAGTTCCCCTCCATTGGAGAGTGGAAAAGCCTAGACCAAGTTCTTGTGTTATTTTTAATTTCATGCCTTTCTTTTATTTAAAATACTTATGAATTCTCTTTAAGTTTCTTACACTTATTATTCTTAATATAGATACTTTATGCTTAGATTAGATCAAGATAAAGTATGCTTAAACTAGATAATTGGTAGTAGGAAGTTTTCAAAGAATTCTACTTTGTTTATGTTCCCTTATTTCATTTCATTTGCAAAACTTTCCGATCTAAGGAGCTAACACCAAGTCCTTACGATTGAGTTATAAAAAGACTTGAAAATAAGAATTGCTCATCAACATGTTCTAGGTAGATCCACCTCTAATGGTGTTTTAATTTCATAAGTTTACTTGCTTTTAATTTCATTTACTTTAGTTTCTTTTCTAGTAATTTTACATTTTCTTATAAGTTCAAAAATACAAAGAAAAACAGTTTTAATTCCTTTTAGTTAATTTGAATTTTATCTTCTTAGCTTAACTCTATTCCTCCTTTCTCTTGGGTTCGATCCCCTACTTGCCCCACAAGTAAGGTAAACGTAAGATTATTATTAACTCAGGTGAGAAGAACAACGATAGTCTCATCAGAATTTTGGCGCCGCTGCCGGGGAAAGGTAAAGGTAGTAGTGGTAAGTTTTGATTTAAAATTTATTTTTTTTCATTTTTATTTTATTTTCTTTTTTTCTTTTGGTTTCTTTCTATAAGTTCAAGTGTTCTTGAGATTTTAAGAGAGAAGAAAGAAGAAAAAAAATATTGAAAAAAAAAAGTCATTCTCGTTTTCTTTTTCACCCTTGACAGCAGAACTTAAACTGACTGTAACTTTCTACTCCGATCTCCGATTATCAATTAGTGTATATCGATTTGGGGTAGAACGAAATTTTCTATAATATGGGACAAAGTCAACAAGATTGCAGTAAGTCAGATTCTATTTTTTAGTCCATTTACTATCATTTCTGCTAACATTTCTGTTTTGCTTCTTGTAAGTGAACATTTTTCTTCTTCTTTTCTTTCAATTTCCTTTAATCTTTAGTTAGGTTTATTTTTCTGTTTTAGAAATTCTTGTATAAGATTTCTTGTAATTTTTATTAATTATCCAAGAAGGCTTGGATTGTAATAGACTAAGGAAGGATGACGGGTGGACAATACCGTCACGGCTCCTTAGGTTCGCACACCAAAATTGGAGTTGGTGGTCTAAGTCGACTCAAACCGTTTTCACCCCGTCTAGCACGGGAGGTAATCCCGAAACACCCACACCTCTCTTTGCTAGTGGGTTACTCCTTGCCTTTGTATGTTATTTTTCCAATTTGCACACACTTGAAATAGTTAATTAAGTAGTAAAGAGCACCCCTCTCCTAGGGATGGCATGATAAGATAAGGATTTGAAGTCATTACCAATTCCTTGCTTTAATTAGGATAATCAATTCACTAGTCATCCAATCAAATTAATTAAAATCAATTAGACTTGACTATAGGGCCCATGAGCTCAATAGGAGAAATTCCGCTTCAAGTTGTGCCAATTGCGCTTCTTGGTCATTTTTGTATCTAGTAAGATCTTGCCCTTTGAGGGGATAGACTCAGTCTATTCAAGAAAGGAAGGTATTTAAGCGTGCTCTTGCTTATGCATTATGCGCCTCCTCCGATCTGGAGATCCGAATGATTCAAACTTGACTTCATAGAATCGAGTTGGAAGGCTAGGTGCACTATTTCTACCCAGTTAGGAGCTGTCTAGCTTTAGGCAACCTATCTAGGTCCAGTCTTTTCTTTTCGTGTTTTTTTGATCGACTGTGTGATTTGTATGCTTGGTAGACGTTCACAAAATAACGTGTTAGAACCATTTGATCCTGAGATCGAACGTACCATCAGTAGGATACGCAAGACACCATCAGTAGTTATGATGGGTGATCGAGAGCGAACTCTCAATGAGCTCTTCGCTCCAGCTTCCGCATCTCCTCCCACATGCATTTTTTTACCGTTGAACAATGCACCTCAGTTTGAAATTATGGCTGCCACCATCAATATGCTCCTTAAGTTCCACGGTTTAGAGCGTGAATAACCTTACACCCATCTTAATCGATTATTGACTATATGTCATCAAACTTTTAGAAATCAGAATCTAGACGAGGAGAGTATCAAGCTTATTCTGTTCCCGTTATCCTTGGAAGACCATGCAGCTGCGTGGTTGAACTCCCTAACACCCAATTCCATATCTACCTCGGATGTTCTATCAAAAAAATTTATGGCCAAATTCTACCCCGTGGCCAAAACTCAGAAAATAAAGGACTCTATTAGAAATTTTAGAGCCCGTCCTGATGATGAATTTTCCCAAACTTGGGAAAGATTCAATGATTTATTGGTCAAGTGCCCACACCATAGCATTGACAAAACACAGTTGGTGCAAAGTTTTTATAGAGGATTAACAATGAATCAACGTACCTTAGCCGAGTCAATGCATAAGGGTCAGTTCATGAACCAGACTCTCAACCAAGTGTACGATTTCCTCGTAGAGTTAGCTGAGAGTGCTCAAAACTGGAGTACTAACCAAGAAGAATTTGATAGAGACGATCCGGTTAGGAAGACAGACATGTATGAGATGAAGGCAGACCCTGATCTCAAAAATGTCATGTGTAGTCTAGTGAGTGGGATGAATAATCTCATGAAGAAGTTAGATGCCTTTACCATCTCAGCATCCAAACCTCACCTAGACCCTCGAACAATTTCGCAAATGACTGTCGAACCGAGTTCTTTGTGTGTCATATGCGACGGCAATGACCATTTAGTCGAGTGTTGTCCCACCTTGCCTCAAATCAAGGCTGAACAAGCAAATGCGATTAATGGCTATAATGCTTTTAAGAAGCCAACTCCAAACTCTTTTAGCCAAACGTATCACCCAAATAATAGGTTTCATCCTAATTTCTCATACAGACAGAACGAACCTATTCAATCTAGTGGTCCGTCAGGTTACAATAGGAGTTTTCCTAGGCAATCTGGTTCTTCCACAAACCAAGCCATTGTTACTCAAGTCCCTTATCAACCCCAATAATCTACCAATTGCAGAGCCATCATACCAGATCCCATGATCAATTACCAGCAGCCTGCCTAACAACAGTCGTCCTTAGAATCTATGATTGCCGAGTTGATGAGGCAGCAACAACAGTTCATCCAAACTCAACAGCAAACCCATCAAAATCAAACTCAGATTAACCAGGTCACTGTGCAATCCATAGCTAAGATGGAAGTTCAGTTGGGGCAGTTAGCTCTTTCCTTGAGTGGAAGAGAGAAAGGTCAATTTCCTAGTCAGACTATTCCTAACCCTAGAGGTCAACCTTTGATTCCAAATGGATCAAAAGGTTAATACGAAGTAGGAAGCCATTCTAGAGCTCCACAAGACTCAGTCCAGGCTATCCACACCTTGCGTTCGGGAAAGAAGGTGGATAACAAGGTCCAACTTATTGACACGGGAGAAAAAGTCTTAGAAAAGGACAAAGTTCAAAAAGAAGTCATAGAGTCTCCAACAGAGAAGAAGAAAGATTTGAAAAATCCTCCTATCATTTTGCCAATTCCAAAAGCTCCATTTCCCCATCGCCTTAGAGATTCTAAAAAAGGTAAGCAGTTTGAGGGTGTCTTAGAAATCTTTCAAAATGTGCATATCAATATCCCATTCCTAGATGCCGTTAAGCAGATACCTTCTTATGCGAAATTCTTAAAGGATTTGACCACAGCTAAAAGGAAAACACCATTTCCTCGGGAAGCTATTATGGCAGCCCAAGCTTCGTCACTCATCCAACAAACGATTGCACCAAAATTTAAGGATCCTGGATGTCCGACAATTTCTATTCATATTGAAAATCAAGTGGTCGAAAAATGTCTCTTAGACTTAGGGGCCAGTGTGAACCTTTTACCATATTCGATTTATAAACAATTAGGTTTTGGGATTTTGAAACCCACAGATATCACGTTGAGTCTAACCGATAGGTCTATAAAAATTCCAAAGGGTATAGTTGAGGACGTGATAGTTAAAGTCAAAGATTTCTATTTTCCTGTTGACTTTGTTGTCTTAGACACAGAGCCAGTCATCCATTCGAACAGTCATATTCCTATCATCTTAAGACGTCCATTCTTAGCCACGTCTAATGCAGTCATTCGTTGTAGAAACGGAATTATGACTTTAGCATTTGGGGATATGAAAGTGAAACTGAACGTCTTCCACAATTTTCAAGGAATTGATGTAGATGATGGTATGGAGGAAGTGAACATGATAGATACGCTAGTCAATCAAACGTATCAAGAATTAGGGTACTCTGATCCCCTAACAAAATGTTTGGCTCACTTTGGCCTTGACTTGGACTTAGAAGAGTCTATAAGCGAAGTCAATGCTTTGCTTGAATCCGTTCCACTCTTAGATTCTGTGCGGTGGCACGTAAAAGCTTAAAGTCTTCCTGTGCGCACATCCAATCTTGTTCCTTCTCATGTCAAGCCTCCAAAATTGGAACTCAAGTCTCTTCCAGAGACCTTGAGATATTTATTTCTTGGCAAGAATCAAACCTTGCCTGTGATCATTTCCTCTCACCTCGATGAAGTCCAAGAGGAAAAGTTGTTAGGAGTATTAAGGGAACATCAAGAAGTTATTGGTTGGAGCATAACTGACATCAAGGGAATTAGTCCATCTGTGGTGATGCATCACATTCGTTTAGAGGATTTTGCTAAAACCTTCCTTAGAACCTCAGAGACGACTAAATCCTGTCATGAAAGACGTGGTTCGGATGGAAGTGATGAAATTGCTAGATGCGGGTATTATCTATCCTATCTCTGATAGTCGTTGGGTGAGTCCTATACAAGTAGTTCCTAAGAAATCTGGTAACACTGAGGTAGTGAACCAAGACAACGAATTAATCCCCACTCGAGTCCAAAATGGATGGAGAGTGTGTATCGATTATAGGAAACCCAACTCGATGACTCCTAAGGATCATTTTCCCTTACCTTTCATTGATCAAATGTTAAAGCGTCTAGTAGGACATTCTTATTATTGCTTCTTAGATGGTTATTCCGGGTACAACCAGATACCTGTTGCTCCAATCGATCAAGAGAAAACAACGTTCACCTGTCCCTTTGGAACTTTCGCGTATCGTCGCATGCCTTTTGGATTGTACAATGCACCCGCTACTTTTCAACGGTGCATGATGAGTATATTTTCCGACATGCTAGAAAGATATCTCGAAGTGTTCATGGACGATTTTTCAATTTTCGGACCAAATTTTGAGGAATGTCTCCATCACTTGACTTTGGTCCTTCAACGTTGCAAAGAGGTCAATCTAATCCTCAATTGGGAAAAATATCATTTCATGGTAACATCGGGGATTGTGCTAGGGCACACTGTTTCTGCTAAAGGGATTGAGGTAGATAAGGCAAAGGTAGGTCTAATTGAAAAATTACCACCTCCTAGAACGGTCAAAGAAATTAGGTCATTCCTAGGCCATGCGGGTTTTTATCGTAAATTCATTAAAGATTTCAGGAAAATCTCGAAGCCTTTATGTGAGCTATTGGGAAAGGATGTTCCTTTCAACTTTTCAGAGTCATGTCTCTCTGCGTTCAACAAGCTCAAGTCCGAGTTAACCTTGGCACCCATTATTCAACCTCCAAACTGGAACATTCCATTCGAAGTTATGTGCGACGCTTCAGATTATGCAATAGGCGCTGTTTTGGGTCAGCGAATTGAAAAACAACCTCATGTTATCCAATATGCTAGTAAAACCCTTAACGATGCTCAGCTTAACTACTCTACAACGGAGAAGGAAATGCTAGCAGTGGTCAATGCCATTGAAAAATTCCGCCCCTACCTTATAGGATCTAAAGTTGTGATCTACACAGACCACGTAGCATTGAAGTACCTTCTATCAAAGAAAGATGCTAAAGCAAGATTAATCCGTTGGATTCTACTTCTACAAGAGTTTGATCTCGAGATCCGAGACAAAAAAGGGGCAGAAAATGTCGTAGCTGATCATTTGTCTAGGATAGTTAACAAGCCATCCGAGGAATCCTTACCCATCTATGAATCCTTTCCTGATGAGCAACTTATGCAAATCTCTCAAGCCAATGCTCCATGGTATGCGGACATTGTCAACTACCTAGTTACAGGTCAATTCCCAGTCAAAATGACTAGTCAAGAGAAACTTCGTCTTCTGTCAAAAATAAAATGGTATTTCTGGGATGAACCATACTTATTTAAGTATTGTCCCGATCAAATCATTAGACGTTGTATTTCAACCTGTGAGCAAGTCAGTATTTTAGAGTTTTTCCATAATCATGCCTGCGGAGGGCACTTCAGTGGTAAGAAGACCGCCATGAAAATCTTACAATGCGGTTTTTTCTGGCCTAGTATTTTTCGTGATGCCCACGAATTTAGCAAATCTTGTGATAGATGTCAGAGATTAGGAAAAATCTCTAAGAGAAATGAAATGCCTCAAAATCCTATCCTGATCATCGAAATTTTTGACGTGTGGGGTATAGACTTCATGGGACCCTTTCCTATCTCCCAGGGTTACCAATACATCCTACTTGCCGTTGACTATGTGTCAAAATGGGTCGAAGCTGTGGCATGTAGAACTAACGATCACAAGGTTGTGATAAAATTCATCAAGGAAACGATTTTTTCAAGATTTGGTACTCCACGAGCTATCATAAGTGATGGTGGCTCACATTTTTTGCAACAAGATATTTGCTGCGTTGATGAAGAAATACCTCATAACGCATAAGGTTGCCACACCTTACCACCCACAAACAAGTGGGCAAGTAGAGATTTCTAATAGGGAAATAAAGACTATCTTAGAAAAAATAGTCAATCCTTCAAGGAATGATTGATCTTTGAGATTAAGTGATTCACTCTGGGCTTATAGGACTGCATTCAAGACACCCATAGGGATGTCTCCTTACAGGTTAGTTTTTGGCAAGGCCTGTCATCTCCCTGTAGAACTAGAACATCGTGCATATTGGGCGATCAAGCGCCTCAACTTTGATTTTGATAAAGCCGGTGAGAAGCGAAAGTTACAACTAGACGAGTTAGAAGAGATTAGAAATGACTCGTGTGATTGTGCCAAAAGGTACAAAGAGCGTACCAAATTCTTTCACGATAGGCATATTCTTAGGAGGAATTTCATTCCTAATCAAAGAGTTTTATTGTATGATAATAGACTCCACCTTTTTTCAGAAAAACTTAAGTTTCGATGGACTGACCCATATATTATCCAAACAGTCTACCCCCATGGTGCTGTTGAAGTCCTTAATCCTAAGGACGAATCCACTTTCAAAGTGAATGGCCAACGTCTCAAACCGTTTCTCGAGTATGTTCCGCAGAAGGAAGTTCTTTTTCTCGATGATCCCGTCTATCAAAATTAACTATGTTTTCGTCTAGCTAAAGACGTTAAACTTAACGCTTCTGGGAGGTAATCCATGCACTTCAAGGGACATTGTGTTAAATATCAACAGGACTATAAGGTCTTTCTCAGGTGCTATCTAACCCACTTCATTTAATTTTGTCAATTTTAATTTTACCTTTGCATGTATATGTTGAAATATTGAGGACAATATAATGTTTAAGTTTGGGGGTGTATGGGTTGGATTTCCACTTATTATTTTCTTCTTTTATACAAAAAAAAAAAAATTGAAAAATATTTGGTTGGCAACTTTGTTGTATTTTTCTCAAAGTCTTAGCTTGTATCTTTTAAACACTTAGTGAAAATATTTAATTAGTCTTTCATTGGAAGCTATGATCTGGAGTCCCCATTTATGTTTCTCTTAGATAAAAATTAGAGCAAAGTTATATTTTGGTTTATAGTCACTTCTAATAAGGTTACCAAGAATCTAGATTGTATTAAAAGAGCTTGTTACCTTCTTTCTACCTAGAGTTTAAGGAAAAACTAGGTTTGATGAACTTTGACTTCCTTGTTCAATTGGTTAGTTGATTATAAGAAAAACAGAACTGGATTGTATACACCTTGTATAGCAACCATTGAATTAGACTGGGTACCTTGAAAATGGCTGCATACTTTTCTTAGAAAAATAGTGAAGAAGTAATATAAAAAAAAAAAAGAGAAAAAGTCAAAGATCCAAAAGCTTATGTAAAGTTTTAGTAGGGTGAAAGCCATCAAGTGTAAAAATGTGAGTATGCTGGAATATCACAGATAAAGCCCCTTAGAGGTATTAAAGTGAATATCCACACTTCTCACTACCCCAGACAGGATGCTAAGTTTAGAATTAAACCCTAAGTTACTCAAGTTATTCTTGAGTCGTTAAAAGGTTGAAACTCATTTTGGGAAATCGAATCTCTTAAATTTTTAAGTTAGAATCACTATCGCTCAAAGGTCAATTTAAATCTAAGTTTTGTCGTAGAGAAATAAGGGTTGGGACTCTATACTAAGCAGTACTTCTAATTGATTGACAAAACAAAAAAAAAAGACTTGTGCTTTTCAATATAAGTTTTGATTTTGACTATTTTTACTTCAAAGTTGTTTTCAAATTTTGTGAGTATATTTTCTGCAAACCCTCACGAGTCAAACTCGTCCACTAGGGGTAACCTAGCAGTTCAAGGGCTTGCTGCATTCACTAAATGCAGTCGAGGTGCCTGTGAAAGTGGTAGTTTTATTTTCTAGGGACTAGAAAAAGGTAAGTTTGGGGGTGTGTTGAGTATCTCCAAACACTCAATTATACGCATATTTTCCGGATATTTATCTTGATTTTGTACCTATTTCTCTATATTAAGATAGTAATCATGATAAGCCTCAAACCACCACGTTGCATGTGAATTAGACTTAATTATATATAAATAAATTCATTTACTAGATAAATCTAATTACGTTTGTTTCTTGTGCAGAAAATCAACAATTTGGAATCAAAATCTCAAGGCAAAAACATTTGGGCCCACTTTGGAATGCCCTAACACTTTGGAATGCCCTAATCCTTTGGAATGCCCTAATCCTTAACTCATATTCTCCTCTTTTGTCTTTTTGTGTAAAGAAAAGTGGAGGCTACTTTTAGACTCTTCTACACACATTGTTCTCTATAAATAGAGCCTTCATTTCTAGATAAAGGGTCCCATCTTGGTTCTCTTATCCAAGACTCCTTTAATCTAAGGCTCTTTGCCTATTCTCTTATTTTTTGTATTTTCATTTTCTAGTTATTTCCTTTTGACTAATTAGTTTTGTAAGAAGTAGAAGAAGAAGAAGTTGTAATTTTCTCCATGAAATGAAGAAAAGTTCTTTCATCTCTTATCTTCCTTCTCTTGCAATGATATTAGGCTAAGTTCCCCTCCATTGGAGAGTGGAAAAGCCTAGAGCAAGTTCTTGTGTTATTTTTAATTTCATGCCTTTCTTTTATTTAAAATGCTTATGAATTCTATTTAAGTTTCTTGCACCTATTATTCTTAATATAGATGCTTTATGCTTAGATTAGATCAAGATAAAGTATGCTTAAACTAGATAATTGATAGTAGGAAGTTTTCAAAGAATTATACTTTGTTTATGTTCCCTTATTTCATTTCATTTGCAAAACTTTCCGATCTAAGGAGTTAACACCAAGCCCTTACGATTGAGTTATAAAAAGGCTTGAAACTAAGAATTGCTCATCAACATGTTTTAGGTAGATCCACTTCTAATGGTGTTTTAATTTCATAAGTTTACTTGCTTTTAATTTCATTTACTTTAGTTTCTTTTCTAGTAATTTTACATTTTCTTATAAGTTCAAAAATACAAAGAAAAATAGTTTTAATTCCTTTTAGTTAATTTGAATTTTATCTTCTTAGCTTAACTCTCTTCCTCCTTTCTCTTGGGTTCGATCCCCTATTTGCCCCACAAGTAAGATAAACGTAAGATTATTATTAACTCCGGTGAGAAGAACAACGATAGTCTCATCAAGCATGTGACCTTCTGAATCTCCAAAGGCAACTCGTTAAAATAATTGTTGAAGTAAGTCCTAAACTTCTTGCAAAGGAACACTGGATAAAGAGATGTTGCTGGGTTTCTTCCTCATCTTGGCATTGAATATATCTAGATGCTAATTGGTTATTCCTTCTTTTTTTCCCATACTTCACATTGACAGGCAAGAGCCACGAAGCCTTTTCTATCCAATTGTTTTCATTTTTATTGGTACCTTTGAATACCAATTCTGATGCCATCTTCCTAATTTCTACCCAAACCCCTCATCGAAAGCCAAGTTGATTTATAAAGAGAATAATAAACTTGACCAAAAATATGATTAAATATAATACTTAATAATGATCTTAAATAAAAATTGAACTTAAAATAATCTAAAAAATATGAAAATAGAATTTATCAAAAATAAATAGTGATTCTTACATATATATTTTAACTCCGTTTTCGTGCTCATAAACATGCACAGTGACTTATAATTGTTCTCATTTATGGATATTTGATTTACGTACATTTCAGAGCTATGCCCCAAAAAAGTTGGGTTGGGTATTTAGGCTTTTGACCCATTTTTTTGGTCATGCCGATCTATGTAATCTTTTTTGCTTCAAGTCAAGCACCATTGTTTTAATAATTGTTTGAGATTGAGATAACTTGCGAGAATCATCTTGTATTGCTAGAGACTGAGACGAGATGCTAAAATTCAGATTTACTTTCTTCTCTCTCTCAATCTATTTTTCAGTTCTTAGTATCCTAAATGAGACAAGACATGAAATAGGAATTTAAAACCATATAAGGAAACTTATTTGACCTGCTTAAACTCTAAACCTTAGACTTAACTATCTTCAGAACCATTAATCTCTCTTCTCCAAGGTTCATATCCAACCCTCAGTCCATTATTTTTTGTTTAAGAAACGTAGCATTCTTATGAGACATGTGCAATTGTCATATTTCAGAAAGATTAAACCTAGGTAAAGCATTGATTTGTTGTCAAGAAGAATGTTTTGTAAGATCTGATAACTCAATGGCCTAACACCATATGCAATTATCGTATGGTTTTCTTTTGTCCTCATAAGGAACATTCTCCAGGGATCCATTTTCAAATCTTTGATTAATTATAAAGTATAAACCCTATTTCACCATCAATCTTGTTATACACCCATTGTCCCCACCACCATCATTATCAATATCTTTGATACTATTGTCACCCTCCAATTTTTATGAAACTTACATGACAATCACCACTGTTATAGAATCTGTGCTACCGTAAAAATATAATTGAAATAATTCTTTAAAAAAAACTAAAATTGTATTGATAGTCTTATTGACCATAAATATTACATCTTTCACGTTGAAATAGATTTTTAGATTATATAATTTGTCTCCATTTCATATTACTTAATTGAAATCATAAAACTTATTAAAATAGTAATTTAAAAATAATGATAAAGATTTTAATGTATCTAAATTTCTATAATCCAACAATACTTAACGATGGTCATCTAAAATAAATTTGAACTCAAAATATTTTAATATCGTTAAAATAGAATTTATCAAAGAAGTTAGACCATATACACTCTGGGAAGTGGGCTAAAATCTGCCTCCTACACCTCACAGATCTTGTCACATAGATCACACATTAAATGTTCAAGCAAAAAAATATTTTTTGATGGGTACATGTCACGATGCTTTAAATACTCCTTCAAAAAAAATTTCCTACCTAAAATGCACTAAAAAATCATTAAATCCACCTTCAAAATACATTTTCCTACCTAAAATGCGCTAAAAAAAAATTAAATGCACCTTCAAAATTTATTTTCTTCCCTAAAATGCGTTCTAAAAAAAATTATAACAAAATACTTTGAAAGGTTCAATTCCATGTGTATTTAATGTGTCTTAAAATGTGCCCCTAGGGCACTCGTTAACAAAGCCCTTTTTTGAGATCTGAAATGGAAACAAAATTCCACCAACCACAATTTACTTTATATGACATGTATTTATGGTAGGTAGTTGCCTCCAAGCTCTTACATATTTTCTTTTATAAAAGGACGTTTGGAATCCATGCACCAAACATGTTAGACTTAACTTTCTTCAGAACCATCAATCTCATCTCCAAGGTTCCCATCTCACGCCCAAACCCTAACCTAGTTCTTCTTCTGTCTTAACCACTTTGAGTGATATGTCCGGGTGAGTCCTTCTTTCGGTCTGATCTATACTTTATTTTACGTGATTGAAAGTCATTGTTTTCTGATATAGATAAATGGTTATCTGTTTTATTGAACTGTTATTTAATTCCTGTAATACCTATGGATGCTGAACGTGATTTGGCTTATCAAATGTAGAAATTAGACTAGTTTTTAATGATTTTTCAAAAAAAAATTTTAACAATGGATTTGGATTTTCTTGATAATTTTTCTTTTAGCTGTATCTAATAAAAATCTATTTTTCTTCAGATAAATCCTTTCAGCCATAAGAAAAATACAATAACTTAAGAAACCTAGGGGGATCTACATAGGAGAACCTAGACGATGGGTAACAAAAACAGTTGTGAGATTGATGAGGGTTAGATGCCTTTTGATTGTACACAAGATTCTTATTTTTATAATTTTTTTCAAGAAAAAATAATGCTTTAATTAGTAGCTTTAAATGTTACTTTTTCTTTGCTTTCGTATTTACCTCTTCAATGTTGAAAGTATGATTTTAATTAAATATTGCACTTGTAACTCAAGGGATCTCCCAAAAAATTTCGGATAAAAGCTTTGAAGATGATAGAGCATAATTGGATGATTAGCACTGTAACCATGAGGTCAATGGTCCGATCCCAACTTGTCTTATTAGCAAACTGAAGGTCAGCAACTACTATTCCTTTTATCAAAATTCTCTTTATTTCTTGTACATTTTTTTGCCTAAAGTTATCTCATACATGATATAATTAATTGTTTTTCAATCAATAGAATTTATTAAGATATCTTTTTCTCATTGTTCGAAGATGATTTTAATTTTTCTTTATTTCTTTCTATAATGATTTCGGTTGTCAAAGTCTTATTGCATCTGATCAGGTGATATATCTTTCAATTTTTTTCCCTTTTTTTTTATTTGCAGTTCCAGCTAAGATTCTAATGCTGATGGAACATCCCAGAATTAGCAAGAGAAAATCTTATCAACAGCCGTGTTTGCTAGTAATCACCATCCTTGGAGTTCACGGTAGACCATCCGCAATCTAAGCAATTAACAAAGTAGGCACATACGTATGTTGGTGTCTTCTCCCTTGTCTCTCTGTAAGCGAGTGGTGTTAAAAGTAGGACAATATACTGTACTGAGCTTCTTGGAGTTTGTGATTGACCATCCGAAATCTAAGCAATTAACAAAGTAGGCACAATTGTAAATTGCTGTATGTATTTTTTTTCTATGTAAGAGAGTGTTGTAAAAAGTTAAAATAAATACATAAATTGTATTGTGCATCTTGGGGCATACCTCATATCTTATATGATTTATGTGTGTGTAGTTTTAAATCCCATTCTATTTCCCTAATACTGTTCTAATTTCTTAAAAAAAGAAAATACAAGTTATTGTTGTGTCTAAGATCAAGGTTGTACATGTGATTCATTGACTGATGACGACACATAAATCTCTCCAAGTGAGCCTTCTTTTAATTCTCCAATATTGAAGCCGAATGTGGGATTTTGGAATCGTTTTCATTGATGATATACTTGCACTTTTGGGGCACAAGTGAACTCGTTTTTGAAAAGTGAGAATGGAATTCTAATGCACTATTTGTAATATTCTCAAATAATTTTGCACCACCTCAAGAAGACTACTCTTCAAACAATATGGATAGTGTCATCTCCCACCCCTTTCAGTCCTCACTTCTCTAGTGACATTGGGAAATTTGTGTTCGTGATTAACTCCAACTTCATCTGAGGAATAATTTTCAACTTCACTTCATTAAAGACTGCAACATTTTATAATCTTCGAAGGCAACTCCTTTTTTGGATCATACATCTAACCATATAAACCATCCCAACCCCAAGGGATGTTAAAATAACTATTGAAGTGAGCCATAAACTTCTAACAAAGGAACACTAGGTAAAGAGATACTGCAGGGCTTCTTCTGATCCTTACCTTGGCATTGAATAAATCTAGATGTGCTATTTTCACACTTCTAAAATGCTCAATGTACCCACTTACTTATTGTACCACCTAAAAATTGAACACCTTAAAATTCAATCTAGTCAAAGCCATTCAAATGAGAATATTTGTGCACGAAATTTTCGATTCAATATGACAGTACCGAATCATGTTCACAATGTACAGTGGGTACCCATCGATCATATACAAAGAGATTCGGTGTTGTTATACGGAACACAAAGATTGAAATGAAAAAGCTTTGTTCCGTTGGTACATACCCAATATGTTTAGCAAATTTCAGTGGGTAGCCACTGATCCTTCAAAACTTATTCAGTCTGAACCTACTGAACAAAATTTATCAAAATCTTTGAGTCCATCGATCTAAAATCATCACTTTAATAGTGGTTTTGTCCATCTTCGCTAGTGATTAAATTGAAAGAATAAGAGAGAGAAAAACCTAAAAAACTAATCTCCATTGATTCAACTTCCCACAAAACTCAAAAGGAGATGAATATGAAGAGAGAGAGAGAGTTGAGGAGCAAAGTATAAGTTGGTTTGATCGATAGGATATTGAGGTTGGTTTTTCAATAAATGGAATTTTAGTACACAACGATTGGGTTTTCAATAGATTTTTGTGGGAATGTGAGGGAAGAATTTTAAATCTATTTTAACATTTTGACATTAAGGAGGTATAGTGATCAAAGCCATGAGAAACGAGATGGAGGGCGAAAATCCTCTGAGAGTAGGATCTCACTCTTTTGCAGAAGCTGTGGCTAGATCTAGAGAGAACACAGAGGGGGATCCTCCTTCGAAGGATAATCCTATTTCGAGATCTTAGAAGAAGCCATCACTATGGCTTGGAGAACCTTCGAGTTTGCTCTTGTAGCAAAGTTTGCGAGGCCAAAAAATGGAAGAAAGCATTTTCGTCCAGGAGTGGAAAGCATAAGAAAGCTAGCCCGATCATGGAAGCTTGCTGGGACTTGTGAAGCTTTAACGTTGGATTATCGTCATATTCTCCTGAACTTTTCTATCAAATCAGATACAATTTCGATATGGTTAAAGGAGAGGATTTCGATCGATGGCTACGTGATGAGATTCTTTAATTGGACACCTCTCTTCAATCCTTTGGAGAGGGATGATGCCTCCATTCCATTTTGGATCTCTTTTACAAACATTTCGTTATTTTGCTATGAGGAAGAAAATCTTCAAATCCTTGCCTCGATGGTGAGTGAAGTTCTAGTGATTGATAGAGCGACCAGTCATGGCACACGTCATAATGGAGCTAGAGTTTGTGTGCTATTGGATTTACGCAAAGATAATCCTAAAAGAGTTAGGATCACTCATGGGCAATATGGTTTGTGGCAACCAATTTCCAATGAGTCTATCCCTTTCTATTGCACCAACTATTTCAAACTTGGTCATCAGGAAACACACTGCAAGCTCAAAGAAGGACCCAGTAAAGCTGTTCGTTCCAGGACCTAAGATAGTGGAGAAGCAAAATGTTACAAAGGCAGGGAAGGAATACAGAGAGAAAACTAAGAAAATTGGATCTAATGTCATTAAATCCAATAGACCATTGGTTATTCATGATGGACCAAAATAGAAGGAGAATACTCAGGCCATCCATGGCAAAGGAAAAATTCCTGCAATTCCCCAGTCTTCGTTAGAGGAGGATAGTGATATGGCAGTCATTAATGCTGATGTGGAGATAGGTGAGACTTCAAAATCCAAGCTGGTAGACAACGTGGCAGCTGAGGTGGAACCTTTAGAGTTATGAAATTTTGAATTTCAAATTCAAAAAGAAACGAGGCCTGTCCCTCAGCCAATCCCCATGCCCAGTCCAACGCTTCTGTTATTGGAATTAGAGTTGGAGCCAACCAAGTAATCAGTGTATCCGTTATTGGAAGTAGTCTTGGAGCCTAACAAGGAAACTGTACATCCATTATTGGAAGTTGTATTGGAGCCAAATAAGGATACTGCAGTGGACCTGGTTCGATATCGGTAGTAATGGAAAGATCTCAAGCGACGAATACGTTTAATAATGGATCTAAGCCGTTGAACTTAGAAACCCAGATTCTTCCTGATGATGCAGTTGAAGATGTAGCTTCAGAAGAGGATGAAGATGAATTTTTCTCCAGCAATCCCAAAGAACTGGATTATTCTTCTAATGTTGGAAGTGATAAAACCAAAAAATTGAAAATTCAAAGACGTCGATCGTCATCTAATCTGGGTCCTCCTAAAAGGACTAGATCAAAGAAAAATCACTAAACAACTGTTTTTTATGTTAGCTCTTATTTGGAATATTAGAGGAATCAATAATTCCTCCTCCCTTCTAAGACTAAAAAACATGTTGAAAGATCTAAAACCGTTTCTTCTGGCTGTGCTAGAACCAATGTCAAGAACAGATGCAAACTTTGAGAAGATGCAAGCCATTCTTAAATCTTGGGCTACGATTCTAATGAAGCCGTTAATAATCGTGGGTCTATTTGGGTGTTTTATTTTGAAGATCCTTCAAATTTTCGAGTGCTGCATCTTTCGCCTCAATATATCCTGATTGAAGTCGTAGTGGAGCAGAAAAAGATAGCTTTTTGTATCCTAAGAGCCTCTTGGTTAATTGAAGAACATTGAAATCTTTAGTATGATTTGAAAGGTTCAATGAATGTTGATGATAATCTAATAATTATGGGGGATTTTAATACAGTCTTATATCTTGATGAAAAGAAAGGTCGGAGGTATCCAAACCATGCTTAAATGGAGAATCTAGGAGATTTGGTGAGGGCACTACACTTAGTTGACGATGGTTTCTTGGGTAATAAATTCACGTGGTGTAATAATCAGCAAGGGATACATCGTATTTGGGCTAGATTAGATAGAGGTTTAGTGTCTTCATCCTAGGATTCAGATTTGGGTTCGCCAATTGTTTCTCATCTGCCAAGATTGTCTTCATCCTAGGATTCAGATTTAGTGTCTTCATCCTTTTTTTTTAAAAGCAATTAGTCGAGTCCCAGTTTAAGAGATTAATGTGCCGCAAGAATTGAGCATTGGAAAAAGGTTGGAATTAAGAGATTAATGTGCCACTAGAAGCCCAGTACAATTTTTTTTTCTTCTTTTAACCCCACTACCTTAAATAGCCAAAAATAAAAAATAAAAAATATGTGTACCTAGTTTGTTAATTGGTTATTTTGGATGGCTTGTCGTGAACTCCAAGGACGACAACAACTGACAAATACAATGACGACTACATTTCTTCCAATTAATTCAACGTTGAATAACTCAACAATAACTGACAACCTCTTGGTTGTCTCATATCGTCTTGCTTCATGGTCTTCATGATCATGAGATTCTACTGAGCATAACTCACACTCATCTTAATTTTTTCCATATCTTCCTTAACAATATTAGCATTTTGATCAAGGTCTAGAAAGTGGGTTTTAGGGCCCTTATTACATGGAGTTTACGAATAAATTGCATATTAAATCCCCTTATTAGACATAATGCATGGCTAGTCCATATTTATCATGAATTTTAATTAAATAATGTATTTTGGAATTAATTACTATTATTTACGTGTAACAGAAAAATTTTGCAAAGTTTCAAAGCAAATTAGAAAAATCTAAAGTTACCACTACGATCCAGGATCCGAAACAAGATCAATGATCAAAATTCAAGTCAATTGGACCAAATTTTACTATGCCGCCTTGGTCAAAGAGGCCTCCACTGTAATGTTGGTAAGTCAAACCTCGAGATTCACACAGAAGCTTTGCAGTAAAAATTATTCACATTGAACTAGGCTTTTACAATTTTTGTGCTTACAGAAGGGCGTCCCGAACCTTAGAAACCCTATTCTAGTTTCTATAAATAGAAGACTAGACCAGAGCTTAAGGGATATCTGTAAAATAGGGAGAATTGTAAATCTAGAGAAATAGAAGAATAATAGCTTTTATTTTATGTTTTGTTCTTAGTTTTTGAAGGAGTTGTAATGGAACAACCCTTGCAGGTTTCGAAATCAAGAAGCAATAAAAGAGTCACCTTTCTCTCATCTCTTTTCTCTCTTCTTACATCATGTTTATTTTCTTTTATTGTTCTTGGAATGACCATCAGCTAACTTCCCCGTTAAATCGGTTGAGGACGTCGAAGCAAGACTTTATTAGTAATTTTTATTGTTCTCATAATTGTTTAATCGTTTTATTGTGATAGTTGTTAAGTAGATTTTTTTGGATTTACTATTGATTATTTCTCAAAGTTTTGATAATTTATTTTTTGATAAGTTCAAGATGAATCATGCTTCATAGAGAACAATTAATACTTGGCCCATAATCTTGACTTAATTTATTGCATACTTTTAATCTCGTTTTTATTATAACTATTCGATTTTTCGATCCCCAAACATTAGCATTGTTTAGTAGATCGAGATAAATAGAGAATAAAAAATCATTGATAAAATTTGTGAAGGTGGATCCGACTGATCTATATTTCTTCATCATATTCAAAACCTTTTTCTTTTTGTAGTTTATTTTAGATAATTTCTCTCGAAAACTATTCTGAATCGTTTGTGTAAATTGAATTGGATTTAACGTAAAAGGATTACTGGATTAACGTTGTCTCTGTGAATCGACCATTGGTTGCTAAGGTCTTTATTTTGTTCTTATTTTATCATAATCTACAGCTCGAACACATTTCCACCTATTTTTTTAAATGCATCATTAACGAGCTCACCCATTCTTGGATAGTTATCGTTATATTGCTCAAGAGGATCATTTATACAATTTGTTGTTGATGGTTGTTCTTCACTTAGTGATTCACGTTCTCCATGAACAAACCATATGTGTTTGATCAATACCATTTATGATTAATTGATCCGAAATCATTTCAATAGAGATTTTTCCCTTTTTATTTCGACATTTCGTACATGGATACGAAAATAATGTATCTTCACCAGAACTTTTTACAACAAAATCCAAAAATGATTAAACCCCTTCAAAGTACTTTGCACTTGTCCTAGATTTAATCATCTATACTTTGCTACTTGATATCATTATTTTACAAAATTGAGATAACAAATCAATTTGAATAAGATTCACCTATGAATCAAAAAGTATATATTTTATAAATAAATATGTTAAATAGTATAATATAGATTCACCCATTCTAATTGCTTATTCTATTTCTATATTCTACTTCTAACATTTGCAAGTTAGTAATCTACATCACATTACATACTCAATTAATCAAGTCTTTAAGTCAAGATTCAATGTTCAATTCCGAGAGTACTCAAGAAACAAAGAGTCTACAAGTACAACTCCTCTATAGGAATACTACGAGTACTTACAAATATCAAGATTCAAGCTTATAATAGAACCAACATTTATAGCATTGAAATGTTGTTCACAGCCTGAAAGAAATTGAAATTAAGTCAAGTTACTCCAAACAAATATGAATTACCTGCTAATCACATGGTTTTCAATGTGAAACTAAAGCAACACAACAGTTTATAACAGCACCAACATCTATAGCTTTGAAATACTATTCATAGCTTGAAAGAAACTGAAATTAAGTCAAGGTCCCCAAACAAATAATGAAATACAAATAATGGATTTTTTTATATAGTTTGTGGTCATATTTTTCTTTAATTATTTCATAAAATTTTCTTATGTAACTATTTTTTTTGGTAAAATGGTTGAAGTTTTGTTTAGTTAAAGAGGCCAAAGCACATCAAAACAAAAACCAAATCCAAGGTCTAGATCGAAGCTTACCTCTGTGTTTAGAGAGAATCTACAGGAAATTCGAGATAATTTGATCATAACTAAAACCCTAAATAAAGCAACAAAAAATGTTATTAAAAGATCAAACAAGAGATTAAACCTTACATTGATTGAAATTTCACTTAAGAAATCCAAAATCACTAAAATTCAAATCTAGGGATCGAAGACATAGCAAATGTAAGGATTATCAGCCAAAAACTACAGATTTCTACCTCAGATTCAAATCTAGTGAAACTCAATCGATTTTTTCCAAATGCAACGATCTCAACTGAAAACTAGTAAATCAAATCAGATACAATTAAGAATCGCGTAATAGGGTTTCAAAATCATAAAAAATGATAGATCGAAGAGAAAATTGAAAGAAAACAATATCTTACATGGGAGACAAAGGGATTTCGACGATCGCAGCCTTAGGTTTCATAGATCTTATACAAAAAATCGATCGACATTGAGGGACGAGATGGATTTTCTCTCTATAGTCCTAAAGTAGGAAAGTAGAAGGTCATGCCAGAATAGGACTGACAAAAGAATCAAGAAGCGGCGAGCAGAGCACCTGGCTCACGTCTACACAGCAAGAAGCAAGCCTACAGAGTAAATAGAGTCCTACAGAGAGTAGACAATGACTTTCATGGATAAGGACCTGGAGGTGGTAGTGAGGCCCCATTACAATGCACTGGTGATAACATTCTAGGTTGGCACCTTCACTCTCAAGAGGGTGTTGATCGACAACAGCAGTTCTGTCGACATTCTGTATGCTTCAACTTTTCTATAGATGGGTCTAAGTAGAAACGTGCTTACCCTAGTAGGAACACCTTTGATTGGGTTTGACGGGAGAACAAGCGAACCATGGGGGAAATAGTTTTGCCCGTGCAGGCAGGGCCAACGACCTTAATGACTAGATTCATAGTCGTCAAAGCAAGTTCCCCATACAATGTTATCCTCGGCAGATGGTGGACACATAAGATGAGGGTCGTTCCCTCTACATATTACCAGGTCCTAAGGTTCCCAATATAGCAAGGGATGTGAGATATATAAGGAGATCAGGTGGCTGTCCAGGTGTGTACGCTGAATAAAGAGGAACTTTCCAAAGATAATATCCAACAATAACAGTTACAGTGGGGGGAAAACATGCCTGAAGAACCCCCCATGTCTAGAGAACGTCTACATGGTGGATGTAAAAGAAGGTAGGCTGATTGAAGTAGGAGTAGAACTGGCATCAGAAGAGCTGAAAGAGCTAATATACTGCCTAAAAAGAAATCGGGACATTTTGCCTAGTCTATAGAAGAGATGTTAGGGATTAGCTAAGAAGTAATCTACCATTACTTGAATGTGGAATCAACTATCAAGCCAATAAAATAGAAGCCAAGGAGATTAGCACCATGATTCAGAAAAGTAATAAACGAAGAGGTGAGCAAGCTAATCAAAGTAGGGTTCATTTGGAAAGTACAATTTCCTGATTGGATAAAGAATATCGTAGTAGTACCGAAGAAGAATGGAAAGGTTAAAGTCTGTATTGACTTTACAAATCTAAACAAGGTTTGTCCTAAGGATAATTTTCTATGCTGAGGATAGATCAGCTGGTGGATGCGACTTCAAGCCATGAAAAGTTATCCTTCATAGAAGGCTATTCTGGCTACAATCAAATACAGTTTAACCCAACAGATCAAGATAAGACAACCTTCATCACTGAACAAAAGCTCTACTACTACAAAGTTATGCCCTTCAGGTTGAAAAACGCAGAGACAACTTATCAAAGGCTGGTAACAGAACTCTTCAGGGATCTGTTAGGAAAGAAAGCAGAAGTCTATACTGATGATTTGTTGGTGAAGAGTAAGAAGAAGGAAGATCACGTTGCTGATCTAAAAGAGATTTTTTCTAGAGTGAGAAAAATTGGGATGAAGCTCAACCTAGAGAAGTGCACTTTTATGTTAACTTCGGGGAAGTTCTTGGGTTACCTGGTTAAGAAAAAAGGTATAGAAGCCAACCTAGACCAGATCAGAGCACTACTAGAGATGCCCTCTCTGAAAATGCAGAAAAAAGTCCAGAAATTAGTAGGAAGAGTAGCAGACCTTAATTGATTGATTTCCAAGTCTTCAAAAAAATGCAGGCCACTGTACCAGTTATTGCGGAAGAATACCAAATTTGAATGGACAATGGAGTGTGGACAAGCCTTCATAGAGCTGAAGAAATATATGGACAGACCGCTTATACTCTCCAAACTAAAAATAAGAGAGGAACTAGGACTATATCTAGTTATTTTAGAATGCACACTCAGTTTAGTCTTGGTCAAGACTGGAACAACGACAAAGCAACCTATATACTTCTTGAGAAAAAAATTCATCGATGCCGAGACATGCTATTCCAGACTTGAGAATATGGGATTAGCTCTACTTTACACAGCATTACGCCAAAGACCGTACTTCTAGGAGCACTGACTATAGGTTATTAAAGAGTACCCCTTTGAAGTCTATCTTAGGAAAGATTGAGGGATTGAGAAAAATGGCAAAGTGGCCTGTATAGTTAGTTAAATTTAGAGGCTAAACAGTGGCAAATTTTTGAAAAGAGCATTAATCTTCAAACTTGGAAGGATTGGGAATAGGAGTCGTGTTGATTTCTCTTAACGGTTCTAGGATAGAGAAGACGATCAGACTGGGATTTAGAGCATCGAATAATAAAGTAGAATATAGGCTATGTTGTTTGGCCTCAATTCATTGGCAAGGATGGGGGTAACTAAGGTGACAGTCTACAGTGATTCACAACTTGTAGTTAACCACGTCAACGGGACATCTAAAACACGAGATCCCAGGATGCAGTTCGATGTTGAGAAAATCAAGTCTGCCATACTCGAGTTGGGAAAATCAGAATAGGGCACATATCACGGATAGATAACAGGCATACAGACACCTTAGCCTTCATAGCCTCAATGCTAGTAGGACAAAATAAAAAATAACTGCCATTGGATTGTCAAGAAAGACCTGCGATAGACGAGTCGAAATTGGTGAGTGTGGTAGTTGTTGTAGGAGATCAAGGGTAGATGAGCCCGATTCTCACCTTCCTATAGATAAGAGTGTTGTCTGACGATCCAAAGGAGGCCAAACAAGAAAAGAATAGGACAGAGAGATACACTATCCTAGATGGGATTTTGTACAGGAAGTCAGTATGAAAGCTACTCCTACATTGCTTAACGCCAGAGAAGGCGACGGACGTATTGAACGAGATCTACGAAGGAGATTGTGGGAATCATTCAGGGGTAAGGTCTTTGTATCACAAAGTACTCTCCCAAGGGTATTTCTAGCTATATTTGCAAAAAGACACAACTCTACACGTCAAGCATTATGACAAATGCCAAAGACATAGGAGGATATTCTGATAGCTAGCAGTGCAGCTCAATTATCTCATCAACCCTTGGTCGTTTACACAATGAGAAATTGATCTAGTAGGTACACTGTCCAAGGCATTAGGTAACCTAACTTTCCTACTAGTGGCAACAGATTACTTCACCAAGTTGGCGGAAGCATTCCTTCTAGCCAGAATATGCCAATAGGAAATTTAGAAGTTCCTATGGAAAAATATAATTTGTAGCTTTGGTCTACCACGTACTATAGTCTTAGATAATCGGAGACAATTTGTATGAGAGCAGATCAAAGAATTTTACAAAGAGCATGAGATAACACAAATATTTTTCACGCTACAGTATCCGTAGGGCAGCAAACAGGCTGAAGTTATCAACAAAGTCTTAATAGACACGCTAAAGAAGAGGCTGGGAGAAGCAAAAGGAATATGGATAACAGTTTTGCATAGCGTGTTGTGGGCCTATAGGACAACTGTCAGAACCTCCACAAAGATGTCTCCATTTGCTATGGCTTATGGAATGGAGGTAGTGATTCCAACAGAAAGTAGCTTCCCCACAATAAGATCCAAAAATAGTGCAGATTGACTAGAACAATCAGTAGATAATCACAGAACTAGATTTCTTAGAAGAGAAGTGAGTAGCAACGTTGAGAAGGCTAGATAGCTATCATAAGAAGCTGTAAAAATACTTCAATAAGAGAGTCCATCACATGCAATTTAAAAAAGGAGACCTAGTGCTGCGTAGGGTATTCTAGAATATAGAAGAATAGAAAAGTGGCAAACTAGGACCTAACTAGGAAGGGCCGTACAAGATAGCAAGAGTAGGCCAGAAGGGGGTCTAGTACTTGATTACAATGACCGGTCAAGAGCTGCTTAGATCGTGGAATACATGTAACCTGAAAAGATACTTTCAATAAATAAATCTTTTCTGATCGCTAGTAGCCTACGCATGGATTTAATACTAAAGTTGGATCCTACTTGGATCTAGGCCTACGTAGGTCTTCTCTGCCTTAATTGGCAGGATAAGAAACTGATCGGGGCCTTACTTTAACGAGAGTAAAATAACACTTAAAGTTGGATCCCACCTGGATCCGGGCCTATGAAGGTCTTCTCTGCCTTAATTGGTAGGGTAAGAAACTAATCGGGGCCCTATTCTGACAAGAATAATTTAGCACTGAAGATATATCCCACTTAGATCCAGGCCTACGTGAGTCTTCTCTGCCCTAATTGACAAGGTAAGAAGCTGGTTAGGGTCCAACTCTGATACAAGTAACATAGCACTAATGTGGATCCTACTTGGATCCGAACCTACGTGGGTCTTCTCTACTTCAATTGGCAGAGCAAGAAGTTGATTGGGGTCCTAGTCAAGCATGAGTTCAAGAGTATTGAAGATGGATCCCGCCTAGATCCGGGCTTACGTAGGTCTTCTCTACCTTAATTGGCAAACTAAGAAGCTGGTCGGAGCCCTACTTTGCCACAAGTACCATAGCACTAAAAATGGACCCCACTTAGATCCAGGTCTACGTGGGTCTTCTCTGCCTTAATTGGAAGAGTAAGAAGCTAGTCGGGGTCCTACTCTGGCATGAGTATTTTAGCACTGAGTTGGGCTCATTCTAAAGTCCGGTCCTCGTAACTCTCATCTACTTTAACCAATAGACAACTATGTTCTGTCATGAGTAACAAAGCAAAAAGATTATTTTAACAGATGAGCAGATCCTAGAAAACATCTACTTATGGGTATGAGAAAAGTTGCTGAAAGACTACAATTTTCCTTAGAATAATAAAAACGCTGAAGAATAATTGTTTGAGGAACAAAGAAATAAAGCTAACTTAAAGCTTTCTTGAAGGATAGTAACTCAAAAATACCTCTCCAAAATTTAATGTAATTATTTATCAAAAGGTTCTGTAGACACCCCAATTTGAACGGGCCTATACTCGAAAGGACCGAAAAATATAGATTTTTCAATAAAAATTGCCAACGAGCCTCAAAAGCCCAAATCAATCGAAATATGGCATTTTGATCGAATCAAGGCCCTTAAGACCCCCTAAGGGTCTAGGGGGCCCACCAAAAGGACTCGGTCTACCTTACGCTTTCCCAATATTTGCTGTGTCATTCTCAAAATAAAAAATGACGAATTCTCAATGAAATTATCCGACGGGCCTAAAAAGCCCGATTTGCCAACACGTGGCATTTCGATCAATCCAATAATTCAAAAAATTCCTAAAAAGATAAAAAATGTAAAATGAGACTTGGGACCATCTCCACCTTCCTTACCCCTCACCGCTCCGCTCCTAATTCGAAGAAATTCTAAGCCCGCCTAAGGCCCACAAACCCTCAACACTCACAAATTACATTTCTCACCTTATCCCCTAACCTAAATCCAATCCCACACCACCTAAAACCTAAAACCTAAAACATACACACCCTAAAAAATCCAATCCAAAACAAACCCTACCCAATCCAATAACCCAAAACCATTCCATAACCCAAGCCCAATACACTAAGAAGCCCACAAACCTTTATCCATATCCAATTCACATCCAACCCACAACCCTAACCCATAAACCACAACCCACATCAACCAATCACTATTTTTATCATCAAAAGGTGACACATGTCATCACCCCATCTCACATCCCTTATCCAACTACTTACCCCATTAATTTTCTTTAAACCTCATCTACCCACACATCAACCCATCACCTTTTCTCTCAAATCAAACACATCTACCCACACCCCTAACCTATACCTCCCCTAATCTACCCACATCAACCCATCACCTTTTCTCTAAAAAAATCTAATTTACCCACACCCCTAACCTATACCTCCCCCTAATCTACCCTCATCATTCCCTACAAAACCCACATCTACAACCTAAACTTACACCCATCCTCTCAAGTCAAACACTCAACCTCTCCCATCAACCCATCTCAACCCTTCATCTCCACCCATTTTGACACATGGCATCATCTCCCACACCATTCCAAAATATCATTAACCACCTTCTTACACAACCCTTCTTTTAATTAAAATCCCATCCCCTCAACTCACTTCACCAATTAATTACTCTCTTACACAATCTCATCCTCTCAACCACTCTCATTTATTTTATTCCATCTAATACTCAATCCAAATGGGTTAAAAAATCCAACCCATTTGAGTTGTAAAACAACCCATTTACCCTTCTTACACAAATGCCCTTCAATCATCTCTAATTTACCCCCACATTTTTCTTAAACCCCACACCATTCTACCACTTCTCTTCATTTTACCCCATTATATCCATAAAATAACTCCTCAACATCTATAAATACCCTCATCCTCTTCCCAAAAAAGGCACCCAACTTTCACTACAAAAATTCTCCCCCCAACTTTCACTACTAACAACTATCACCAATTCTCACCAAGTCTACCAATCATCTCTTATTAACTCCACACCAAGTCTCACTGAAAAAAGAAAATCCCTACTCTCTCTTTAATCACCTCTTCCCATTCTCATACTCTCATATTCTACTAAGGACTCAAGAAGACTCAAAGAAGGAGAAGGAAGGAAAGAAAAGAAAAGAAAACTTTGAAGCTTCAAGGTGGGTTCAAGGCAATCCCCCCTCTTTTTCTCTACCCTCTCCTCCTCCCTCTTCTATTATCCCCTCTCCTTTTCATTTATTTTAAATGGATTTAAGATGAGTAGATCTCAAGGCAAATGATCCATTAGGTTCATCTCTTTCAATGAGATGATCCTATGATCGAGCCGAAAGTAAATCCCTACTTAGGGTACAAATGCACACATGTGGCACTGTATTTTTCGCATTTTTTAAAATCAAATGATCGAGTTGAGTTGAGGTTACCACTATTTAGTAGGGAGAAAAGGGTGCCTAACACCTTCCCTTTTCTCTAACCTAGCCGCTTATCCCAAATCTCAAGATTTGATCCGTACCTTATCCATCGAGAGTCACTAAACTCCAAAACGATAATTTTCTAAAAAATGCACATCGGGTGACCATTCACACCCACTTACAAAAATGAATGGTGACGACTCCTAACCTTAATAGATGTGGTCATTGTAATGACGAAATCACGTATCTACAGGTTCCACCTAAGTCAAATTTATAAAAGGTAGAACCTGGGGGGGAACGGGTAGTAAATATAAGCAAGCGGGTTAGCAGTTGAATGTGTAACACAAACAGTACGAATATAGTTCACATCAAAAGCAGATTAGCATTTGGCTTAAGTAAAGCAAGCAGTGCAAAGAAACAGATTTGTTGGAGTCTTTAAGTAAAACATAATGTTAAAATTTATACTAAGTTTAAAAGTAGTTCAATAGTTGGGTGTGCAGTGCAAATAGTGTGAAAAAGTAGAGTTCATATTGAAGGCAGAATAGTAGTTTGTTTAAAAAAAAATTATTCATTAATAACAAAAAAGAGTACAAGAGAAGTCTCAAAGATGAGATAGTACAAAGAATAGCAGCAAAAATAGAATACAATTGAAACCAATGAGTAAGTCTTCATTTGGTGGCAGATGGCTGGCTATAGAAGGTGAAATCTCAACAATAGGATTTGGAGGGTCGACCGCCTCATCTTGATCAACATCGATATCAGGGGCAGGAGGCAGGTCAAGAGGCAGATCAGGTGGTAGATCACTGGCCTGAGCAAGGAAACCGATCACTCTGGCTTGGTCCAATTCTATAGTACGCTCAGCCTCCATGAGCTCACCAAGGACTTGTTCTAAGAAAGCATTGGGGTTCCCCTCTTCATCTAGTTAGAAAGGTGGGACTCGACCATAATCACTAGACCAACTACGAATCTCTTTGATAAGAGAACTAATAGGACATTCATCCTCTTTGTCTTCTTCATAGTCCTCATCCTCATATTGAAGTCAAGCAGCCTCAAAGCCTTTGTGATAAGCCTTAGAAAAAACTTCCTCTGCCAACCGAGAGTATTGAACCTAAAGTTGCCCCAATAGTCTCTTGGTCTCAACCTTATCTTCTTTGGCCTTAGCTATCCTAACTGTTTCAATACTAGCCCTGAAGGAGCCTAGCTCAAGCTCTTGCTACCGTACCTTGTCTTGGAAATCCACCAGCTCTACATCTATTCTCTGTACTCTCTCTTTGTAGCTGGCAAGTTCTAGTTCAAAAACACCCTTGAGATCTGTTAGCTTCTTATTGGTAGCCTCTAAGTCTAAGTTTGCCTTGAAAAATTAGGCCAAGTTAGCCTCCATCTCCTCTTTAGCCTTCTGGGAAAATTGGCTAGAAGAGGCAAGCTCAGTCTAAAGCAGAGCAATTTTTTCTTCATGCTCCCTAGTTAGAGCAGCTGCCTGGTCCTCAGCCTCATACCATATCAAAAAGGCTAAGGTTCCATAGATGTTGGTCTGCGAGAAGAGTAAAGCAGTTAAGTGAGTAAAGCCAGAAAAGTAAATAGTAGAGTAGGAAGAGTAGAGAATTACCTAATAGAGGCTATGAATAAATCGACCAAAGCCTAGGTCAGCATTGGCCCAATTTGTAACAACCCAATCCTTAAGAGAAATGGATTGGAAGAGTAAAAAAATAGCAACAATAAGATTCTTCACCCCGTAACTCTTATTATGAATATATAAACGGAGTCGAAAGTCATATTTTCATTTTCATCCTGGAGGAAGGCCCCGCGACTCCTCTAGGAGAATGCAACTTTCTCTAGAGGAGTCATCTGATGATTGAGACCCTCTTGCTCAGATTCCTCTAGAGAGGAAAGACTTCTTAAACTTTTCCTGATTAGCCTGCACCTCTTGCGTGGTTGCAGATTAAGGATAGGGTTGCGCTTCCTGATGGTGTCTAAGTTCTGTACTGTCTAAGCCTGAATCTCTTCAGGAAGCTTAACAGTAGCAACAGTAACATCAACAACAGCAGAAACAGAAATAGAAGTAAGAGCGACTTGCTTCTCAAGCCCCAGTATCAGCTAGCCTACTTCTCTAGTGAGGGTGGAGCCATGAGGGGCCAAATTCTTCTTCTTCTTTTTGCCCTGGTCAGAGGGTAGAGTAGCCCTGATGGCAGGGGAAAAGGAAAAAGGAAACTCCGAGAGATCAATGTTCATGGCGTTGGAGGACCTTGAAAGAATTGGAGGGGAAGGAAGTTCGAAAACAGACGTCAAGAGAGAAGGGAGATCTGCTTGGCCTGATCAATAGAAGCTTGATCAGATAAGGCATGTCGTACAGGTGGCCGAGACAAAGTGGAAAGAGGAAGGCAAATCTGATCTTCCACCGCCATGCCCTTAGTAGCTCTGGTTTGAAGGTCTACTGCTACTAGCCTCCGATCTTTGGATACTCTACGCTGCTCTTTCCTAGCCTCAACAACGAAAAAGACAGAAGAATTTGTGTAAAGAAAGAAAGTAAAAGTTAGAATCAGATTAAGTTGTAGACAGAATCGAATAGTGAGACACAACTAGGAATCTAAAAGTTAGAAGGTCTAAGAGATTCTAAATCCCTTATGAAGAACACCAAGGGAGAATTCCCAATTCCCATAAACAAGCAAGGGATCCTTGTACCACCCTTTGTTAACATTGGAAAGAAAATGAGCCAATGACATTGCTACACTCTTGGAGGACAACGAGTAGTACCCTGAGCGTAGGGGGATAGCTTTCAAATTATATTTGGAGAGGAAGTCATTCGGGGTTATGCCCATCTTCTACACATTCTCCACCATATGGTAGAAGTTGCCAAATATTTGGCTTGGGCCCGGTTTATATTACTCAATACCTCATTGAGGAAGGGAGAAAGAGGGAAACTAAGGTCAACTTTAATTTAGCCAGTGTAGACCATAATCTCCCCTGATGGCATTTGCCAGGGTTTTTGGGGTCCTCGCAGACCTGAATAGACACAGAGGCAGGGATATCAAAATCTTTCCAAAGTTAGGTCATGTTAGCAGTCAATGAGAAGTTAAGTTTGTAGAAAAGAGAAGAAAAGGAAAAAATATTACCTCAGTCAGAAAAAAGGTACGAATAACAGTGAAGCAGAAAGAAAGAGAGAAAGAGTTTTTCATAGAATGCAGAGAGACGAGATCACAGAGAGCAATATCACAGTAAGAGGGAAAATGAGCACTAACTCTCATATTTATAAGAAAAAGTAAAGTACTACATACGCCTGAGAGGACAGCCTAAGTCCAACCTAAACGTCACAGTTTGGGGGTAGTATTGTTGATAGTGGGGCACGTGAATGGACACAGATGAAGAATGATTAGTCTTAGTCATCAGAGATGATTTGAAATGACATTCCATTAAATGAGTCAATTCATTAAGAGTATAAATAATGATAGAGAATCAAGGCAGCCAATAAGAAAGAGGTTACGTGTCTCGAGAAGACTGCGAGACTTCACGTCTCCTCGAGAGGGGGTAATTGTAGAGGGAAATAACTATGCAATTATCTAAGCCGTACACATGTCTAAGCTGGTTGAGTGGTACTATGTGCAGATCAGCATACGGGCGCTACCTAGCAGTAGGGCAGGTTAAAATAGAGATCTCCCTAGTTTGGCTAAAAGGACAGGACAATACAAAATAAGACCTGGTCAAAGAATACCCATAATCCTAATATGCGTACATCAAGCCTAGAGATCTCGGAGGAGATCTCCTTAGTATAGTATAGCCAATCCATAAGATCCCCATTCCATTTGTGGATCCACAGAATTAGGAAATTCCCCGGGATTACCGCTCGTGAGAGGAGGAAACCCTGATTCGCAGCAATGATCCATAAATAGCACAATTAGCACAGAAGAATGGATCTTTTGGCAGATTGGAGGTCTAACCAGTTCTTTAGACTATTCCTCAACTTCTCTAACTTGAGCGTCGAAGAGTTTTTTGTAGGTACCATACCGGCATGAGGAGAAAGGTGATAGGAGCGACTTCAGATTCGTGAGGTAGAATCCATCAACACCATTCATTGGATTCTGACTACAGACTTAATAATGATCATCTTAAATAAAAATTAAACTTAAAAGAATCTAAAAAAATATTAAAATAGAATTTATCAAAAATAAATAGTGATTCTTAGATGTATATTTTAACTCCGTTTTCGTACTCATAAACATGCGTAGTGACTTATAATTGTTCTCATTAATGGATATTTGATTTACACACATTTCAGAGTTATGGCCCTAAAAATTGGCTTGGGGATTTAGGCTTTTGACCCATCTTTTTGGTCATATTGATCTCTATAATCTTTTTTAGCTCAAGTCAAGCACCATTGTTTTGATAATTGTTTGAAATTGAGATAACTTGCGAGAATCATCTTGTATTGCTAGAGACTGAGACGAGATGCTAGAATTCAGATTTACTTTCTCTATCTCAATCTATTTTTCAGTTCTTAGTATCCTAAACGAGACAAGACATGAAATAGAAATTTAAAACCATTTAAGGAACTTATTTTACCTGCTTCAACTCTAAACCTTAGACTTAACTATCTTCAGAACCATTAATCTCTCTTCTAAAAGGTTTATATCTGACCCTCAGTCCATTCCTCTTTGTTTAAGAAATGTAGCATTCTTATGAGACATGTGCAATTGTTATATTTTAGAAAGACTAAACCTAGGTAAAGCATTGATTTGTTGTTAAGAAGAATATTTTGTAAGCTCTGATAACTAAATGGCCCAACACCATATGTAATTATCCCATAGTTTTCTTTTGTCTTCATAAGAAAAATTCTCTAGGGATCCATTTTCAAATGTTTGATTAATGTTACAGTATAAAGCCTATTTCGCCATCAATCTTTTTTTTTATTTATTGATAAGCCGGGGTTGAAGGGTCCCCTCCCTAAAAAGCACTACTAACGAGTGTAGATACAAGCATTATCTTCTTCAAGAATTCTTAGAAGATCACGAGGAACATTAGAATTATCCTAAAATATTGAAAATCAGCCCCCAATTTTGCTAAAAAATCCGCTGCCTTGTTTGCTTCTCTCCATTGGAATTCAAAAATACATTCATCAAAGTCTCGGGCTATGACTGCAATCTCCATCAGCATTTCAGCATATTTCCATGAAGGACTAGTCTCACCATTTATGCACTTAATAGAATATAATGAATCTGATGAGATCAGAATTTGTTTGAATTCTTTCATTTTTGCAAAACACATTGCTTCAAGTATCGATTGGAGTTCAATTTGAATTATGTCTCCTCCCTCGCTATTACTCCAAGCAGTAAAATGAATAACTCCATTTTTATCTCTCCCAATGAATCCAAAACCAACCCCTTGACTTGATAATGATCCATCAGTATTTATCTTCAACATGTTGTCTACTGGGGGAATCCACGAGAGTTGCTGAACTACATTTGGAACCAAAGAAAACGCACATGACCAGTTCTTCAAGATTTGCAGCGTCACATCTATATTTTTATTAACAACTTTCATCCCATCAAACCGAAGCCTCACTACCTCTTCCACTTGTTTTAGAATTACCACCTTAGGAACAAACAATTCAGCAAAAAGTCACTGATTTCTTTTTTTCCAGCAGAGGTAGATCACTGCACAAAACGTTAAATACAACATCTGTTTAATATGTTTTTCCTGAAACAAAATGTTGTTAATAACCTGCACTTCCTCCTCAATTTTTCCCATGCCAACTCTTATTATTCCAAACCTTTACAGACATTGTTTCCATATCCATCTAGTATATGGACATTGAAAAAAGATGTGATCATTTATCTCCTGATTGTTACAGCACAATACACACCTAGATACCCATTTAAAACCCCTCTTATTAAGGTTTTCCACAGTCAATAATTTCTTCTTGATTGCTAACCAAGCAATAAAAGAATATCGTGGAATGCCCTTATTACTCCATATAATCTTTCTCCACGTCACTGACTCCCGTTCTTCATCCAACACTTCATAGGCCATTTGTTGTTAATCTTCATCAATCTTCTTATACACCCATTGTCCCCACCACCATCATTATCGTTATGTTTGATACTATTGTCACCATCCAATTTTTATGGAACTTACATGAGAATCACCACCGTTATAGAACCTGTGCTACCATAAGATCAATAATAGAAAGAATTCTTTAAAACAAACTAAAATTATATCAATAGTCTTATTGATCATAAATATTATATCTTTCACGTTGAAATAGATTTTTAGATTATATAATTTGACTCCATTTTGTATTACTTAATTGAAAATCATAAAAAAATTATAAAAATAGTAATTTAAAAATAATGATAAAGATTTTAATGTTTCTAAATTTCTATAATCCAACAATACTTAACGATGGTCATCTAAAATAAATTTGAACTCAAAATATTCTAACATCATTAAAATAGAATTTATGAAAGAAGTTAGATCTTATACACTTTGGGAAGTGGGCTAAAATCTACCTCCTACACCTCACAGATCTTGTCACATAGATCTCACATTAAATGTTCATGCAAAATAATATTTTTTGATGGGTACATGTCACGATGCATTAAATACACCGTCAAAATTTATTTTCCTACCTAAAATGCACTAAAAAAAATATTAAATCCACCTTCAAAATGCATTTTCCTACCTAAAATGCGCTAAAAAAACTTAAATGCAACTTCAAAATTTATTTTCTTCCCTAATCTGCACACTAAATTTTTCTTTAACAAAATACTTTGAAAGGTTCAATTCCATGTGTATTTAATGTGTCTTAAAATGTGCCCCTAGGGCACACATTAACAAAGCCCTTTTTTGAGATCGAAATGGAAACAAAATCTCACCAACCACAATTTACTCTGTATGATGTGTCGCATTTATGGTAGGTAGTTGCCTCCAAGCTCTTACATTTTTTCTTTTATAAAAGAAATTTTAACGATTTTAATGTTTCTAAATTTCTATAATCCAACAATACTTAACGATGGTCATCTAAAATAAATTTGAACTCAAAATATTCTAACATCGTTAAAATAGAATTTATCAAAGAAGTTAGATCTTATACACTTTGGGAAGTGGGCTAAAATCTACCTCCTACACCTCACAGATCTTGTCACATAGATCTCACATTAAATGTTCATGCAAAAGAATATTTTTTGATGGGTACATGTCACGATGCATTAAATACACCTTCAAAATTTATTTTCCTACTTAAAATGCACTAAAAAAAACATTAAATCCACCTTCAAAATGCATTTTCCTACCTAAAATGCGCTAAAAAACTTAAATGCAACTTCAAAATTCATTTTCTTCCCTAATCTGCACACTAAATTTTTTTTTTAACAAAATACTTTGCAAGGTTCAATTCCATGTGTATTTAATGTGTCTTAAAATGTGCCCCTAGGGCACACATTAACGTAGCCCTTTTTTGAGATCTAAATGGAAACAAAATCTCACCAACCACAATTTACTCTATATGATGTGTCGCATTTATGGTAGGTAGTTGCCTCCAAGCTCTTACATTTTTTCTTTTATAAAAGAAATTTTAACGATTTTAATGTTTCTAAATTTCTATAATCCAACAATACTTAACGATGGTCATCTAAAATAAATTTGAACTCAAAATATTCTAACATCGTTAAAATAGAATTTATCAATGAAGTTAGATCTTAAAGTGGGCTAAAATCTACCTCCTACACCTCACATATCTTGTCACATAGATCTCACATTAAATGTTCATGCAAAATAATATTTTTTGATGGGTACATGTCACGATGCATTAAATACACCTTCAAAATTTATTTTCCTACCTAAAATGCTCTAAAAAACATTAAATCCACCTTCAAAATGCATTTTCCTACCTAAAATGCACTAAAAAAATTAAATGCAACTTCAAAATTTATTTTCTTCCCTAAACTGCACACTAAATTTTTTTTTAACAAAATACTTTGAAAGGTTCAATTCCATGTGTATTTAATGCGTCTTAAAATATGCCCCTAGGGCACACATTAACAAAGCCCTTTTTTGAGATCTGAAATGGAAACAAAATCTCACCAACCACAATTTACTCTATATGACATGTCACATTTTTGGTAGGTAGTTGCCTCCAAGCTCTTACATTTTTTCTTTTATAAAAGGACCTTTGGGATCCTTGCGCCAAACACGTTAGACTTAACTTTCTTCAGAACCATTAATCTCTTCTCCAAGGTTCCCATCTCGCACCCAAACCCTAACCGAGTTCTTCTTTTGTCTTAACCACTTTGAGTGATATGTCAGTGGTGAGTCGTTCTTTCGGTCTGATCTATACTTTATTTTATGTGATTGAAAGTCATTGTTTTCTGATATATATAAATGGTTACGTGTTTTGTTGAAGTGTTATTTAATTCCTGTAATACCTATGGATGCTGAACGTGATTTGGCTCATCAAGTGTAGAAATTAGACTAGTTTTTAATGATTTTTCAAAAATATATTTTAACAATGGATTTGGATTTTCTTGATAATTTTTCTATTAGCTGTGTCTAATAAAATATCTTTTTTATTCAGATAAATCCTTTCAGCCATAAGAAAAATACAAGAACTTAAGAAACCTAGGGGGAATCTCCATAGGAGAACCTAGATGATGGGCAACAAAAACAGTTGTGAGATTGATGAGGGTTAGATGTCTTTTAATTGTACACAATATTCTTATTTTTATATTTCTTTTCAAGAAAAAATTATATATGGAGATCTGTAGTCAGATGTCTTTCAATAATGCTTAGTCGCTTTAAATGTTACTTTTTCTTTGCTTTCGCATTTACCTTTTCATTGTTGAAAGTATGATTTTAATTAAATATTGCACTTGTAGCTCAAGGGACCTCCCAAAAAAATTCAAAAAAATCCTTCGAAGATGCTGGAGTATAATTGGATGATCTCCACTGTAACCATGAGGTCAATGGTCCGATCCCAACCTGTCTTATTAGCAAACTGAAGGTCAGCAACTACTATTCCTTTCATCCATATTCTCTTTATTTCTTTGTACAATTTATTACCTAAAGTTATCCCATCCCATACATGATAGAATTAATTGTTTTTCAGTTAATATGATTTATTAAGATATCTTTTTCTCATTGTTCGAAGATGATTTTAATTTTTCTTTATTTCTTTCTATTATGATTTCGGTTGTCAAAGTCTTATTACATCTGATCAGGTGATATATCTTTCAAATTTTTTTCCCTTTTTTTGATTTGCAGTTCCAGCGAAGATTCTAATGTTGATGGAACGTACCAGAATTAACAAGAGAAAAAGTTATCAACAGCCGTGTTTGCTAGTAGTCACCGTCCTTGGAGTTCACGGTAGACCATCCGCAATCTAAGCAATTAACAAAGTAGGCATGCATGTATGTTGGTGTCTTCTTCCTTGTTTCTCTGTAAGCGAGTGGTGTTAAAAGTAGGACAATATACTGTACTGAGCTTCTTGGAGTTTGTGATTGACCATCCGAAATCTAAGCAATTAACAAAGTAGGCACACATGTTAATTGCTGTATGTATTTTTTTTTTCTATGTAAGCGAGAGCTGTTAAAAGTTAAAATAAATAAATAAATTATATTGTGCTTCTTGGGGCATACCCCATATCTTATATGATTTATGTGTGTAAGTTTAAATCCCATCCTATTTCCCTAATACTGTTCAAATTTCTTAAAAAAAGAAAATACATTGTTGTGTCTAAGATCAAGGGTGTACATGTGATTCATTGACTGATGATGACACATTAATCTCTCCAAGTGAGCCTTCTTTTAATTCTCCAATATTGAAGCTGAATGTGGGATTTTGGAATCTGTTTTCATTTATGATGTGCTTGCACTTTTGCGGCACAAGTGTAAGACCTTGTGTTATAGATTGGAACTCGTTTTTGAAAAGTGAGAATGGAATCCTAATGCACTATTTGTAATATTCTCAAATAATTTTGCACCACCTCAAGAATACTCTACAAACAATATGGATAGTGTCGTCTCCCACCCCTTTCAGGCCTCACTTTTCTAGTGACATTGGGAAATTTGTCTTCGTGATTAACTCCAACTTCATCTGAGGAATAATTTTCTACTTCTCTCCATTAAAGACTGCAACATTTTATAATCTTCAAAGGCAACTCCTTTTTTGGATTATACATCTAACCGTATAAACCATCCCAACCCCAAGGATGTTAAAATTACTATTGAAGTGAGCCATAATTCTAACAAAGGAACACTAGATAAAGAGATACTTCAGGGTTTCTTCCGATCCTTACCTTGGCATTGAATAAATCTAGATGTGTTATTTTCACACTTCTAAAATACTCAATGTACCCACTTTCTTATTGTACCCACCTAAAAATTCAATCTAGTCGAAGCCATTCAAGTGAGAAAATTCGTGCGTGAAATTTTCAATTCTGTATGACAGTACCGAATCATGTTTGCAATGTACAGTACGTACCCATTGATCATATACATAGAGATTCAGTACGATTCTACGGAACACAAAGATTGAAATGAAAAAGCTTTGTTCCGTTGGTACATACCCAATATGTTTAGCAATTTTCAGTGGGTAGCCACGGATCCTTCAAAAACTTATTTGTTCTGAACCTACTGCACAAAATTGATCAAAATCTCCTAGTCCATCGATCTAAAATCATCACTTTAATAGTGGTTTTGTTCGTCTTTATTGATGATTAAATTGAAAAAATAAGAGAGAGAAAAACCTAAAAAATTACTCTCCATTGATTCAACTTCTCACAAAACTCAAAAGGAGATGAATATGAAGAGAGATAGATAGATAGAGAGAGAGAGAGAGAGAGAGAGAGAGAGGATCAAAGTGTAAGTTGATTTGATCAATAGGATATTGAGGTTGGTTCTTAAATAAATGGGTTTTTAGTACACAACGATTAGGTTTTCAATAGATGATGGTGGCAATGGGAGGGTAAAATTTTAAATCTATTTTAACATTTTGACATTAAGGAGGTACAGTGATCATTTTCTGCGTGTAAATAGCGCCACTATTAACGAACATGGCGCATGAAGCAGATTTGATCCTAATGTTTCCATTATTGTTGTAGATTTGAAGACCATTTATGATGGCATAATTCTAAGTACTACCCAAGCACCTCATCGAAAGTCAAGGTGACTTAGAAAAAATATAAAATTTACTTATTTATCTAAAATAGGATTAACTATAATACTTAATAATGATCAATCAAAATAAAATCAAACTTAAAATAATACAAAAAATGTTAATATAGTATTTGTCAAAAATAGAAAGAAAAACTTACATGTATATTTTGACCCTTTAACTGGTCAATTTTCACGCTCATAAACTTGCTCGCTGAGCTATAGTTGTTGTCATTTGTTGTATTCATCATAAATTTGAACTTACATGTATATTTTGATCCTTTAACTGGTCGACTTTCCCGCTTATAAAGAATCCCATTGACCTATAATTTTTTTTTACATACTGGCAAGCTTTTTTTTTTTAATGAGTTCAGTAATTCGGTGCAGGAGGATTTGAATCCAGGTCTTAAGTATCATCACCCAAAGATTTTACCAACTAATTGTTGTCATTTGTTACAATATCCATCATAAATTATTTGAATTAATGTAATAATTATTTTAATTTATGATTTCGGAGTTATACCACTCAAAAATTGAGGCGAGAATTTAGGCTTTTGAAATCATAAATTAAAATAATTCTCGCCTAAATTCTCGCCTCAATTTTTGAGTGGTATAACTCCGAAATCATAAATTAAAATAATTATTACATTAATTCAAATAATTTATGATGGATATTGTAACAAATGACAACAATTAGTTGGTAAAATCTTTGGGTGATGATACTTAAGACCTGGATTCAAATCCTCCTGCACCGAATTACTGAACTCATTAAAAAAAAAAAAGCTTGCCAGTATGTAAAAAAAAATTATAGGTCAATGGGATTCTTTATAAGCAGGAAAGTCGACCAGTTAAAGGATCAAAATATACATGTAAGTTAAAATTTATGATGAATACAACAAATGACAACAACTATAGCTCAGCGAGCAAGTTTATGAGCGTGAAAATGGACCAGTTAAAGGGTCAAAATATACATGTAAGTTTTTCTTTCTATTTTTGACAAATACTATATTAACATTTTTTGTATTATTTTAAGTTTGATTTTCGCCATATTTTTGTCTAAATTCAAATATGGCAAACATTTTCGCCAAAGAAGTTAAAATGATGTAACCAAAAGAAGTTATACTTTCTTTGGCTCAAGTCAAGCACCATGGTTTTAAAATGCGTTCAAAGGCAAGATAACTTGCCTGAGTCATTTTGCAATGATGGAGAATGGAGGTACCAAATCGAGTTTTATTTTCTTGTCCATCTTCATTCTATATTTTAGTTTTCAGGTTCAAAGATTTGAATTGGACTTAAAAATCGTCCAAAACTAAGGGTGAGTCGTCTCGGTATCTTGAACAAGACAAGACATGATAGAGATTTAAAACCATACAAGGACCTTTTTAGGCCCGCTTAAACCCTAAACCTCATACTTAAATTTCTTTAGAACTACTGATTTGATCTCTTCTTCAAGGTTCACACACTACGTGAAAAATCAAGAAAAACGACGGCTAATGGCGTCGAATATAGCCCAACTGTTTTGCAAGGAAGGTAGCATTCACATACGATGAGTGCACTTTGTTATATTCCATTAAGATAAAGCCTGGTTTTGTTGTTATTAAAAATATACGCTAAGCTGGCGACTCATTGGCATGACACCACATGTAATTCCCTCCCAATTTTCATTTTGTCTAACCAATCACCCTTTTATAACAATATACATTGTCATAGGCCTTGTTTTTTTTTTTTTTTTTTTGATAAAGAGTGTTCTTCAGTAATCCATATTCAAATGTTTGATAAATTAGTAAATTATAATGTCTATTTCAAATCCAACAAAAATGTGCCATGTTCTCGGTTGCGACTCCCCATGAGTCAAGATCTAAAATGGTGTCCCATTCCTATAGAATAGTAATAGTGTATACGTAGTAAGGCTTTGTTGCACTAGTAGAAATAAGGCCTTTAACAATGATTTATAACCGACGTTATATTTTTGAAATAACGTCGTTTTCTATGTTCCGTCGTCTAAGGTAAGTTAGTAATAATAAATAATATAAAAAATAATTATAATATAACATCAGTTTTATTAAAAACTGATGTTATATAATGGATATAACGTTAGTTTAGTACTTAACCAACATTATATCTTGGCCTTTTTTTTAATAATGTTTTTTTTATTTTTTCTCTGGGCGGTGCCATACAAAATAGAAACAAAACCTGCTGCAGTAACAGAAACAGAAACATATATGCATGCAATAGAAACATGCATATATGCCACACCAACACCACAAACAATGCAATTAATAAGATCATATATATATATATATATATATATATATATATGTTGATTGCAAAATACTAGTTTCTAACATTCAAATGTTCTTATAGCTCTAAGTCTAGTCATTCATAAGTTCATATGCATGCATATATGTTTCACCGAAACTAATTAATTAAAAAGTAAAGGAAGCATAAACAAGAGACACCAAAATTTTAATGAGGAAAAACCCTTTAATGAGGAGGGAAAAAATCACAGTGCAAACCGACAACAAATCATTATATCAAAATAAAGAGTACAAAAAGGGTTACCAATGCCCTAACTTGAGTTTTATAAGAAAATAATTGGCTTACCTATCTAACTCATAGGGCTTTACATGCACATATATCAAGGGGTAACCTCCACGGTATTTCTCCAACAATTTCTTATTCCGCATAAAATGATCAAAAGGATGGGTATTGCCATCGAGTCATCTAGTATCTCCTAATGACCTTGGGTGGGAAGTCTTGTTTTCACAATCCCTTGTAGTCTATCCCAACCAATCACCACCATGACCAATCACCATCTCTATGCCACGACAACCACCGTCACCGCCATAAAACGACCATTACCACGATGCCATGACCACCACTACCACCATGCCACAACCATCACCACCAGTATCACCACCATGCATGCCATGACCACCACTACCATTGCCACCACCAGTTTCACCACTATGCATGTCATGACTACCACCACCACCACCACCATGCCACGACCACTACCATCATTCCATGACCACCACCACCATGCCATGACCCTGACTGCCACCATGGCACCATCATGCAACTACCGCCACTACTACCACCAATCAACATCATCATACACGAATCACCATTATGCCACAATCACCACCACCATGCCACAACCACTAATAGCATGTCAAGCCAGCACCAACACCATCACCACCATCATTGCCATGCCACGACCACTACCACCACCATCACCACCATGCCATGGCCACTACCACCATGCGACAACCACCACTACCATCACCACCATTCTTTGACTACCACCACCACAAAAATGCCACTACTACCACCACCATGTGCCACTACCACTACTATATATAATAGAAATATTTACCAATAAGAGGAGGAATATAAAATTTAAATACAAACAAATTACTCCAGTATACTAATTAAAACTCACATTTTTTGTCTGGATTTACTTCCTTGTACAACTTGCTCCCTTGTACAATTTTCAAAAATCATTCCTGCAACCAAAATATTATTATAAGATATCTTTACTTTAAAAAATTAAACTAATTAACATAGTTGATGAAGTCATCCATATGTACACACACATATATAAACAAATTTGAGTTTAAATTCATAAAGAATTATCTAAGTATATTACCAATTGAATTAACTTTTTAACTTTCTTGATATATTCACTATGGACCTCATCAATGTCTTCCTAACTATATGTCTTCTTCTTATCAATATTGTACTGAAATATGTATTATAAATTGTTAGTAGTTCAAATATGCGTCAAACTAATCATCGAATGTTAAAATTAATAAAATTATTATATTACCTTGTTGAAGATCTTCTTTGTGTTATTTTCAAGAATTTCAATGAATTCTTTCATTAATCTCATCACATAATACCCACAACTTGTATTATCCGTTTATTTAGGGCACTACATACATTAATCATATATAAGAATGAAAATCAGTACATATAATAATAAATTTAAAACAAATGATGGTGAACTTAAAATAAACTACAAGAATAATATTAATAACAATATTAATATATATTTAACTAATAATTAATAATAAATATATATACCTTAAAATAAATGCTTTAGTGTGTGGTGAAGCAAATTCTCCAATTGAATCAAGATTGTAAATCTTTTTATTCAATAAATCTAATACAACTAAGATCTAATGCCAACTACAATGAAATATATCACATATATTAGTAATGAAATCGATGGTCATTTATACTTAAGCATTACAAATAGTGATACTTTTAATAAAAATACATACCCAATTGGAATAATAACTAACTTCTGCCAACATTACACTAACTTATTTCTTAGATACATAGAGGCTTGATAATTGTTAAGTTGTGGGAGAGTACTTATTGTATACGGGTTGATGAAGTAAAACCAATCGTGATTCGATAGTATACTTTGTTTGTACAAATAACTGAAAAAAATTAGGGAAAATTAAAGCTTTTATAATATTTAAAACTATAGAAAACTAAAGTTAATTAAATAATTAACAAATACAAATATCTTATCTTATATATAATGTTAAGATGGACGTCGTCAGTTATTTCATTCTACATATGACAAACATATCCTCAACAAAATAAAGTAACTGATAAGTTTCACCGAAAACTCCTTAATTGAAGTTTATTTCAAAAATTTCATCAATATTCTTTTTTGATAATAGGACGTGAACTTTCTCAATATCGCCATCATCGGAATCAATTTCATCTTAATATATCAAATATTTATTAAAGATATATGTGAATAGATATATTTAACTATTAAAATAAAAATTTTACCAAATTTACGTCTTTATCTGTTAAAAGTAGATCTCGTAGTTAAGCAAAATGATGACGAGTAGTAGGCCCTAAACTTAATTACAAAAACAACCAATTTAAGCAGTTTTGCGCCTTAAAATTCAGAACAAAAATAAACTCTAGAACAAAAGTTGTCAAGACTGATATTAGGAATGAAATAAGCAAAATATATATTTTTTTAGTACGTATTTCAAGCATGGACCAAGGTATTTTATACATGTCCGTGCTTCAAACACGGACCAATACGACTTTTTGCCAAAAAAAAATTTTATTTTTAATTTTTAAGTTTGTTAGTCCAAACTAAAGGCACATTGCCTTTGGTTTTTTGCTTGAGCCAAGAAAAACAAATACAATTTTTTTTTTTTTATGATATGCATGACTAGAAAAAATAGATTTTCCCCTCTTACCTAAGGGAAGAAGTAAAGAAAAAAAAAAACATCGAAACCTATACAACTTGCCTTCTTAGGCTTCGAGGCCTCGAAAATAAATACAACTCGCAATTGAGAGTTGATGCATTCATTTAGAACATGTGTCCTAGTACATCTAGTCCGGCATATGCATGCGGCTAATAGGTGGGTTATGATTATCTGATCTTCAAACCTTGATGCATACCGGAATATACATGTCGTAAGTTGAAGATCGGACTTCATGTATTCATTCCCGACACTTGAAATAACAATCTCAAGTCGTAGAACTACTAGGCATCGGGGCTAGATATATTGAGGGTGGGGTGGCTTATGCGATGGGCTATGCTCGCAAGTGCTTGTGCATTCTTTTCATTCATTTTTTTTTCATCAACTCTCTTACAAGTATGTAATGAAAGAAAGCAAGTAAATATTCCAATTTGTCACATGTGATTAAAAGAAAGAACTCAAACAACAAGTAATGTTAGCAAACAAAAATATAATCTTTTTATTTTCAAAATGACTGAGTTGACACGGTTGAACCTAGATTCCCCAATGGAGTCTCCAACAATAGATACGTGATTTCCAATTTCAAATATCACTTCTACGAAAGTTTGGAGTTGCCACCATTCATTTTTGTAAAAGGGTGCGAATGGTCACCTGATGTACATTTTTTTGAAAAAGTATCATTTTTGGTGTTTAGTGACTCTCGTATGGATAGGATACCGATCCACCTAAGAACTAGGTAAGCGGCTCAGTAAGAAAAAAGGAAAAGGTGTTAGGCACCCCTCTCTCTATCAAACAATGGTAACCTCAAAATAACTCAATCATTTTTGGATGAAAACGCAAATAAAAAAGAGTGCCACATGTTGACGATTTGTACCCTAAGTAGGGATTTGTTATCGGCTTATAGCTTATAAGGATCATCTCATTGAAGGAGATGATCCTTATATGGACCTAACCTTGGAAACAACGTATGTTTTTTAAAAGTGTCGACTAATAGTTATGGGTCCATTCTTATGAGTTGAGAAGAATCCGAATATCGATTGCCTCAAAATTAGTTGAAGGATTAAACTCATATTTGTTTTGAAAGTGGTTACAACCCTTATACTTTCGACCGAACCGAAGTTCGATCTACCAGAGATAGGAAGGGGGAGCATTACATCTTAGAGGCTTTCTAAAATAAAATAAATGAAGGATTGGGGGAATTAGAAGAGGGATATGAAAAGGGGAGAAAGAGAGAGAGGTGGGGCTATGTGTTCCTTTGACCCACCTTGAAGCTTTAACTTGTTCTTCTTTCCTTCTTTCTTTCTTCTTGTTCTTCTTATTCTTAAGTCTTTCTTGAGTCCTTAATAAAGTATGAAAGTATGTTTTATAGTAATGTGAAAATGTAAAAATAGAGTAGAAGAGAGTTGAGAGTAGATTTTTTTTAGTCTAAGACTTGGGTGCCCATTTTGGAAAGTGAAGGGAGGTATTTATAGGTGTGGGAAGTTACTTTTAAGGGTAAAATAGAGTGAGAAGATAGAAGAATTGAAAATGGCATGGGTTTTGAGGGTGAGGGGTGTGAAATTTAGAGTTGGGATGAGGGTATTTGTGGAAGGAAGGTAAATGGATGGTTTTTTGGTCCAAATGGTTTGGATCATACTCAATCCATTTAGGTAAAGTGTTTGGTGAGGTGAGATGATGGGTGATTTGGTTGAAAGAATAGGATTCAGTGTTAGTTGGGATGAGAAGGTGAGGTGTTTGATTTAGAAGAATGGGTGTGTAAGGAATTAGGTGTTCAGGTTTTTGAGAGGGTTAAGGGGATGATGACATGTGTCAAAAAGGGATAGGAAGGTGAGGTGATTAGATGAGTTGATTGGAGATGAGTGATTGATTGGAGAAGAGGGGTATGGGTTTGGTTTGTGGAGATGGATTTGTAAGTAATGATGAGGGTAGGATAGATAAGGGTATGGGTAGATGATTTTTTAGAGAAAGGTGATGTGAGTAGATTGGAGAAGGGTATGGGTTGAGATGTGGGTAGATGATTTTTTAGAGAAAGGTGATGTAGGTCGATGATTTTTTAGATAAAGGTGATGGGGGTAGGTAGTTGGATGAAGGAGGTGAGTTGGGGTGATGACATGTGTCCCTTTGATGATAAAAAATGTGATTGGTTGATATGGGTAATGGTCTGTGGGTTAGAGTTATGGGTTATGGATGTGGGTTTGAATTGGTTTGGACTTCGGTGTGTTGGGCTTGGGTTTGGAAAGGTTTTTAAGTTATTTGAGATTGGTTATGGTATATTTTAGGATGGGGCTTAATGGGTTGGTGATTTTTTAGGGTTTGGGTAATATGGAGTTATGTTTAAGTTAGGTTGGATAAGGTGAGAAATGACTTTTTGTGAATTGAGGGATCGTGGGCTTTAAGCGGGCTTAGGGTGTTTTCGGTTCCGATGGTGGAGTGGTAAAAAGTAAAGGAGGTGGTGGGTATGCCAAGTCTTTATTGTGGGTCCCTTAGACCTTTAGGGGTCTTAGGAGCCCTCAAATCACTAAAAGTGCCATGTTTCGATGAATTTAGCTTTTTAGGCCCGTCGACGAATTTTATTGAAAAAATAAATGTTTTTCGATCCTTTTGAGTGGGGACCCGTTCAAATTGGGGTGTCTACAATAAGTATAAATTATCAAAACAACAAGGATTATTACAAAAATAACAAATAGATAGTGAATCCATTTATACCCCATATTAGATGAACATTGAAGATAATCAAACTTGGTCAATAATGTAGAAATAAACTTAGGAACTCTAGGGAGTTTTGACGGTTTTGAAGTCATCATGTTTTCGTAGACATCATGAATTTTGTTTTTTTCTCTGTTGGCTTAAGAATTTTGAAAAGAACACTTTAAGCTTGCATCAACAGTCATCAATACACCAAAATTATCAAATTCACCACAATAGTTAGGCACCGAAAATATTGTAACAAGTTATCTATCGGAGAAGAATTCATAACCATCCTCCACAACCTGTATAACATGACATCTAATTAATAGCTCAAGTGACAGAGAACAAGTCATAATGTAGAATCGGAAATTTAATACCCTGATGAGCAAGAAAAACAAGGTCCAAATCATGCTTTATTAAGAATTCTGGCAACTTTTCAGGGCCAAAGGTGTATGAGATGACTTTATCATTCATTCCTCGCCCCTTAACATCTCTACCAGGATCAAATAAGAGTAAATCACAGAGAAAACTGGTGTCAAGAACGTCAGTGGGATAGGATTTACAAGATAACATTAACATTGAGACACAAAAGTATTAAAACTTTCCAATCCCTAAAAAATAACACAGTAAAATAAAGATCAAAAGAAGCAAACTTGCAAATTCCACAATCGTAGTGACCAAGAAGAAATGCAACTAACCTGTTATAATACCATAGAGGAGGTGCAGAAACTACACTGTACATTCCAAATCTGCAATGAGTTTTTTTTTAAATAAAATAATTAGAAGCATAGATTCACTCAAATTTCAGAATTTTTTATATATCATCTCCAACAATATCCTAAAACTTAATAAAAAATTCACACCCAAATCCATTCGGTCCTGGAGATTTATTTCTTGGGAAATTAAAGATAATAGATTTTATCTCCTCCTTAGTGACAAGTCTTGATAAAATTTGCATTTGTTCCTCAGAAAATTTAGAAATAAATGGCACTTGCATACTTACAGTAGGATTCGGGTTCGAGAATATTCTTGAGAAAAATTGTGTTGCCCATGCTCCCATATTCTCTTCATCATTAAGTAATTCTCCTTGATTCGTTTCCAGCTTTATTATTCCATTTCTTGCAATATTCATAGCCAATGAAGAATAAAAAAATCGGGTATTTTTGTCACCTTCCTGAAGCCACTGTATTATCGACTTTTGCCTATACAGACTTTCTTCATTATCTAATTCGGCATTATAGATTCTCGGCGCTTCTACCTCCTGACTTTGAAGATTAATGTCCATCGGATGTCTCTGAATTGAATTTGAATTCGAAACATATTCTCCTTAGCTTTCTCTTTCCAGCTCTGGATATTACCAAAATAATTCCTATTCCACTCTCTTATAGAGTTTTTCACCACCTAAATTTTCCTAGTTAGTTTAAACATAGGAGTCCCCCTTATTTCCTGATTCCATGCATTGAAGACCACTTCTCTAAAGCCTGGTTTCCTATCCACATCCAAAAAATTTGAAGAGTTTTGGTCCTCCAACAGAATTCTTTGGAAACACCAATTTTAAAGGAGCATGATCCGACACTCCACAAGGCAAATAATTAAGCGTCATATGCGGAAATTTAACCATCCATGACATGTTAATTAGCGCCCTATCCAATCTGCATAGAATCTTACGAGTTCTCATAGATTTATTGCTCCAAGAGAACCACTCATTAGTAGTCCTCAAATCCTGAACGCCAATCGAGTTTATAACATCATTAAAATCCCGCATTGATTGCCATGCCGCAGGTCTCCCTCCAAGCTTTTCTTCGTGGAATCTTACAGTATTAAAGTCGCCCAATATAATCCATGGATCCAATGTAGCTAAAGTGCTAAGGTCTGTCCACAATCTTCTTTTGTCGTTTTCAAAGTTTTCAGCATAAACGAATGACATTAAACTCACAAATTCATCCCTTAAATGAGTCACTCTACAATGTATGTCCTGACTCGATCCATATATCTTTTGTACAATAAAACACAACGAATTCCATTCCCTCCAAATACGATCATAATAATGAGATTCATAATTATCGATGAATTTCCAATTTCTGCATATCCCTTTCTGAAATCTTGAAGCATCTGCCACTTGAACCTTCGTCTCGTAGAAACCCATTAAATTCGCCTTCTCTTCTCTAATAAATTCATGACTAACCTTCCTCTTTCGTGCGAAATTCAGCCCTCAAACATTCCACATTATAATTGTCATTATAAACGATTAATGGGATTTCCCTCACTAGGGATAGATTTCGATCTTGTGGCTCTATACGGATTTGGAAGCCAATCTCGAGGTTGTAACAAAGCGTTTGTTACTTGCATTGGTTGGACGTTCAGCAAAACCTCGAGATTGGCTTCCAAATCCGTATTTTCTTCTACCTAATCCGCTCCAAATGGACTATCCATAACCGACCAATGCTTCTTATTAGCAGAACCACGTCTACTAACAACCAGATTCCACCTTTCTTTAGTTGGAGTGGAATCTGGCAAAAAATCAGCAATTCTCACATCCGAATCAGGATCTCCACCCACATCCGAACCAATATTTGAATTTAAATTGATCACCCCTTGATTTCTTATAACTGATACAACCACATTAGCATTTTCTCTTACTGCCACATCATCTTCTTCTCCTCCACTCCACTCTCCCATGACTGCAACTGTAGCATTCTCCATATCACCAATAACCACCATATTTGATCCTTCAACAAGCTCTTTATCACCCAAGATTCCCCGTGCATCATCATTTGCATCTTCCTTATCTCCTAATGACTTTACAGCCCAAGCAAAGAGCATTTTTGTAGGTTTCTTCATCTTCAATTTTGGGCATTGGTCGAGACTATGGTTAAACGTTGAGCAAACCTTACACAGATTTGGCTTCCATTCATAAATAACCCGTTGATTATACTTCAATCCATTTTCCCTCTCTAAAATAACAACCTCCGGGAATTTGCACAGCCAATCCGAGCAAATCCAAGTCTAGCTTTATTTGCAGTAGCCTCATCATAGTGCAATGGAATACCAATTCTACTTCCTATTTTACCCAAACAGATATGGGACCAAAACTAAATTGGTAATTGCGGAAGCCGAATCCAAATTGGAATCGAAGAAATCATTTCTCGAATTGGCTTAACACCCACTCACCATTTTCGCAAGATTAATGGTCTCCCTCCAATGCTCCATACTGTAGAGTTAAGCACCATGTTACAATCCTCTGAGTTGCTGAATTTAAATAGGAAAAATCCATCCTCCATTGATAGCATCTCCATACTTCCTTTAATTTTCCACATCCTTGGAACTGTAATTTTTAAACCATGGAAATAAGGACTTTTTCCTAGTAGATATCCCACAATAGAGTTCTCCCATCTTAATCCTTTTGAAACAATTGCATCCTCTAGCAACAAAACCGTGTCACTATTAATGGATTCTGGAAAAAAATCAAGGCTTTTTTCCGAAGACAAATTGCTTCCCCCCTTAAACAAATCTTTCCAAGAAGTACTAGACGAAAACGCCACCATTGAATCCTAGAGGAAATACTACACCTCGATTGTGGATATTAGCTACATAGAGATACAAAAAAGTGGGATGATGTGGCACACCCTCAACCATTGATATTAGGTACAGAAAAATCAGATACATAGGATCTTTTCTAGTATATGATCCAACTTCCATGGTAAATTCTATTTTAACGTTGTCAGATCATTAAGTCTTATAGGGTTATAGAAATTTAGAAACATTAAAATCCCTACCATTTTTTTTGTAAATATTAATATTTTGAATAAGTTTGATGATTTTCAATAAGAAAATTGATAGTATAAACGTATGAAGTGGGTAAAATTATGCAACATGAAAGATGTAATATCTCAACAAATTTTTTGATTCCCTTAAAGAATTTCTTTCTCTTATCTTGTGAGAGCAGAGATTCAATAATGTTGGTGCATGATTTTCATGTGATTTCCATAAAAACTAGATGGTGACAACAATATCCAAGATAGCCATAATGATGGTGGTCGTGGAAATGGTGGTATAGGTAAAGAGTCGCGATTGAGAACGGTCTCCCATTCCTATAGCAATATAGGATGCCTACGTCGCAAATTTTAGTTGGAGTTCAAACACATAAGGCTGCGTGCATGGCTTATTTAGGAGCCCAATATGTTTTAAATACCAACTCTACTACACCGAGCTGAATAGGAGGTGTTCATGTTTTAATCTTTAACGTCGGCTTTCAAGTAAAACGACATTATCAAGGTTTAATTTTCGCAATAAGATATGTGAAAATTTTATAAAGGTATATAACGTTAGTTTTTCATAAAACAACCTTATAAACTATACTTCGAAATTTATAACACCGATTTTATGAAAAATCGACATTAAAAAACTTTTTCTTTTCGCAGTTTTTCGTGCGAACACTAAAAAAGGTTTATAATGGCAGTTTTTACTCAAACTAGTGTTCTAAAAACATTTTATATATATATATATATATATATATATATATATATATATATATATATATATATATATATATATATATATATATATATGGGAGCGGTTCGGCAGCCCTAAAGTTTGCCAAGTTTGGTGCCAAACATTTTTTGTAAATCACTTTTGATGGGGTTAGAGGTTTTGGAATAGGCTGATTTTTTGTGAGGATGATCTCTACGGTGAAGAGATCATCCTCACAAAAACTCAGCTCATTTTGAAACTTCTAACCCTAGTTTATAAGTTGAAGAATCGTGGACCGTCCAATTTTTGTAAATCACTTTTGATGGGGTTAGAAGTTTTCGAATAGGCTGAGTTTTGGTGAGGATGATCTCCTCATCATAGAGATCATCCTTGCAAAAAATCAGCTCATTCCAAAGCTTCTAACCCATATTTTGAAAAATGTTTGGCACCAAACTTGGCAAACTTTAGGGCTGCTGAACCGTCCCCTATATATATATATATATATATATATATATATATAACTTTCTCTTTTCTATCTCAATTTGTTTTTTATTTGTGTTCCGAATCTAACTCTAGTTAAATATGAAGAAAAGAAAAAACTTTATAATTTTATCAATACCAGCCATATTGGCATGGAAGGACTTAGGAAATTGTGAAACACTTGAACTTTATAAGTTAAAAAAGGAAGTAAAGTAACATGGCAAAAGCAATCACGTTATAAAAAATCCACGTTATAAACTCTATATTTCTTGATTTTATAAGCAATGCCATTTTCGTTATTTTTATTTCAATTATAGCAATGATTTTATAGAAAACTGACGTTATAATGATAGTGGCATTTTCGTAATATTGTATCTTTAGTTATAACGTCGATTTTAAGAAAAAACGATGTTATAAAGTTGATGGCATTTTCGTAATATTGTATTTTAATTATAAAATTTAATTTTTAAATATAACGTCGGTTTTTAATAGAACTAACGTTATATAGTCGATGGCATTTTTGTAATAATTTTAGTTTTAATTATAATGTTGGTATTCAGTGAAATCGACATTATAAAATTGATGGTATTTTTTTAATATTTTAGTTTTAATTATAACGTCGGTATTTAGTGAAATCAAAGTTATATTAAATTTTTATTTTTAAATTATAACGTCGATTTTAAGTATAATCAACGTCATATAATTTGGTGGCTTTTTTTGTAATTTTGATTTTTAATTATAACTGTGGTTTTAAATAAAAACTAACGTTATACACTTTTTTAAAATTAGGACTTTCCACTAATTCTCTCACTATCGCATTTTTATTCTATTCCTCTAAAATTCTTCGTTCTCTCTTAAGTTCTACTCTCTCAAGTTCTACTCTCTCAATCTCTTTATCTCTGCTCTCTTTATTCTCTCAATCTCTCAAGACTGATCTACTATCTCAATCCCTCAAATTTCTTCTCTCTCAACCTCTAGTCAACTTTCTTCTCTATAAATCTCTCAAGCTCTACTTAAGAACGACTCATATATCGATCTCTTTGTCACCTTCTACTTCTCACTTGAAATCCTAGCTCTCTCGGACTCGATAGGTGAAATAGGTAAGACATTTCCAACTCGATCGGTGAAAGTTTCTTATTTTAATTTTTTCATTACTAATTTGACCTCATAAAAAAATATTAGGTCTAAGTCATAAAAGAAAACAAGTTCGACCTTCATAGACAGTTCGATATCGTTTTCCCTCTCTCAAACCCTAGTGTTTCTAGGTATTGCTCTATAAGCTTTGTTAGTTACTTTGTTTTTAGTTTTATTTTTTTCATTGCAACTGTTTTTACTTTGGTATCTTAATCACCATTTGTCAGAGCTTCATCAATATGTCATTTGCAAAAAAAAAAAATAAGAAGCACCAACAATCAATTTTAACACCAATAAGAAGGGACGTATAGGTTAAAGGTTCTAAAAGAGAGCAAAAAGACTGAAAAGGAAGTGTTTTGTAATATCCCAAGTTTTTTATTCGTCTTTCAAGGTAAAATGAATAGTAGAATTTTGAGAAAATTCTAAAAGTAAGACTTAAGGTAAAACTTTAGGATTTTTTTTCTTGTCATTTTTAATGAAATCCGACTTTACCATTAGATTCAAAATGGTTGAAAAACATACTTTAGCCTATAAGCACGCTCAAATGTGAATTCGAATGGAAAAATTGTAAAATCATCCATTTTCGAGCCAGACCAGACTAAAAAACTTAATTTTTACTAGAGCAAGAATTTTTAAAATTCGATCGCACCATTGGGTCCGCAACAAAAAAATTATAGAAAATGGAGTATAATCATTAATTTCGGAGCCTAGAAAGTTGAATCATCGTAAAAAACGGAAACAACTTTGATTTTCGGGTCGAACCAAACTAAAAAAGTGAATTTTTGTTTAAGTCAGAATTTATAAAATCTGACCACGTCATTAGATCCACAGCGAAAAAATATGAAAAATAGATTATTCATTCGTCAATTTTGAAGTTCAGAAATTCGAGTTATCGTCAAACAAAACAACTTCGAAAAGAACGATTGCATCCCGATATCTATTATACAAAGAATACTTTAAATTTTTATTTCATTTTGTCATCTTCTCCAACCCAAAAACTATCAGCCATGCGTTTGGTCTTTAAACGTTAATTGCCATCGATACGTAGCAAACGGGACGTCTTCCACGTCCGACAAAGAAGGAAAAAACATCTGTAGCATCGAACTCTACAAACCCCACCCATTTCTTTCTTTTTTTCTCTTCTCTTTCGCTGTATTTCATCGAAAATCAGTCGTATGAGATACAATGATTTCGACTTTTCAACCTCAGATTTCATCTACCTTGAACCTAAATCGTCCTTTGCCGCAGAAGTGTAAAAGGATGACGTCATCGAGATCTTCAAAATCATGTAGCCCGATTCAAAAATCAGTCATCTCCACGTCAGATCTGCCTCAATTTTCATATTGATCACCTTGATTTTTATGTATTTTCTTCAATTTTATCACACAAAGATTGGTAGGAAACTCGCAATTTCTACTGATAATCGTAGATTGTGAAAATTTCATTTAGGATTTTTAACAAAAAATTGTGATATGTTTTAAAAATGTAGAATTCTTTTCGTTATTTTAAATTCATGCTAAGATCTTTATGTTTGATGAATTTAAGTATGTTTTATAAAAAATTATACGTGGGCATTTCACCAGGTTATTTCCACCAATTTTGTCCTAAGCACTGCTCGGACCCCATTCTGATCCAAGTTTTATAATTTTTCAATTTAATTGATAAAAAATGAATTTTAAAATTTAAAAAATAATTTAATATTCAATGAACTCATATTAAGTTGATGAATATTGAAAAATAATTTTACGTTCAAAAAGACGAACAGTGAAAATACCATAAAAATGAAAAATGTATGAAATGGTAAAATGTCAGAATCACACCCGATGGGTGATGTCTGTATTTTACATTGTGCTTGTATGTGTGGGTCGATGAACTGATATCCAAGGTTTATTTACTTTCTGTTGTCACAAGATGACTTGCATGTTTATTTATAATTATGCGCTATATACTATTATTTATTTTAGGTCGGTGGGCCACTGTTGTATAGTAGAAAACTGGATATCCATTCTTAACTCTGTAATGTTAATTTCTTATTTATTTTCAAAGAAAAAAGATGAATCAAGAACTAAAAGAGAGTAAAGTATTGTAACATCATGTCCCGATTGGGAACGATATAGTCGTGAATCTCAACTCTTTAATTCTACTACTCCACCATTGTGCATTATGTATCTATTTCTTTATTTTGAATTATAAATTGAAACTCATGTTTAATGTTTTCGTTTGATCAATCAGATTTGTATAAAAAAGAAATTTTATAATAATTACTACTGATTAATGCAATATGAGTTTTAAAATGTTTAGTTTCTCATACCTAGTTATATATACCAATTAATCGTAGTTTAATTTGTAAAATCTTGCATGTATTAAAATGTTTCAGTATGCTTACCTATTCATGTTTAAGAGAGATTATTAGTAGGAATTGTTTGTGGAACTACTGGGTAACCATTGTTACTCACCCTTTCCTCCATATATTTTTTAGTTTTAGAGCCTATAGTTAATGAAGTAGACGTAAAACTAACAAGTGGGGACCATCTGGTGGGTCAGATAGACGACCAGAATCCGTTACCTGATAACTACTGGGGCTATAACCCTTAGTGACGTCAGATCATCCAGGTGGTATTATAAATTTTGTCTTGAGCGTTAGGACTTTTGTTAGAGTGAGGAGTTTTAGTAAAATCTTGTATATTATTTATCCTTCCACACTCTAATCTATCTTACGTGGTTAGATGTATATAGATTTCCGTTGTTATTCTATTTTCGTATGTATATATAGGATATTATGTATATTGTTTATCAGGTGAAATAAGTTGAACGACTTGAAATGCTAACATAAACAAAGGAGATCATGTTGAAATTTTGAGGCACCACCTAGTGCCTCAAGATCTAATATGGGACTTTGTGTTAGTGTTTCAGGGGGGAGGGGGGCATCCCATGGTTTAAGGTAGTGAGAGTATATATGAGGTTACTTGAATCAAAAGGAAACATGCTAGTAGATAAAACTAACCATGATCCATTCAGCGGATCCTAGTTATTTAAGACGATACTGATATCTCATAGTTGGAATATGACCCTAAATGTATATTGTATGTCCTTATTTACCTTGTGATACCTTCCTAGATGTGTACATGCATGTATGTCCTTATTGATTATTTGTTAATTTGATATTTTTTCTAATTAGTTTATTGACCTAGTTCTATCAACTTCAATACCCAAACAATTATAAGAATTGATGTGAAGCACCAACAGACGAACACGTCAGCAAAATAAATGGTGTAAAAGTTAATTTGTTGTTCTCTAAATCATGAAGTTTCATGTATTCAATATAAAAATAGAACATGGCATATTCAATCAAGGACTATAATCACATGATGTTCACGAGATATTTGTTAGACCAATAAGCCCAAAAACATGTTATAAAAAATCATAATTATTTTCTATATAATAACTATAAGACATTAGTATAATTGATATTTTTTGTTTTCTTTTAGGACTTTAATCTATAAGTTCCTTCTTATTGGTGTTAAAATCGGTTGAAATAAGTTCATATGTCATAATGTCTCAATTGGGTCTTGAATAGTTGACTAAGTGATTAGAAATGATGGGTTGAATCTATTAAATATATGCCTTTTGGATAGCTACGTTTGTTACACAAAATTAATTTTCATATCATTATATAAAAGCATCCTTGGTGATTAAGGAGATAAATATCCTAATGTTAGTCCTATTGGATCTATCTTATATTCATACTTTCATCTTTTGACTTTTCATTCATGTTATAATTTGATACATATTTATTTTTTTACTTTTTTAGAAAAAATATAATTGTTTGAATGTATTATAATGCTATAGTTCTTGTCGTCTTGTAAGAATAAAAACATGCTTATTAAGGATTCATATTTATGAATCTAGAGGTAAAGATTATGGATATCGAAACTTACTTATTTATTTTATTAAGAATAATTACTTATAAATCAAGATTTACAAAAACTTAATATTAATAAAGGAGATTAATTTTATTAGTAGAATCAATTTACAATTATATGAGTTACCATTTGAAGTTAAAAACATAATCCAAGGTTAAAAAGAATCCTTGAAGCTTGGTGCTTAGGAAATGAATTTGTGGTATCACATGTGATCCTCTCACCATCACACGATTCTTAATGTAGATTATTAATTAAATTTATTGGTTAGTTATTGCGAATAAAACATTGGACTATATTTCTAATATTTATGTGTTAGAGTTGATTACTGGGTTTAAAAACATAATCTAAGATTAAAAACAATCTTTACAACTTGACGCTTAGGAAATGAACTTGTGGTATCACATGTGATCCCCTCACCACAACTCGATTCTTAATATAGATTATTAATTAGGTTTATTGGTTAATTATTATGAGCAAAACATCTAACTATCTTCTTAATATTTATGTGTTAGGGTTAATTATTGGGTTTATAAACATAATTTGAGGTTAAAAACAATCCTTGAAGGTTGGTGCTTGGGAAATGAGTTTATGGTATCACATATAATCTCCTCACCACAACTTGATCTTTAATACAAGTTATTAATTTGGTTTATTGATCAGTAAGTATGAACAAAACCCCCTATACTATATTTCTAATATTTATATTTTATAGTTGATTTTTTGGTTTAATTGCTATTGTTAATATTTATTGCAACCTGTGATACTTCATATATTTTGGTTTTCAATTAAATCATCCTAGTTGGATATAAATAATCTATAATTTAATACATGAATTGATTCACATTATGTGTATGGATAGAATGTGATGTGGATTGATAGGAAATATAGAAAGGACATTAGCTAGGGTGACCATGGTGGTGGGTTGCTGTGGTAGTCCTCCCTGAGATTAGTTGTGGTGTGCGCAAGCTGGCCCGGACATTCGATTAGCAAAAAAAAAAAAAAAGATTAGCTAGGATGTATGTTTAGAGGTGGATGGTTTATATCCAGATTGAAGAAAAATATATTGAATGTATGAAAGGGATTTTCTTTTGTTTACATTATGACATGTGTTTAAAGTTGGAATATTTCATGAACATTACAGATGGACAAATCTTGGATATATGTCTAAAGACATATTATTAGTAAAATATAAGGAGGGGGTTGAATAGTTTATAGAATTTGTAGTAAACAATGTTAATGACCCTACGTCAGTACAATGTCCATGTAGAAGGTGTGGTAACTTTAAAAAACATATGTTGGAAGAGATAAAAGGTCATTTGTTTAGTAGTAGGACAGATTTAACATATTGTGCATGGATTTTTCACGAAGAAAAAGCTCCCGAAAGGACATCGACAAGTGTAAATGTATAACAATTCAATTGTGAGTTAGATATTCAAAATGTGTCTCATTAATATGTTGACGAAATAGTTGAGATGGTTGAGATAGCATATGATCAATTTACAATTAATCTTGACAAATTTTGAGAATTGCTCGAAGATGCTGAAAAGCCATTATATCTGGATTGCTCAAATTTTACAAAGTTATCAACATTGGTGAAATTGTGAAACTTGAAAGTGTAAAATGGTTGGTCGAATAATAACTTTTTAAAGTATTTGAAATTATTAGGAAATATGCTTTCGAACCCCAAGAAGATGCCTATATCAATTCATCAAGTCAAGAACACATTGAAAACTTTGGAAATGGAATACGAGAAGATACATACATGTCCTACTGATTGCGTATTTTATAGAAATGAGTATAATACTGTCGAAATATGTCTTACTTGTGTAGTGTTGAGATGGTAGTTAAAACGAAATGGGATACAAATAAACAAAGGTATGCCTATAAAAGTTCTATTTTTTATGTTTGAACAGATAGTAAATGATCTGACGTGGTATGGTCGTGAAAGAGTAGGTGATGGTAAACTACGTCACCCAACTGACTCCCTATCATAGAAGTTAATAAACTATAAGTGGTCAGAGTCTACTTCAGAATCAAGAAACCTCTGACTGGCCATTTCAGTAGATGGAATTAAGCCACATAGTAATCTTAGTAGCAGACATAATTGTTGGCTCATTCTAATGATCTCCTATAACCTTCCACCATAGTTGTGCCTGCAGAGAAATTTTATGATGCTTACTGATATTAGATTCACGACAATCTAGAAATCACATCTACATTTATCTAGCACCATTGGTCGATGACTTAAAAACTTTGTAGGAAGTTGGTATTAATGTTTATGATGTATACTGAAGATAATCCTCTACGTTGAAAGTGGTACTATTATGGATGATCAGTGACTTTTCTTATGGAAACTCGTACAGTTGTCAAATAAAAGGATATCATGCTTGTCCAACATGTACGGAAGAGAGATTCACGTAGATTGAATCATAGTAAAAAGAATATAAATGTAGGTCACTGAATATATCTTTCAAAATCACATCACTGGAGAAATAAAAAAAAAACGTTAGGGAGATCAAAATCTCCAAAACTATTAAGCAAGGAAAAGATATTAAAAAAGATTAAGGAGATCAAAATCTCTTGGGAGAAGTTGATCAAAGTATACAAAAAAAAGGAACAAAAAAAATTATTCGACCAAAAGATGTGGAAACTTCCTTTTGGAAAAAAAATCAAGTTTTTTATTTTTAGTACTAGAAACGTTTACATGACCGACACAACTTAGATGTTATATACATTAAGTAGAATATGTGTAACAGCATTAATGGGATATTAGTTAACATACCTGAAAAAATAAAAGACGGGGAAAAGAATCATATGGATCTTTTAGATCTGGAAATATGGGCTAAATTGACATCGGAGGTTAAAGAGAATTGAATGTACTTACCACCAACATACTATACCTTATTGACCGTCGAAAAAAGAAGAGTTTGCAAAACACTATATGATCTCAAGGTACCGTCTGAGTATTCTTCAAATTTTAGAAATAGTGTTTCAATGGAAGATTAAAGTAGTATGATATTAAGTCCCATGATTGTCATATTTTGATGCAACAATTACTTCCCGTAGCAATACGATCAATTTTGCCTAAACACGTTAAGTATGCTATTAGCAGATTTTATATTTTTTTTTCAATGCTATCTACAGTAAAGTGGTTGATGTAGAAATATTGGATGGTATATAAAAGGAGTTGGTAGTCACTTTATATTTGTTTAAAAAATATTTTTCACTTTTATTCTTTGATGTCATGGTTCATTTTACGTTGCATCTAGTAAAAGAGATCAAATTATGTGGTACAATTCATTTTGAATGGATGTATCCATTTGAGAGAGTCATGAAGGTTTTAAAGGGTGACATATGCAATCGAAGACAACCATAAGGTAGCATTGTTGAATGTTATATTACAAAATAATTAGTTGAATTTTGCACAGAATACCTATCTGGGATATATAAAATTGGGATATCACACGATATAATAAAGGAAATGAAAATTATAATACTGTAATTTACTTATGTGTCGTATGCCTTTATCTAGTTATTCCGTTGAAATAGATATTTTTTCAAAAGAGATGACACATTTATATGTTTTGTAGAATATAAATGATGTTCAGCCTTATATTGAATAAGTAAATTAACCATTCAAACTTAGTTTTCTTTTCTAATTCTATATGTTATCTATTATATCTAATGGTGTGTGTATTAATCACTTATAAGAAACATATGTCACGTTTAAAAGAAATTGCAATTACCAAACAATTGAAAGATAAACAATGGTTATAAGAACAGCATTACCGTGACTTTATACTGTCAATTAAACAAAAGGTTGAAGATGATTTAAGTATCTCAACCAATACCATATCAGACACATTAAGATGGATAGCACAGGGACCACAAATACAAGTAATAAAGTGTGGTAGTTTTATCATCAATGGATGTCATTATAGTACAAAAGATCGGGATAATATTTGTGTCATCCAAAATAGTGGGATTACCATAAAGGCAACGTCATTGCATGTCACAAATGCAAAAGATAAGAATCCCATGATTGAAAATATGTATTTTTATGATATTAGTGTCAAAATATTGCTTTTTGATTATAGTATGTTTAAGATTCCATTGTTTAAGTGAGATTGGGTCAATAACAATAACGATATCATACTTGATGAACTTGGATTCACAATAGTTAGGTGTGGTAGACTTGGTCATAAAAATGATCATTTTATTTTTGCTTCCTAAGCTAAACAAGTTTTTACATATAAAACCAACTTGATTCAAAATATTCAATTGTTCTATCAACTCTTTTGAAAGAGTATCCTATCAAGGACGATGTCGATGATGTTGTTGATGTCTTCAACGAACTTCAACCTTGTACCAATGCATTATCAAATGTAGAATCATTTAATTTATTTGATGATGATGACTTGATATAATATTATATGAGATATGATTGTAATAGAGCATAAATCAATTCATAGGTATTTTTAATACATGTATTTCTTTAAATTATAATTTTTGTTGTTCATATATTTTTTTAATATCTAATTCTTTTGTATTGTTTATTTGTTATTTCAAAAATTATCCATCTCAAACTATTGACAATTAAGGTGGAAAGAAGAAAAATAAATGTGATTCAACGATAATGCCAGAATTGACTAGGTCTAATGATATGAAATAACTCAAATACAATAATATATGGGTTGCAAATGGACCTAATGCCAAGAGTTTTAGTTCATACATTTACTCATTGGCATGCCAATATGCCCCCATAAGTATTGAAAGTTGGAAGAAATTATCTTCATCAATCAAAGACAATATGTGATATTTGATAAATGTAAGTAATATAGTATTTGAAATTTAGCTTTCTGAATTACTAATTTGTTTCAAATGTGACCTAGCAATCTAATGTTATGTTTTTTCTGTCCAAATTTGAAGTGGAACTAATAACTAAAAAACAAGTAATTCAAGATATTAGAATGACATAAAGGAATTTCAAAAACAAGTTAACAACGAAGTACGTCATCCCTTACATGAACGACGAGGACTATGAAATTTTTTTTAATATTTAAGATAAATATCAGTTCATTTAATAAGTTGATTGGGATGCATTCGTTAAGTCTAAAATAACAAAAGAGTTTCAACAACTCAGAATGACTCAAACTGAAAGACAGTCTCATAATGTTTACCACCATCGCCTTAGTAAAAAATGTTATTTATACTTAATAGAGGAGATGGTAATTTTCTTTCAATGTCTTGCATTTAATTTTTGATTAACTTTTATTGTAAATAATTTAAGTAAATAATTTTAACATGCAGAAAAACGTTGGAAGAAAGCTCCTCAAAATTCAAATGGAGAATATATTAATGAACCCACAATGATAAATGAGAATAAAATTGTGAGTTGTTTTATATAATATTATCTATTTGTTTAAACTTCTAAAATTTATATTATTATTGAATCTATTGATATTTTTTATAGGATGAGTTATTAAAACTAGTTGAGGAGGGTATTGTAAGCACCCAAGTTTTAAATATAATAAAAATTTTAATTTTCCCTATTTTTTCAGTTATTTGTATGAACAAACTTTACTATCGAATCACAATTGATTTTAGTTCATCAACCCGTATACAATAAGTACTCTCCTACAACTTAATAATTAGCAAACCTCTAAATACCTGAGAAATAAGCTAGTGCAATGTTGGTAGAAGTTGGTTAGCATTCCAATATGCATTGGGTACGTATTTTTATTAAAAGTATCACTATTTTGTAATGCTTAAGTATAACTGAACATCGATTTCATTAATGATATATGTGATATATTTCATTATAATTGGCATTGGATTTTAGTTGTATTAGACTTATCGAATAAAAAGATTTACAATCTTGATCGAATTGGAAAACCTACTTCACTACACACTAAAACATTTATTTTAAGGTATATATTTATTTTATTAAATATTAATTAAATATATATTAATGTTGTTATTATATTATTCTTGTAGTTTATTTTAAGTGAACCATTACTTGTTTTAAATTTATTATTATATATACTGATTTTCAGTGTTATATATGATTAAATTTTATATTCCTCCTCTTATTGATAAATATTTCTATTATATATAGTGGTGGTAGTGGTGAAGGCATTTTGGTGGTTGTAACATGGTGGTGATGGTAGTGGTGGTCGTCGCATGGTAGTAGTGGCCATGGCATGGTGGTCGTCGCATGGTGGTGGTGATTCATGTATGGTAATGTTAATTGGTGGTGGTGGTGGTGATGGTGGTGATGGTGGCGGTGGTTATGGTATGGTGGCAATGGTCATGGCATGGTGGTGGTGGTCATAGCATGCATGGTGGTGATGATGGTAGTGGTAGTTATGGCATGGAGGTGGTGGTTGTTGTATGGTGGTAATGGTGTTGTTGTGGCATGAAGATGGTGATTGGTCATTGTAGTGATTGGCCGGGATGTGTAGACACCTCATTTTTGTACTCACCTGATTAATCAATTCATCAATCCGATCGCGACGATTCCCCATGATGGATGATTATTCCAATGCTTTATTTGTTAGTATATATGTTTCAGAAATTCGGATGAAGTATCTCAAACTAACAAAGCTGTAGAAACTACGCTGCGCTAGAAAAATATAACCCCAAAAACATAGAAATCATCATTTCACGGACAAAAAGAAATTTTACGATAAAAATCACTAAAAAGCGATCAAATTACTAAGTTACCCCTAACATCAAAACATACTTAAAGCCCCCTTACGCTTAGGAAAACCCATTCGAATACATAAAATAACAAAATGAAATCAAATAAACTATTTCGTCAATTTTCACTAAATTCGATAAAATTATGAAAATACCCCTCATAAGGGTTGATAATCATTTCATGCCAAAAAATTCGTAAATAACACAAACCAATAATCTCATTGAATTCCTTACAAAAAATCGATTCCAAAACATCTCAGAACATCGAAAACTAACTTGAAACACAAAAGTTCTCTTCGGGGGTAAAACAGTAATTTTTTAATTTTAAAAATTTTAAATTTCGAAATTAATAAATAAAATATTAATTAACGTAAAAAGAAACCCTAATTAAAATCTTAATTTAAAAAGACCAAGTCAATCTCATAAGACTTAAGTCAAAATCCTAATTAATACCTAATAAAAAAATACCAAGTCAATCTCATAAGACTTAAGTCAAAACCCTAATTAAAACCCTAATCTAAAGAAACCAAGTCAATCTCATAAGACTTAAGTCAAAATCCTAACTAAAACCCTAATAAAAAAAGACCAAGTCAATCTCATAAGACTAAAGTCAAAACCCTAATTAAAATCAAAATCTAAAAAGACCAAGTCAATCTCATAAGACTAAAGTCAAAACCTTAATTTATCTTATCTAAAAGGAGACTTAGTCAAACCCTAATTCTTCCAAAAACTCTATAAATATAAAGCCTCCACAACCTAATTTCGCAAGTCAAAATAAATTCTAGAAAAAGTAGGTCAAAAAGTCTCCTTAGCCTTCCTCAAACCCTGATTTTAAAGTCCTAACTCCCTACTTATCATCCAAGCCCCAACTTTTACTCAAAAAACACCCAAAAACTCTTCAAAAACACTTAGAAATCAATCAAAAAAAATTTAGGAAATACTTAGATCTAAGAAAGAGGTACTTCATCTTGGATAGCCAGTGACGAAAGAAAAATAAGGAAACTCATGTAAGGACACTCCCCGCTAGTACTGAGGGAACATATCGTTGCGAACATCTAGGTATTCTTTTTTACTTTTTTATTTATTTTTATTTGTTTTAGATCTTTTAGCAATGTAATCTATTTTTTGAAAAATAGTAAAGACCGGCGTTTGTCGGTTGGTATCTAACACTTTCTAACCCCGTAACATGATCCCCGAATTTAGTTTCTTTTTGTAGATTAGTTATTTTTATCCATCTTGAGTCGATGCTCGGTTCCTAGACCGTAATAACTAGGTGGCAACTCCCAAACGTCGAAAATCAAAAGTGGATCCGCACATCCTACGGATCGAGGGCGTTTTCAGTGGCGACTCCACTGGGATTATTGAGGATCAAACTTGAAAAGCCCTAAGTATGGGAATATTGCCAAATAGACCTAGTTTTTTTTTTTAATTGTTTATTTATTCTCTTATTTTAGATTTTATTATTTTTGTTCTTTTGACATTATTTGATTGGATTTTGAGTATATTTTTTTTGGAATATTATTTTCTATGGTGCAATCAGGGTCACAATTGGTGACCCATAATAATTTTGAATTTTCAAAAATTGGGGATGGAATAATGATTATTAAAGACAAGGAGTTATGAATTGGTTTTTCTAAAAAAAAATATTTTAATGTTACTGTGCATGTTGTGTAACTAAATTTTTATTTTTTTTTTGAATCTACATGTGATAAAGGCATCTAAGAAAAAAAAATGGATTTTTTTTTATGTTGCTGTTAGTAAAAAATTCTGTTGTGCGTCGTAAGAAGGAATTAAAAAAAAAATTCGAAAAAAAAAAACAGCACCATTATGCTGGTGTGTTGTTGGCAAAAAAATATTTTTTTTCTTTATTTTATCTTCTTCCCCATTTGTACAAAGAAGGGGCAGCAAAGAAGAGAGACGTCTGTCTGTCTGTCTCTGTCTCTCTCTCTCTCTCTGTGAAAGCAGAAACCAGCCACCATGTCCATCAAAGATCGGATTTTGTTTTCTACATGTAGGATCTTTTCCGTCTAATTGGCAAATTGTTCGAACATTTTAACCGATCAAATCTATCATTGTTTCATCCCCAATGACCACAGATTGAGTTGGAGCTTTCAGATCTTTTCAATCTATATTCTTTTCATATATTTTTCATATTTGAGGATCCAACGATCTATGTATGAGCTCAAACAATCAAAGCTGCTCCATTTGCAATAACCTTGTAAATCGTAAAAAAGATCTCGGTTGAAACTAAACCCATCTGAAATTTTCCAAGTAAAGTGTTTCGATCGATCGATTCGGAGAGAAATTATTGAAGAAAGTCCATTTTTTGGTTGACTAGAGAGATCGAACCCTATCTCCTTCTCCACCAAATCCAGTAACCTTTTCCTCCTTCTCCTTCGTCCTTATTGTTCGCTTTACTTTCATGCTTGGAGTTTTAATGGCAGTCAAGATTGATCGATCATTAGGTTTTTTTTTTTTTAGATTCTCAAAGATGGAAGAAGAAACGAAAATGCCCTATCTGTCCCTTCCAGCATCTCTCATGTTTTAAATGCTAACAATAAGCCAACTAAACATTCATCGTTCAGTGGGCACTAAAGTACCCGATCTGTGCTCTTGTGGTTGCATGTTGAACACCAGTATGATTTGAAGGTTTCGGCCTTGTTTGGGAAAAAGAGAGCAAGTCTGCATTCCCTACTCCTACTCCCTAGTTGGACACGTTTGATTCTTATTTCTAGACTCTTTGTGTTTTGGCTTCCCCAACACCCAAATTGAAAATTATGCTTCAACTTTTACAGCAAATCAAGGCAAGCTATTCTGCTGATTTCAACCAATATCTAACGTTTTCTCTCTTAAGCTTTTAGATCAGTTGGTTGTGATTCAATATTCACATTTTCTATCTGACACATCAAGAGATGGCCCACTATTATCAATGAGACACGTGCTGATGACTTCATAGAAGTCTGTACAGAGATTTAGATTCATCCAATATCTTCTTGTATGGCTGAAATTTTAGAGAAATCTAATAAATTATTGGATAAGGAGAAAGAGAGAGTGTGTGAGGTGTGGACGTTTGTGTAGCGTGTACTGGCAGCAACATTTCTTAAAAAAAAGAAAGTTGTATGTTGGGCTGTTGGCTGTGTGCTGGAAGCAACATTTCAAAAAAAAGTTAAGGTATTGGTGTTGGCAGCATGTCGTGACAGCAACAATGAAAGAGAAGCTTTGTTATTTTAAATTAAATGAATTTGAGTGCTAGTGACAGCAACATAAAAAACTTTGTTTCATTATTTTTTTTAAGAAAAACTAAAAAGAGGAATGGATTAGTCTTACTAGTTTAGTAAGGTTCTTTCATGCTAAGAGTTAGTACCGCCACGTGACACCCAAAAAAGTGATCCAATGCCACGTACTTGTTGCGTACAAAATTCCAAGAACTTCTAAAAGAAAATTTCCAAGGAAATTTTTAAAATTAATTTTTATCGTGAACTTTGATTTTAAATTTGAAGATTTCATTGCCACCTGTTTTCAAAATCTTGGATCTAAACTAAAAAAAAAATTAAAATTTTATTATCAGATCCAATCTTTTCCCATCAAGTCAAAATGTTGTGATGTTGGATCATGAATGCAACGAACCACGTTGGCCTAATGACCCTTAGTAAAATTTGAAACCTTATGAGTTGGTCACGTTAGCCTATGTTTTCAAAAGATTTGCCATGCATGTTTTTCAAAGAAAAAAAAAAACAAAAAAGGTTCATCACTCCTTATTTCTATAACTATCAATCCATCTTCAATTCAATGTTTCGTGGAAACATTTATTTTCGGTTGCTCAAAGCGATCATTGATTGAACCAAAAAAAAATCCTTTCGCTTTGAAAAAAAAATAAAAATTTCCTGTTCCTATCTCAATGTTTATGTGCCATCGTTGATTGATCACTTTCATTTTATTTTGCCTTGATCTAATTGATTGTCTATCTAATATGCCATGATTTGACTGATATATCTCTATGATGTGCATGCTTTGATCTCGAACTGAATGTTATGGATTTTGTTTTTCTTGATCAATATATGAAATCCATACTTATGTTGGTCTGGCTCATGGGCCCATTTATCTGAAAAATGCCCCGGGCACACCCCACCCTGTTTTGCACACACCACTAGTACATTTACTTTATTGCATTGCACGTTTGCATGTCCCTTATAACCAACGTGGTACTAGTGCGTGGCCCGATCTCTTCGGAGATGCGACGTCATTCATGAAAACCATAACTCTAGTCATGTACCTTAGGGTATATTAAACTAAGGCATCAGTAGTTTCTGATCAAGTAACTCTGAAAGGTATATCGATGTACCCAGGCTGAAGTGACCTGAGCCTTTGAACTACTGTAAGCCACATTGTCACATATTCCGCTTGCCAACGTAGTACTAGTACGTGATCGGTCCCCTCGTGGGATGCTAAACCATTTATAAAAGCTACAACCCTAGACTCGTACCTATATGGTATATCAAAAGTAATCCAAGTTCACCAATTGCACTTCTTGGTCAAAATTAGTGCATAAGCAAAATCCTGCCCCGCTGTACCCTACTATACAAGGGGTGTAGATACGTGGTTTCGTCATTACGATGACCACATCTACTAATGTAAGGAGTCGCCACCATTCATGTTGTAAGTGGGTATGAATGGTCACCCGAGGTACATTTTTCTAAAAATGACATTTTTGGCATTTTAGTGACTCACAATGGATAAGGGATAATCAAACCTTGAGATTCGGATAAGCGGCTCGGTTGGAGAAAAGGGAGGTGTTAGGCACCCTTTTCTCCCCGCCAAGTGGCAGTAACCTCAAAGAACTCGATTATTTTCATTTTTAAAAAAAGTGAAAAATAAAGTGCCACATGTGTGTATTTGTACCCTAAGTAGGGATTTACTTTCGGCTCGATCATAGGATCATCTCATTGAAAGAGATGATCCTAATGGATCATTTGCCTTGAGGTCCATTCATCCCAAATCCATTTGAACAAAGTGAAGAGGAGGGGGATGATAGAAGAGGGAGAAGGAGAAGGTGTAGAAGAGAAGGGGGTTATTTTTGTTGCACACACCTTGTATCTTCTTTCTTCTTTTCTTCTTCTTCTTTGAGTCTTCTTGAGTCCTTAGTATTTTAAGAAAATACAACTCTTGTATGGTTGAAGGAGTAGAGAAGAGATGATGAGAGAGATGCGTGTAGTATGTGATTTTTTTGTGTGAGACTTGGGGAGGATTAGTGAGAGAGAATTGGTAAGATTTTTCTTAGTGAGAATGGTGATAGTTGTTAGTAATGAGAGTTAAGGAGAATTTTTTTTAATGAAAGTTGGGGGATTTTTTTGGGAAGAGGATGAGGGTATTTATAAATGTTGAGGAGTTATTTTAGGGATATAATGGAGTAAAATGAAGAGAAGTGGTAGAATGGTATGGGGTTTAAGAGAAAGATAGGGGTAAATTAGAGATGATTGAAGGGCATTTGTGTAAGGAGGATAAATTGGTTGTTTTTAAACCCAAATGGGTTGGATCTTTCAACCCATTTGGGTTGGGTATTAGATGGAATAAAATAAATGAGAGTGGTTGAGAAGATGGGATTGTGTAAGAGAGTAATTAATTGGTGAAGTGAGTTGAGGGGGTGGAATTTTAATTAAAAGAAGGGTTGTGTAAGAAAGTGTTTGATGATATTTTGGGAAGGTGTGGGAGATGATGCCATATGTCAAAATGGGTGAAGATGAAGGGTTGATGGGAGAGGTTGAGTGTTTGAGTTGAGAGAATGGGTGTAGGTTTAGGTTGTAGATGTGGGTTTTGTAGGGAATGATGAGAGTAGATTAGGGGGAGGTATAGGTTAGGGGTGTGGGTAGATTAGGGGAGGTATAGGTTAGGGGTGTGGGTAGATGAGGTTTAAAAAAAATTAATGGGATAGGTAGTTGGATGAGGGAGGTGAGATGGGGTGATGACATGTGTCACCTTTTGATGATAAGAATAGTGATTGGTTGATGTGGGTTGTGGTTTATGGGTTAGGGTTGTGGGTTGGATGTGAATTGGATATGGATAAAGGTTTGTGGGCTTTTTAGTGTATTGGGCTTAGGTTATGAAATGATTTTGGATTTTAGGAATTGGTTGGAGATTATTTTTTATTAGATTTTTCAGGGTGTAGATTAGTTTTAGATCTTAGGTGATGTGGGATTGAGTTTAGGTTAGGGGGAGGGGGTGAGAAATGTAATTTGTGAGTGTTGAGGGTTTGCGGGCTTTAGGTGGGCTTAGGGTAATTGGATTCGGGAACGGAGTGGTGGAAGTAGAGGAGGGGTAGGCATCCCAAGTCTCACATTTTTTAATTTATTAATTTTTTTGAGATTTTTGACAATCATTGATTTGATAAAAAAAATGCCACGTGTTGGCAAATCGGGCTTTTAAGGCCCGTGGGAGAATTTTATCGACCATTCGGGTATTCTTGGATACAAAAGGGGAGCGGTGAGGGTTGGACAAGTGGAGGATAGGTCAAACCCCTTTGGTGGGTCCTTTAGACCATTGGGAGGTCTCAGGGGCCTCGATTTGATTAAAACACCACCTTTTAGTGATTTGGGCTTTTGTAGCCCATTGGTCAATTTTATCGAAAAATTGATGTTTTGAGTGGAGTGGGGTAGATGGGAGCATGCCGGGCCCTCTTGGCGGGCCTCCCAAACCATTAGGAGGTCTTAGGGGCCTTGGTTCGATCAAAATGTCACTTTTCAATGACTTGGGCCCTTAAGGGCCGTTGGCCCATTTATTTGAAAAATCTGTATTTTTGGGCCCTTTCAAGTAGTAGCCCGTTCAAATTGAGGTGTCTACAGCTGCCCTTCTTTGCAGGAATTGCATGCAAAGAACTGCAAAGAATAGATTAAACCCCTATTTGTACGGGCCAAAAAAATTCTATAAAAATGCAATCTTGAATTACCGATTGTATTGAAGATTTTTGTGGAAAATGGCTACTCAAGCACAGGGTCTGACAGAGTTTCGCCTTATTAATTCCTTGATCTCGTGTGAGATCTTGGATTTTATGAAATTTTGATGAGTTTAGAAATTCAGATATTTCTTTAGTCGCGTTTTAACAAATTGGAATTGAGTGCAACTCGAAAGGTTTTTGAAGTTATTTTTTCTTTTTTAAATCCCTCTTCATTGCCTTCTTTTGTTGATTTTGCCATATTTCTATCATAAGTTAACCTTCCCAATTCATGCATTATCCCTTGTAATGATACCTTTGATCCTTTCAACGATGCAAGTACTGAGGTTGTTTAGCAATCGCCACAAATCCAAGAGAGAGTTTTGCAGTTGGAACCGAATCGACCAAGATCTGGAATGCGACGGTCAATAGAGATCCACCAGACCCAACTTCAGTAATTCTACCTCTATTTACTGTTAGCCCATCGGGGAGTATAGCAAAACCAATGAGAAGGAGTGCTACACAGTCTGGGTTTCCCCTATTTAGAACCACGTTCATTGCAACAATATCAACAGGAGCATAGATTACAAAAGAGCCCGTTGTATCGGTGCTACTCTCTTGTAATATCAACATGTTGCTCTGGCTGGAATTTGGAGTATTAACTCGCAGTAGAGAAACACAATTACCCAGATCTCTACCATTAGCAATATGTGTTATTTCTTGAACAGCACCGCCATTAGAAAAAATGTCACACTCACTTCTAAAGTTCTCATCGCGAAGGAAATTGAAAACTCTCTTTGGTGGGACTTGAAATTCTACTGTCATCACTTGAAGGGCTCCATTGTAGTTTTCTGCTATGCCTGTTGATACGACCTCAAGAGTCATTGCTCTTGAAACAATGCTAGAAATCACGGTGGACCACTGATTCACATCCATAAGGATCTCAACAAGGTTAGTGTGATTTCATGATAACAATGGCCGTTTCTCGAGAAGCTTTTGACTTTAATCCAAATGATTTTTGCCCAACTCCCCTCGGGAATGTTCGCCTGTACTCATCTTCACTTAGAATCTCATAAGCACGATCAAGGTTATGCACCCACAACGGTTTTCCTAGTTGGGCCATTTATAAACTCTTTCATTACTGCAACTATGAGTTCGATGATCAATGGTTTATCTGCCTCAGTAGGCCCAGAGAGTGATGCCCGGAGGGACTTGCTCGGGGTCCCTACTTTGATGCCTTCACGTCTTGTCTAGTGAGTCGTGATGCTTCGGATGCTGAGTCAGACTGTCTGGATCCGTGCTTTGGAGGAACGTCTTGACTCTTTTACTCTTTTTGTATTTTCTTTTCATTATCTGAATGTATGCAAAATGTTGAAAGATTAATGCAAAGAAAATAGGTTTTGTACTTACTTGGCCTTAGGTGTATCTAATGCTTTGAAAACTTGAAGTTTGAATAAGTCCTAGAATCTTCATCATCAACCAAAATAGTAGTTTTTCTTTTTTAAAATTTTATGAAATATCTTTATCAAATAAATACGATAAATTTAGAGTTTGTAAAATCTTTAGTTGAGACGATCTCGATGTTTTTGCCAACCATAGAGGATATAAACGTCAATTGCTCTTTTGATTCCTTTAGAGTCATTCCCAGTGCCCTGGTATTGGAAGACTATTATATGTTTGGGTCTCGGGATTTTGAAAAGATTTTGTCGTTCACAGTTTATACTCTTGCGGGCCAGGAGTTTTTTTTTTTTTTTTTGTTAACCTTTATTGCCCCTGATGCCAATTACGGTTTTCATCAGACCCGGTTTCCACATTTTTATGCATCGACGTCCTTTTTGGGATTTTCATCGTGCCAGTGGTTTTGATCTTGCCATAGTCTGATTCTTTTACTCATAGCGCCTTTTCAGGTTTTCACTATACCCTTTCAGACCATGCTTGTATTTTTCTAGATTTTTCATTATAATTCTGCTCGGAGTTTCTGTGTCTTTGTGGCTTGGTGAGTCAAGTTGAGCTGCGAGATCGACGACTCTACTCTTGTAGTGGCACTCTTTCTTGAGTAATAGATCTAGATTCCCCTCTCGAATTTGCTGATGACTATTCGTGGTTCGACAACTCAAGTTGAGCTACGAGATCGGCTACTCTATACTTCAAGTACTTTTTTTTTCGAATATCCGATCTGGATTCCCCTCTCGAATCTTCCAACGACTAACAAGGCTTTGAGGTCCGGACCAAGTCGCAAGATCATTGGTGCTGCCACTGTCATTATATTGTCCTAGAACATTTCCTGATCAAAAAGGACTTTAAGTGGGATGAAACGTTGGCTTGGGCTAATGGTAGTAGAAGGATACAAAAGGTTAAGGTCTGGGTATTAGTTTATCTAAAGTGAAATAGACATGGGGTTCGTCTATTTTATTTCGAAAATGTGATCTATGTCTCCTCCCAGCGTCTCTTGAACTTGTTTAGGCTGGAGATTTGGGTCGAGCTTAGATCAAGTGTCCGAGTTTTTGATTTTTTTGTATTTTTAGCCGTTCACAGTTTATCCTCATGCGGGCAAGGAGTAATTTGATGCTTTGATCTTTCTGAATTTTTTTTTTTTTTGGTATCATTTTGTAGTTGTTGATTTGTCCCACTCTTAGGTTAAGAAATGAACGTGATGGATCAAAAATGTTGACTAAGGTTGATAGTTGGTTTAGAATAGCAAAGATGGCCTTTCGTCGTCTCAGGATCAGTTTTAGGCGTGGCATTTCTTGACAGTGTCAGCATTGATCGATTGCGGGAAGACTTGTCCGTCCATTTCTGTGAGAATCAGAGCTCCTCCCGTCATTACCTTCTGCACGATGAATGGTCCCTCATAGTTTAGTCTGAACTTTCCTCTGGCGTCTTCTTGGATTGGCAGAATCTTCTTTAAGACAAGGTCTCCTGGCGAGAAATCTCTAGGCTTAACTTTCTTATTATAGGCACGAGCTATTCGTCGTTGATAGATCTGTCCATGGCAAATGGCTGCAAGGCGTTTCTCTTCAATCAGATTCTGCTGATCAAACCGAGCTTGAATCCATTCAGTTTCATCTAACTCTACTTCTTTTAAGATTCGGAGGGAGGGAATCTCAACCTCTACGGGCAAGACTGCTTCCATTCCGTAGACCAATGAATACGGAGTTGCCCCAGTCGAAGTTCTGAACGAGGTTCGGTAGGCGTGTAGTGTAAATGGCAACATGTCGTGCCAATCTTTGTATGTAACTGCCATCTTCTCGATTATTTTCTTGATGTTTTTGTTGGTTGCCTCGATTGCTCCATTCATCTTAGGTCTGTAGGGTACAGAGTTGTGATGAGTGATCTGGAAGTCTTCGCACATTTTGATCATATGTTTGTTCTTGAAGTTCTTGGCATTGTCAGTTACCAATCCGCTTGGAAGTCCATACCTGCGAATGATGTTGCTTTTGGTGACATTGGCATATGATGCAGCTTCTACCCATTTTGTGAAGTAATCGATAGCGACAGGGATGAAACGATGCTCGTTTGTAGCTTTTGGCGAGATCTGCCCAATGGCGTCCATGCCCCAGAGTGAGAAGGGCCAAGGAGTGGTCATATTATGTAGTTATGAAGGTGGGGCATTAATTTTGTTGGCGTAGATCTGACATAGATGGCATTTGCGGACATGTTGATAGCAGTCACTCTCCATTGTCGACCAATAGTATCTTATCCTCATGATTTTCTTGACGAGCATATGACCATTCCTGTGGGGCCCACAGACTCCCCCATGTACAGTCTCAATTAGTCGTTTCGCTTCTGTTTCTGCCGTACACCTAAGTAAGATCTCATGGTGCGACTTTTTGTACAGAATACCGTTGCTCAAGAAAAATTGTCCCGCTAGCTTCTGAATGGTCCTTCTATCATTTAGCGTTGCATCTGAGAGGAGCGTTCGATCTTCAAGATATGCCTTGATATCAAAATACCATGGCTTTTCTTCAGATTCTTCTATTTCAACGGTTAAGCAATAGGATGGCTCATCTTGAATTCCAATCTCAATAGGGTCGATGATTAGGTCTTCTGAGATGTTGATCATAGAGGCAAGTGTAGCTAGTGCATCTGCAAACTGATTCTTAGCTCTCGACATGTACGTGAATGAAATCCTATTAAAGCGCGAGCTTAGTTCTTCCAGATACTCGTGGTAAGAGACCAGTCTCTACTCTCGGGTCTTCCATTCTCCAGTCGTCTGATAGACTACTAAGCTTGAATCTCCGAAAACATCGATTTCATCTACCTCGAGATCCAGTGCTGCCTTCAACCCTGCTATGCATGCTTCGTATTCAGCCTCATTGTTGAAACATTGAAATTTTAGTCTGATTGCGATTGGCAAGTGAGATCCATCTGGCTTGATCAGAACTGCCCCTATTCCGTTTCTTTTCTGATTGGCTGCTCCATCGAAGTACATTTTCCAGCCTGGCTCCTCATTATCGTCTTCAACCTCAGTGATCAGTATGGCTTCATTGGGGAAGTTTGTCTTTAATGGCTCGTAATCAGGCAATGGGTGCTCGGCGAGGTGATCGGCGATGGCTTACCCTTTGATGGCCTTTTTGAGTGACATAGGTGATGTTAAACTCAGATAACAATAGTTGCCATTTTGCAGTGCGACCTGTTAATGCTGGTTTCTCGAATAGGTATTTCAGGGGGTCCATCCTGGCGATTAGCATAGTCGAGTAACTCAGCAAATAGTGACGTAGTCGTTGAGATGCCCAGACTAATGCGCAGCAAGTCTTCTCAAGCATTCAATATTTTGCTTCGTACTCAGTAAATTTCTTGCTGAGATAATAGATGGCCTGTTCCTTCCGTCCTGATTCATCGTGTTGCCCTAGCACACATCCCATTGACGTTTCTTGCACCGAGATGTACATCAGCAAAGGTCGCCCGAGAGTAGGAGGGACTAGGATTGGTGGATTGAGTAGATATTGCTTAATCTTTTCGAACACTTCCTGACAATCCTTGTTCCACTTCTTTGGCATGTCTTTCCTCAATAGCTTGAAGACTGGCTCACAGATAGGCGTGAGTTGAGCTATAAACCGATTGATATATTGTATCCTCCCTTGAAAGCCCCGAACATCTTTTTCTGAAACAGGTGCTTTCATTTCAAGGATATACTTAGTTTTTGCCGGATCTATCTCGATGCCTCTTCTGCTGACGATGAAACCCAGTAGTTTGCCCGATGTTGCCCCAAATACACATTTTGCAGGATTTAGCCTTAAACTGTACTTCCTCAGCCTGTTGAACAACTTTTTTAGATTCACCAGATGGTCTTCTTCAATGCCGGATTTAGCAATCATATCGTCTACATAGACCTCCATTTCCTTATGGATCATATCGTGGAATAATGCGGTCATTGCCTGTTGATAAGTCGCTACTGCGTTCTTCAGTCCGAATGACATGACTTTGTAGTGGAAAGTACCCCATGGTGTGATAAATGCAGTCTTTCTTGGTCTTCTTCTGCCATTTTGATCTGATTATAGCTTAAGAAGCCGTCCATGAATGAGAACATGTCGTGTCCTGCTGTACTGTCGACTAGAGTGTCGATGTGTGGTAGTGGGAAATCATCTTTAGGACTGGCCTTGTTCAAGTCTCGATAGTCAACACACATGCGTACCTTTCCATCTTTCTTGGGTACTGGGACGACATTAGCCAACCATTCTGGGTACGTAGAGACTGCAAGAAATCCGACTTCGAACTGTTTCATGACCTCGTCCTTGACCTTGAGGGTCCATTCTGATTATAGCCTTCTCAATTTCTGCTTGATCGGCTTGCTTCCCGAGGTAATTGGTAGCTTGTGTACAACAAGATCTGTGTCCAACCCAGGTATATCCCTGTATGACTATGCGAAGACATCTTGATAATCTTGTAAGAGTTTGATCATTTCTTCATTTTGTTGCAACGTTAATAAGGTTCCGATCTTGACAATTAGTAGGTCCTCTTCGGTACCAAGATTGATTGAATCTATATACTCAATGTTTGGCTGAACACCTTTCTCATGACGTTCTACCAAGTCTTTGATTTCTTTAGGCGGGTATTCCATTTCGTCCTCAGACTCTTCTTCGGTCCCCATGAGGTCAAAGTCGAGTTCAAGATCGAAATCATACTCGTCCCTTTCAAATTCTGTGTTATCTGGATACTCATTTGATTGAGACAAATCCCTTGAAAACTCTTTTTTTGGCTTTTGGAAAATATCTATTTTTTTGCAATTTTGAAAGCTTTTTGATTTTTTTGTCTTTCGAATTTTTTTTGATTTTTTTGCTTTTTGAGGAATATTTGTTTTTTTGTTACTTTTCGAATACCTGAAATAAGAAGAACAATCATGCAAATTCATTAATAAAGATAGGGAGCCCTCAAAATAGTCTTTACCCGAGGACGAGGGCTCTTTATGATCCTCGGGCAAACTAGATTCGTTTAACGACATTTTTTTTAGGCCTCAACAGCCTAAGGGTTAGTGGGAATTCCTCCCAGTTGTTCAGAACTTCCCCTTCTCTGAGGGGACGAATGAGATGTGAAATTGATTTGTTGGGTGATTTGGTCAGTGGTTCGGAGATGACCATGATCTCTGATTGATCTTTGTCAAGTTGAGACATAGTCCCTCCCAAGCTTGGTGGGATAACGACTGATGCCTAGTCGATGCCAGTGGGGAATGGTGATTTTTTCTCTTGGCTCGTGGTGGTTTCCACGTTGGTGGATTCTGGAGCCATTTCTGATAGACTTTCATTGGAATCCCCATTGAATAAAACAGCAATGCCTTCTACGAAGGATGATTAGGACTCAACAACTGAGTCTTCATAAATGTGCACCGGTGCGAAATTTACCGTTTTTGACTTTTTTGCTGGTGATGGTTCTGATAAGTTGTCGGGTCTGATATGTGATTTTGGGAAGCTAACGCTGATATGTGGAACTCTGCCTAGATTCCAGACATTCGGTTCATGGTTTTGCCTTCTCGCTAGTCGAAGCTCTTTTTTCTTGTTATTCATTTCTGCAATATCCCTTTTTATGGGCCTAAATCCTAGACCAAAATAAGGATCATGCTTTTTCACTTCGACCAGTGTAGCTCTCCCTCTTCCTCCCGGCCCCAACCCTTGCCTGGGTCGGTAACCTGCTTTTTTCATAACCCGACCAACCATCAGATTTGTTTTCGATAGCTTTGCCCTTACCTTCTCTTTCCCCTTCTTAATATGATTGACAGCGGCGAATTGATAAGAGTGGTACATCGCCTTATCCTTCGTCATCTCAATGTCGATGAATGGCATATCTGGAGCTCTCCCAGCTGGGATAAGATTTTCTATCAATACCGATATCATTCTCTGCGCCATAATGAATTTGACTATTTGGTGCAACGAAGACGGTACAGCCCCTGCTATATGGATCCATGGCTTACCCAGTAATAAATTGAAGGTTGTCGGTATCTCCATGACCTCAAATGTTACTTCAAAGGTGTAAGGACCTATTGTGATCGGTAAATCCACTTCTCCCAAGGAATCTCTTCTTGAACTGTTGAAGCCTCGGACAACCTTGTTGTTTGGCTTGACATGTGACCAATCAGCGTTGAGTTTCCGGAAGGTCTCAAGTGGACAAACATTAAGCGCTGAGCCATTATCAATCAGCACCCTGGCAACCATCATGCCCTTGCATATGACCATGATGTTTAGTGGCTCGACGTGTCTCGTTCCTTCCGGCACAAATTCATTTTCAGTGAAAATAATGGGATTGGGGGCCATTATTTGGCCAACTGTCTGTTCTAACTGTGCTGGCGAAGTGGTTGCAGGTACATGCGATTTTCCCAAAACTCTCAGTAATGCCTCTTGGTGTTCTTCTGACTTTTGCATCAGACCCAGAATACTGATTTGAGCTGGTTGTTTGTTTAATTCGTCCACTATATTATGCTCACTCTTGCGAACGAGCTTAATGAAATCTGCAGCCTCCTTATTTGACACCTTCACCTTATCTTCTTTCTGGTCACTCTCGCTCATTTTGTCTTTTCCTTTTACTTTTATTTTCTCTTCATCTGTCATGCCTTTTGTTATTTCTTCAGTCTTTTCCCTGATGCATACCCCATTTTTTGATATTTTTTTGTATCGCCCTGCCCTTGTCATATGATCGATATTAGCACTATCGCTTTCTTCATGGTCTCAACTCCTGAGGTTGTGGTGATGGTGGTCTCATAGCTCCAGGGAACTGCCTGGTCGGAGCTATAAGGGAATGGTTTAGGTGAGCGTATGGTCATGGGAGGTGGATCGGATTTCACATTGAGAATGAGGGGTGGTGGTTGTGTTTTGGCTATTGTGATGATGGGAGGAGTTGCTTGAGGGACTGGTGAAGTATAAGGAATGACTAGTGGTCGTGGAGTATAAGGTATATGAAGGGGTGGTCGAGTCATATATTGAGAACCTTGCGATGCATATGGTATAATGAGAGGCGGTCGAGTAGCAGTATTGGGAGTTTGATGAGTGGGATGGATGGTGAGGTTAGACAATCTGAGAGGTGGTAGTGAATTTTGGGATGAGTTTGTTGTGTGGTGGTTGACTGTGTTAACCGCAGGTGCTTTTGATTCCTTTGTTAAGTGGACCCTGATTTTTGCTCCGATAGGCACTATTAAATCTGAGGGATTGAAGTCGAGTCCTCCACAGACAACATTTACCCTATGCCCACTCCCCTCTCCATTGTGAGTAGGTAGGGGGTTTTGGTTGATGTTCTGCTGCTGAGTGGGATTCCCTGGTCCATCCAGTATGAGTGCTTTTTTATCTATCAAATTTTGCACCTGGTGCTTGAGTTGCCAGCACTGATAAGTAAAGTGCCCCAGTGCACCCATATGAAATTCAAAAAATAAGCTAGGGTTATACCCTGGTCCTTTCGCAGCCTTTGGATTTGGTGGTCGTTTCGTGAGGTACTCTCCCCTAAGCAAGAGCGGAAGTAATTCTGTCAGCGTCATAGGCAATCTGGTGAATACTCTGTTTACCCTGTTGGGCCGTGCTTGTTGATTTTGCCCATACTGTGGTGCTGGTTGTGCTTGCGGAGGAACTGTCTGAAAGGGATTCTACGGTACAAGAACCCAAGCAGCTCGAGGTACTGGCGCCCACGGGACTTGTGGTGCATGCGGCCTCTGAACTGGTGCCTGAATGAAAAGAGGTTGGCAGGGTTGTACATTGTTGATTTGAGTTTCCTCTTTCTTTTTGAAAAAATGCACTAACTTCCTTTGTGCCGATGTCCCTACTACTGCACTCAAGGTTGGAAAGTCGAATATTAGACCAGTTCGGATCTCGTCCTCGACCCGGTCTGTCACTTGAACTAAATTTGAGAAGGTGCCTGTGGTATGTCCAACCAAATGAGTATAAAAGGCATGCCCTAGTGTTGAGATGAACGTGGTGTTCATCTCTTGTTCAGTTATTGCAGGCCTCACTTGTGAAGCAGACTCCCACCATCTCTAGGCATACTCTTTTGCTGTTTTCATCTGTTTTCTCACCATTTTAGCCATGTCGTTTCGATCTAGTCCCATATCCGTATTGAACCGATAGTTGTGCCAGAACATCTCAGCTAGGTCTTGCCAATTCTTGATAAGTGTATGGTCCAATCCGGAGAACTACTTGAGGGCCGGCCCTGTTAAACTTCTTTGGAATAATTATACCAACAGCCTGTCGTCCTCGTCATATTGGCACATAGACCCACAGTACAACTTTAGATGTGACAGCGGACACCCTACCCCATTGTATTTTTCAAATTCTGGACATTTGAACTTGGCCGATAATTGAGCATTGGGATAGAAACAGAGGTCCTTGAACCGAGTTCCACTCATAGTGTTGATGCCCTTCATCTTCCTCATTTCTTCCTACAGAGACTCGATTTGCTGAGCCAGTTTTTCATCTGTGGCACTCTTGGCCTCTGTGGCGTTATACTCGCATTCGTCATCAGGAATAACCACAGGGGGTGGTCGATTCTGTGGAATATAGAGCGGGGGCCCTTGGTATTCAGGCACTACAAGAGGCATGGTGGTCTGTGGTCCCTGTGGAGGTTGTTCGGGTAGCTCCTGATTTGATCCGGACGCATGTTGTTGTATTGTTTGGGCTTGTATGATGCTGGCGTTGGTTAACACGGCACTTACCATTTTTTCTTGCCTCTCAATTATTTTCAATAGTGCTAATATTTGTGAATCGATACCTGACGTTTCAACTACTGGGGGTTATACTGGTTCGGAAGAACTCATGGTGACGGTGGAAGATCTGAAAAAATACGGAGATTCCTCTGGTTGCTTATATTTCTTTCGTTTGGCCACCTTTGGGTATAGAAAACTAAGCATTACTATCTTGTTTACAAAAAGAAAAATGCATGACGTTTTATTAAGTCGGGTAAAGTTATTTATTTTAAAGTAAACGAGTTTTAAAGAAAAGAGTTATTCGGCTCAGAGCCAACATTAACGCGAAGTTGGCATCAACACGGGACTGGCAAAACATTTTTTAAAAAAGAATTACATCAGCCGGAGCTGGCATCGACACGGAGCCGGTGAAAAAAAAATGATTACATCAGCACAGAGCTGGCATCGACACGGAGTCGGTAAAACATTTTGATAAAGAATTACATCAGCCGGAGCTGGCATCGACACGGAGTCGGTAAAATTTAAAGACAATTTCATCAGCACGGAGCTGGCATCGACACGGAGTCGGTAAAACTTTAAAAATGATTTCATCAGCACGGAGCTGGCATATTCACGAAGTCGGTAAAATTTAAAAATGATTTCATCAGCACGGAGCTGGCATCGACACGGAGTCAGTAAAATTTAAAAACGATTTCATCAGCACGGAGCTGACATCGACACGGAGTCGGTAAAATTTAAAAATGATTTCATCAGCACGGAGCTGGCATCGACACGGAGTCGGTAAAACATTTTGAAAAAGAAGATTACATTTTGAATTTTGTACACCAACCCATTAAACAATTCATTTATGTAATGATTATCCACAAAGAAATTAAAAGAAATTTTATTGAACTATTGAAAATTGTTTGACAAATAGGATTTTCATTTAATAACAACTTTCAATAACTCTGACTTAGACTTTTTTACATGGACGCTTGGATTTGTTTTGATCGTCATCAGAATTGCTAGGACAATTAGACTTGCTTCTCTTGGTTCTAACGACTAGCTCTTTGAACTCTACTGGTCCATCTAGATATCCTAAGGTGCGTTTGTTCCAAGCCTTCTCAATGAGATGCACTAACTTTTCAGTCAATGGTTCGGGAAGAAAAGAATTCTTTGTGTTGAGGTAGCGAAAACTCTATAGGTACTCTGTATTGTTCTGGGATCAAGGCAGGTTGGTAAAAAGATGTCTCCTCCAGTCCAATCAAACGGACATAATAGGATCCTTTGGTACCTAAAACAGGGTAGTCCGTCATCCACCAAGGGCATCTCCAACCAATATGACGGGGAAGGTGAGAATCTAACCATTTACTCCAAGCCTTGATTGAGTTGTGACGCACTAACATGTTTCTCTTGAAAAAGTGCTCTGGCCTATACTCGAGGGTTGAAGGAATGTCCAAAATTTTAAGACGATCGCAAAGCCACATAAAAAGTAGGTGAGGGCTTCCTTTGAGATCTCTTCCCTCACCATTTTTTATGGCATCCAAACCTGAAAAGGTTTCAGCTAGAATGAGAGGTACAAGATTGGCTTTTTTAGAGAGCTGGGAAGCTATGTCTATGAAAGACTCAGGAACAGTTTGACCCTCACTTTTGGAGGTCAGTATGTACTGGGCTAAGATCCCTAAACATAACCGATAGTCTCTAGTGGCTCGCCAGGCTTCTGGTTTTACATTGATGGGATGACTGCGGGAGTGGTATGGACTCAATAAGGGTACTAAATCCAATCTCCCGTTGTGGACTAAGGCCTTGGCTTCTTCTTTTGAAATGTTTAGGCCTGTGGCGAGGTTACCAGAATATCCTGTCTTCAATGAAGGTCTGACTAGAGGACCTGAAGTAGATATCCCTATGATGCCACAATAGTCTTCATGGGTAGGACACAAATGCATATGCCCAATGTGGAAGATGTGAAGATAAGGATTCCAACGCTTAGCCATAGCGCTCAAAAGGTTCCAATCTATCTCAACCTCGTGGAAGTACAGGGCGCATCTCAACATGAATTTCCCAAAGTTGAATTTCTCTACGGTGTGCATCCCCGTGATGGTTGTTTTACCAACTGGTCGTTTGGGTTATTGCCTGCAGCTAGCATCCTGAGTTGACACAAAAGAATAGTTCAGTACATTTCCAAGGTCCATGTAAAATTATATTTCTTTTGAAAAATTTTGTTCTTTATGGAAAATACTTTCTTGAAAACACTTTTTTTTTTTTAATATTTTTTCCTAGAGAACGCTTCTTTTGGAAAATATACTGTAGACACCTCAATTTGAACGGGCCACTACTCGAAAGGGCCAAAAAATATCGATTTTCCAAATAAATGGGCCGACGGGCCTTAAGGGCCCAAGTCATTGAAAAGTATCATTTTGACCAAACCGAGGCCCCTAAGACCTCTCAATGGTCTAGGAGGCCCACCAAAAGGACTCGGCCTACCCTACGCTTTCCCAATATTCACCGCATCATTCCCAAAATCGAAAATAATGAATTCTCAATAAAATTTATCGACGGGCCTTAAAAAGTCCGATTTGCCAACACGTGACATCTTTGATCAAACCAATGATTTCAAAAATTACAAAAAAATAAATAATATTAAAAAAACGAGACTTGGGACGCCTACCACACCTATCCCTTCACCGCTCCATCTTCGAATTCGAAAAAAACCTAAGCCCACCTAAGGCCTATAAACCCTCAATTCTTCAAAATCTATCTTCCTCATCTTAACCCTAACCTAAACATAATCCCACACCACCTAAAATCTAAAACCAACCTACACCCTCAAAATCTATTCCAAAATAACCCTCAACCAATCCCTAAAACCCAAAACCATTTCTAAAACCCAAGGCCAACACTACAAAGCCCACAAATCATTAACCATATCCAATTCATTATTCAAACCACAACCCTAACCCATAAACCACAACCCACATCAACCAATCACTCTTTTATCATCAAAAGATGACACATGTCATCACCCCATCTCACCTCCCTCACCCAACTACCTACCCCATTTATTTTCTTTAAACCTCATCTACCCACACATCAACCCATCACCTTTTCTCTCAAATCAAACACATCTACCCACACCCCTAACCAATACCTCTCCTAATCTACCCACATCAACCCATCACCTTTTCTCTAAAAAATCTAATCTACCCACACCCCTAACCTATACCTCCCCCTAATATACTCTCATCATTCCCTACAAAACCCATATCTACAACCTAAACCTACACCCATCCTCTCAAGTCAAATACTCAACCTCTCCCATCAACCATCTCAACCCTTCATTTCCACCCACTTTGACACATGGCATCATCTCCCTCACCCTCCCAAAATATCATCAACCACCCTCTTAAATCCTCCATTATCTTAAATCAAACACCACTCAATCACAACCACCAATTAATTACCCCCTCACAAAATTTCATCTTCTCAACTACTCTCATCAATTCTCTTCCATCTAACACTCAACCCAAATGGGTTGAAAGATCCAACCCATTTGGGTTGTAAATAACCCATTTAACCTCCCTTCCCTAAATACCCTCCTATCTCTCCCAAATTACACCCACTCCTCTCTCAAACTCATAACCATTCTATCTTTTTTCTTCACTTCACCCGATTATATCCCTAAAATAACTCATCAACATCTATAAATACCCTCATCCTCTTCCCAAAAATTGGCCCAACTTTTCACTACAAAAATTCTCCCCCCAACTTTTACTACCAACCACTATTCCCAATTCTCACCACAAAAATACTACCAATTCTCTCCCCCAAATCTCACAAAAAAATTACTATACTCCACTCATCTCTCTCATCATCTCTTCTCTACTCCTTCAACCATACAAGAGTTGTATTTTCTTAAATCACTAAGGACTCAAGAAGACTCAAAGAAGAAGAAGAAAAGAAGATCGAAGATACAAGGTGGGTGCAACAAAATAACCCCCTTCTCTTCTACATCCTCTCCTCCTCCCTCTTCTATTATCCCCTCCTCTCTTCTCAAGGCAAAGGTTTATAAGAATCATCCCCTTCAATGGATGATTCTATAATCAAGCCAAAAATAAATCCCTACTTAGGGTACACATTATCAACACGTGGCACTTCGTTTTTATTTTTGTATTTTTGATTAAAATGACCGAGTTGAGTTGAGGTTACCACTATTTAGTGGGGAGAAAAGGGTACCTAACACATTCCCTTTTCTCCAACCGAGCCGCTTACTCCGAATCTCAAGGTTCAATTAGTTCCTATCCATCGAGAGTCACTAAACGCCGAAAATGTCACTTTTTTTCTAAAAAATACACATCGGGTGACCATTCACATCGACTTACAAAAATGAATGGTGCCGACTCCTAACCTTAGTAGATGTGGTTATCGTAATGACGAAATCACGTGTCTACAGCTTGAAGACTCCACTGGGGAGTAAAAGCTCTACCCTCGTGTCAACTCGGTCACTTTGAAAAATAAAAAAAGATTTGAAATTTTTTTTTATTTGCAAGCTAACATTACTTGTTGTATTTGTTGTATTTATTTTTTAGGTAGGTTTCTTTTTGTTTATTTACTCACTTGAAAAAAAAAACAAAAAAAAAAAAAAAACTGATTTTTACTTTATTTATCCGATTATATGTCCTTTTAAGCATGCAAATCATGAAAGAAATGAAAAAAAAAAAAAAAATTTGGCCCGAGCCAAAAACCAGAGGCAATGTGCCTCAAAATGGGTATAAAAAATAAAAAAATAAAAAAAATAAAAAATAAAAAGTCATTTTTTTTTGGCCGAATGGACAGTCGAACTTAAACTGATTGTAACTTTCTCGTCCGATCTCCGATTAGCTATTAGTGCATATCGATTTGGGGTAGAACAAAATTTTCTTCCAAATGTGACATAGTCAGCAACATTTTGGCAAGTTAGAATCGATTTTTGAGCTCGTTTACGCTAGCATTTCTGTTTGACATCTCGTCGCGATACAAAATGAGTAGGAAAAATGAGCCTAAAAAAAAAAAAAATTTGGCCCAAGCCAAAACCAGAGGCATTGTGCCTCAAAATGAGCACAAAAAAAAATTAATAAAATAAATTAATTAAAAAAAAAAAAAAAATTTTTACTCAACTTGTTCCTTATGTCAGTCTTGGAAACTTTCCTCTTGGAATTCATTTTTGTTTCAAGTTTTAAAGCTTCAAAAGATCAAACGGATCATTTTTTTTAATTCAGGGCGTACCGCTCGCCACTATTTGATTGATCAAAACGAAAATTCAAAGCGATCATCGATTGGACCATAATAAATATAAAAATAAAAAGAGAAGTCATTTTGTTATTAGTTCATTCAGTAAAAAAATCGATTGGTTAATGCGTAACCATGAATGTGCTATCCTTGTGGACTGATTATCTAAAAGTCCATGGTCTCTATAGGTATATTTTAATGTGCCTACATGATTGTAATGTGGATGTAATAGATTTGGTAGTCTTTGAGCTATGTGGTATCCATGTAGAAATGATTTGATCTAGCCAACGGGCCCATTCATCTGAAAAATGCCCTGGGAACACCCTATCCTATTTGCACACACCACTAGCACGTTTACTTTACTGTATTGCACGCTTGCATGTCCCTAATAGCCAACGTGGCACTAGTGCGTGGCCCGGTCTCCTCGGAGATGCGACGTCATTCATGAAAATCACAACTCCAATCACGTACCGTAAGGTATATAAAACTGGGGCATCAATACCGTTTGATCAGGTGATTCTGAAAGGTATATTGATACACCCATGTTGGAGCGACCTGAGCCTTTGTCCTATTGTAAGCCGCACGGTCACATGTCCCGATTGTCAACGTAGTACTAGTACGTGGTCGGTCCCCTCCTGGGATGCGAAAATCATTTATGAAAGCTACAACTCTTGACTCGTACCCGTAGGTATATAAAAGATAATCCAAGTACATCAATTGCACTTCTTGGTCAAAACCAGTGCCTAAGCAAGATCCTGCCCTGTTGTACCCTACTGTACGAGGGGGATAGACTACGTCTATTCTAGACGAGAGGTACTTAAGTAGGCCCTTGCTCAGCATCGTGCGCCACCTCTCAACTGGGCATCAAACTGGCTATTTTTGGCTTCAGAGAAGTGAATTGAAGTTTTAGATTATCACCTATACGATATATCAAACCAAGTCACCACGTACCGTCTGATTGAGTACGCTTGAGAGGTATATAGGTGTGTTTGGACAAGGGTGGCCAGATAAAAATGCATTGCACGTAGTAAGCTTAGAGTCTAGAAACCTTCCCTGTAAGTCACGACTTGAACTTATCATGGGTGTTCCCGGGTTGTTCATTGAATGGAACCTGATGATTGATGTATGTGAATGATGTGAATGATGAGATCAGAGTTTATGATTGTCCTCAAGGATCAAAATTTTGTTTTCAGAAATTAAAATGGGTGCACCGACCCAATAAAGAATCCATTTCTTGCAAAAATTCAATAATGACCTAGTCCATCTCGATCCAATAATCATGATAAGCCAGGCCATTTAAATCAAAATGGAAATCAAATTTTCAAAAAAGAAAAGTGGTTTGCAAAAGAAAAATATTTTCCAGAAAGTAGGTTTTCCAAAAGGAGTGTTCTCTAGGAAAAAATGTTTTCAAAAAAGAAAATTATTTTCAAGAAGGTATTTTCCATAAGAACAACATTTTTTCAAAAGAAAAGTAATTTTACATGGACCTTGGAAATGTACTGAACTATTCTTTTGTGCCAACTCAAGATGCTACCTGCAGGCAACAACCCAATCGACCAGTTGGTCAAAACAACCATCACGGGGATGCATACCGTAGAGAAATTCAACTTTGGAAAATTCATGTTAAGAGGCGCCCTGTACTTCCATGAGTTTGAGATAGATTGGAACCTTTTGCGCGCTATGGCTAAGCGTTGGAACCCTTATCTTCACATCTTCCATATTGGGCATATGCACTTGTGTCCTACTCATGAAGACTATTGTGGCATCATGGGGATATCTACTTCTGGTCCTCTAGTCAGGCCTTCATTGAAGACAGGATATTCTGGTGACCTGGCCATAGGCCTAAACATTTCAAAAGAAGAAGCCAATGCCTTAGTTCGTAACGGGAGATTGGATTTAGTACCCTTATTGAGTCCATACCACTCTCGTAGTCATCCCATCAATGTAAAACTAGAAGCTTGGAGAGCCACTAGAGACTATCGATTGTGTTTAGAAATCTTAGCCCAATACATACTGACCTCCAAAAGTGAGGGTCAAACTGTTCCTGAGTCTTTCATAGACATAGCTTCCCAGCTCTCTAGAAAAGCCAACCCTGTACCTCTCATTCTAGCTGAAACCTTCTCAGGTTTGGATGCCATAAAAAATGGTGAGGGAAGGGATTTCAAATGAAGCCCTCACCTACTTTATATGTGGCTTTGCGATCGTCTTAAAATTGTGGACATTCCTTCAACCCTCGAGTATAGGCCAGAGCACTTTTCCAAGAGAAACATGTTAGTGCGTCACAACTTAGTTAAGGCTTGGAGCAAATGATTGGATTCTCGCCTTACCCGTCATATTAGTTTGAGATGCCCTTGGTGGATGACGGACTACCCTATTTTAGGTACTAAAGGATCCTATTATGTCCGTTTGATTGGACTGGAGGAGACATCTTTTTACCAACCTGCCTTGATCCCAGAACAGTACGGAGTACCTATAGAGTTTTCGCTACCTCAACAGAAACAATTCTTTTCTCCCGAACCATTGACTGAAAAGTTAGTGCATCTCATTGAGAAGGCTTGGAATAAGCGCACCTTAGGATATCCAGATGGACCAGCAGAGTTCAAGGAGCAAGTTGTTAGAACTAAGAGAAGTAAGTCTAATTGTCCTAGCAATCCTGATGACGATCAAAACAAATCTAAGCATCCATGTAAAAAAGTCTAAGTCAGAGCTATTGAAAGCTGTTATTCAATGAAAATCCTATTTGTCAAACAATTTTCAATAGTTCAATAAAATTTCTTTTAGTTTCCTTATGGATAATCATTGCATAAATGAATTTTTTAATGGGTTGGTGTACAAAATTCAAAATTTAATCTTCCTTTTCAAAATGTCTTACCAACTCCATGTCGATGCCAATCCCGTGCTGATGAAATTTCTTTTTCAAAATATTTTATCGACTCAATGTCGATGCCAGTTCCGTGTTGATGAAATCTTTTTAATTTTACCTACTCCGGGTCGATGCCAGCTCCATGTTGATGTAATCATTTTTAAATTTTACCGATTCCATGTCGATGCCAGCTCCGTGCTGATGTAATCATTTTTAAATTTTACTGACTCCGTGTCGATGCCAGCTCCGTGCTGATGAAATCGTTTTTAAATTTTACCGACTCCGTGTTGATGAAATCGTTTTTTAATTTTACCGACTCCGTGTCAATGCCAACTCCGTGCTGATGAAATCGTTTTTAAATTTTACTGACTCCGTGTCGATGCCAGCTCTGTGCTGATGAAATCATTTTTAAATTTTACCGACTCCGTGTCGATGTCAGTTCCGTACTAATGAAATCTTTTTAATTTTACCGACTTCGTGTCGATGCTAGCTCCGGCTGATGTAATTCTTTTTCAAAATCTCTTTTACCGGCTCCGTATCGATGCCAACTCCGTGTTGATGTAATCATTTTTAATTTTATCGACTCCATGTCGATGCCAGCTCCGTGCTGATGAAATCATTTTTAAAATTTTACCGACTCTGTGTCGATATCAGCTCCGTGCTGATGAAATCGTCTTTAAATTTTACCGACTTCGTGTCGATGCCAGCTCCGGCTGATGTAATTCTTTTTTTTAAGATGTTTTGCCAGTCTCGTGTTGATGCCAACTTCGCGTTAATGTCGGCTTTGAGTTGAATAAGTCTTTTCTTTAAAAATTGTTTACTTTAAAGTAAATAACTTTACCCGACTTAATAAAACATCATGCATTTTTTTTTTGTAAACAAGATAGTAATGCTTGATCTTCTGTACCCAAAGGTGGCCAAACAAAAGAAATATAAGCAACCAGAGGAACCTCCGTATTTTCTCAGATCTTCCACCGTCATCATGAGTTCTTCTGAACCAGCACAACCCCCAATAGTTGAAACGTCAGGTATTGATCCACAAATAGCAGTACTATTGAAAATAATTGAGAGGCAAGAAAAAATGGTCAGTGCAGTGTTAGCCAACGCCAGCATCATGCAAGCCCAAACATTACAGCAACATGCATCCGGATCAAATCAGGATCTACCCGAACAACCTCCACAGGGACCACAGACCACCATGCCTCCTGTAGTGCCTGAATACCAGGGGCCCCCGCTCTATATTCCATAGAATCGACCACCCCTTATGGTCATTCCTGATGACAAATGCGAGTATAGGGCCACAGAGGTCAAGAGTGCCACAAATGAAAATTTGACTCAGCAAATCGAGTCTCTGCAGGAAGAAATGAGAAGGATGAAGGGCATCAACACTATGAGTGGAACTCGGTTCAAGGACCTCTATTTCTATCCAAATGCTCAATTACCGGCCAAGTTCAAATGTCCAGAATTTGAAAAATACAATGGGGTAGGGTGTCCGCTGTCACATCTAAAGTTGTACTGTGGGTCTATGTGCCAATATGGTGAGGACGACAGGTTATTGGTACAATTATTCCAAAGAAATTTAACAGGGCCGGCCCTCAAGTGGTTCTCCGGATTGGACCATACACTCATCAAGAATTGGCAGGACCTAGTTGAGATGTTCTGGCACAACTATCGGTTCAATACGGATGTGGGACTAGATTGAAACGACATGGCTAAAATGGTGAGAAAACAGAGGGAAACAGTAAAAGAGTATGCCCAGAGATGGCGAGAGTCTGCTTCACAAGTGAGGCCTGCAATGACTGAACAAGAGATGAATACCACGTTCATCTCAACACTAGGGCATGCCTTTTATACTCATCTGGTTGGACACACCATAGGCACCTTCTCAAATTTAGTTCAAGTGGCAGACCGGGTCGAGGACGGGATACGAACTGGTTTAATATTTGACTTCACAGCCCTAAGTGCAGCAGCAGGGACATCGGCACAGAAGAAGTTAGTGCCTTTTGTCAAAAAAAATAGGAAACTCAAATCAACAATGTACAACCCAGCCAACCTCTTTTCAATCAGGCACCAGTTCAGAGGCCGCAGGCACCACAAGTCCCTTGGGCGCCAGTACCTCTAGCTGCTTTGGTTCTAGCACCGCAGAATCCCTTTTAGACAATTCCTCCTCAAGTACAACCAGCACCACAGTATGGGCAAAATCAACAAGCACGGCCCAACAGGGTAAACAGAGTATTCACCAGATTGCCTATGACGCTGACAGAATTACTTCCGCTCTTGCTTAGGGGAGAGTACCTCACAAAACGACCACCCAATCCAGAGGCTGCGAAAGGACCAGGGTATAACCCCGGCTTATTTTGTGAATTTCATATGGGTGCACCAGGGCACTCCACAGATCAATGCTGGCAGCTCAAGCATCAAGTACAGAACCTGATCGATAAAAAGGCCCTCATCCTAGATGGGCCTGCCAACCCGCCCCAACAACAGAATATCAATCAAAACCCCCTACCTACTCACAATAGAGAGGGGAGTGGGCATATGGTAAATGTCATCTTCGGAGAACTCGACTTCAATCCCTCGGATTTGATAGTACCTATCGGAGAAAAAATCAGGGTCCACTTAACAAAGGAATCAAAAGCACCTACGGTTAACACAGTCAACCACCACACAACAAACTCATCCCAAAATTCACTACCACCTCTCAGATTGTCTGACCTCACCATCCACCACACTCATCAAAATATTACTACCCGACCACCTTTAGTTATACCTTACGGACCACCAAGCCATCAAAATTTGACCCGACCTCCTCTTATTATACCTTACACACTATCAACTTCTCAGGGATCAACCCGACCCCTCCTTCATATACTATACACTTCACCCTCACGTCCACCGCTCGTCATTCCATACACGTTATCAACTTCTCACGCAACTCCTCCTATCATCATCACCACCACCCCTTATGCTCAGTATAAAACCTGACCCACCTCCAATGACTATCCACTCACCTAAACCATTCTCCTATAGCTCCAACCAAGCAATTCCTTGGAGCTACGAGACCACCATCACCATAACCTCAGGAGTTGAGACCATGAAGAAAGCGATGGTGGCTGATATCGATCATATGACAAGGGCAGGACGATACAAAAAAATATCAAAAAAGGGGGTAAGCATCAGGGAAGAGACTGAAGAAACAACAAAAGACATGACAGATGAAGAGAAAAGAAAAGTAAAAGGAAAAGACAAAATGAGTGAGAGTGACCAGAAAGAAGATAAGGTGAAGGCGTCAGATAAGGAGGCTGTAGATTTCATTAAGCTCGTTCGCAAGAGTGAGCATAATATAGTGGACGAATTAAACAAACAGCCAGCTCAAATCAGTATTCTGGGTCTGATGCAAAAGTCAGAAGAACACCAAGAGGCATTACTGAGAGTTTTGGGAAAATCGCATGTACCTGCAACCACTTCGCCATCACAATTAGAACAGACAGTTGGCCAGATAATGGCCCCCAATCCCATTATTTTCATTGAAAATGAATTTGTGCCGGAAGGAACGGGACACGTCGAGCCACTAAACATCATGGTCATATGCAAGGGCATGATGGTTGCCAGGGTGCTGATTGATAATGGCTCAGCGCTTAATGTTTGTTTGCTTGAGACCTTCCGGAAACTCAACGCTGATTGGTCACATGTCAAGCCAAACAACAAGGATGTCTGAGGCTTCGACAGTTCAAGAAGAGATTTCTTGGGAGAAGTGGATTTACCGATCACAATAGATCCTTGCACCTTTGAAGTAACATTTGAGGTCATGGAGATATCGACAACCTTCAATTTATTACTGGATAGGCCATGAATCCATATAGCAGGGGCTGTACCGTCTTCGTTGCACCAAAGAGTCAAATTCATTATGCGACAGAGAATGATATCGGTACTGGCAGAAAATCTTATCCCAGCTGGGAGAGCTCCAGATGTGCCATTCATCGACATTGAGATGACGAAGGATAAGGCGATGTACCACTCTTATCAATTCGCTGCTGTCAATCATATTGAGAAGGGGAAAGAGAAGGTAAGGGCAAAGCTATCTAGAACAAATCTGATGGTTGGTCGGGTTATGAAAAAAGCAGGTTACCGACCCAGGCAAGGGTTGGGGCTGGGAGGAAGAGGGAGAGCTACATCGGCCGAAGCCAAAAAGCAAGATCCTTATTTTGGTCTGAGATTTAAGCCCACAAAAGGGGATATTGCAGAAATGAATGACAAGAAAAAGAGCTTCGACTAGCGAGAAGGCAAAACCGTGAATCGAATGTCTGGAATCTAGGCAGAGTTCCACATATCAGCGTTAGCTTCCCAAAATCACATATCAGACCCGACAGCTTATCAAAACCATCAACAGTAAAAAAGTCAAAAACGGTAAATTTCGCACCAATGCATAGTTAAGAAGACTTAGTCATTGAGTCCTAATCATCCTTCATAGAAGGCATTGATGTCTTATTCAATGGGGATTCCGATGAAAGTCTATCAGAAACGATTCTAGAATCAACCAACGTGGAAACCACCACGAGCCAAGAGAAAAAATCACCATTCTCCACTGGCATCGACTGGGCATCAGTCGTCATCCTACCAAGCTTGGGAGGGACTATGCCCCAACTTGACAAAGATCAATCGGAGATCATGGTCATCTCCGAACCACCGATCAAATCATCAAACAAATCACTTGCTCATCTCATTCGCCCCCTCAGAGAAGGAGAAGCTCTAAACAATTGGGAAGAATTCCCGTTAATCCTTGAGACTGTTGAGGCCTCCAAAAAAAATGCCGTTAAACGAATCTAGTTTGCCCGAGGATCATAACGAGCCCTCGTCCTCGGGTAAAGACTGTTTTGAGGGATCCCTATCTTTATTAATGAATTTGCATGATTGTTTTTCTTATTTCAGGTATTCGAAAAGCAACAAAAAAACAAATATTCCTCAAAAAGCAAAAAAATCAAAAATTTCTCAAAAGACAAAAAAATCAAAAAGTTTTCAAAATTACAAAAAAATAGATATTTTCCAAAAGCTAAAAAAAGAGTTTTCAAGGGATCTGTCTCAATCAAATGAGTATCTAGATAAAGCAGAATTTGAAAGGGACGAGTATGACTTCGATCTTGAACTCGACTTTGACCTCATGGGGATCGAAGAAGAGTCTGAGGACGAAATGGAATACCCGCCTAAAGAAATCAAAGACTTGGTAGAACGTCACGAGAAAGGTGTTCAGCCAAACATTGAGGATACAGATTCAATCAATCTTGGTACCGAAGAGAACCCACGAATTGTCAAGATCGGAGCCTTATTAACGTTGTAACAGAAAAAAGAAATGGTCAAACTCTTACGAAGCTATCAAGACATTTTTGCATGGTCGTACAGGGATATGCTAGGATTGGACACAGATCTTGTTGTGCACAAGCTACCAATTACCTCCGGAAGCAAGCCGACCAAGCAGAAATTGAGAAGATTAAAGCCAGAATGGACCCTCAAGGTCAAGGACGAGGTCATGAAACAGTTCGAAGCTGGATTTCTTGCAGTCTCTACGTAACCTGAGTGGTTGGCTAATGTCGTCTTAGTACCCAAGAAAGATGGGAAGGTATGCATGTGTGTTGACTATCGGGACCTGAACAAGGCCAGTCCTAAGGATGATTTTCCAGTTCCACACATCGACACTCTAGTCGATAGCACAGCAGGGCACGGCATGTTCTCGTTCATAGACAACTTTTCAGGCTGTAACCAGATAAAAATGGCAGAAGAAGACCAGGAAAAGATTGCATTTATCACACCATGGGGTACTTTCCACTACAAAGTCATGCCATTTTGACTGAAGAACGCAGGGGCGACTTACCAAAAGGCAATGACCGCACTATTCCACGATATGATCCACAAGGAAATGGAGGTCTACGTAGACAACATGATTGCTAAATCCGACATTGAAGAAGATCATCTGGTGAATCTAAAGAAGTTGTTCGATAGGCTGAGGAAGTACAGTTTAAGGTTAAATCCTGCAAAATGTGTATTCGGGGTAACATCGGGCAAATTACTGGATTTCATCGTTAGCAGAAGAGGCATCGAGATAGATCCGGAAAAAATCAAGTATATCTTTGAGATGAAAGCACCCGTTTCAGAGAGAGATGTTCGGGCATTCTTGGGGAGAATATAGTATATTAGCCGTTTCATTGCTCAGCTTACGCCTATCTGTGAGCTAGTCTTCAAGCTACTCAGGAAAGACACCAAAAAAGTGGAACGAAGACTATTAGGAAGCATTCGATAAGATCAAGCAATATCTGCTCAATCCACCAGTCCTAGTCCCTCCTACTCTAGGGCGACCCCTACTTATGTACATCTCAGTGCAAGATACGTCAATGGGGTGTGTACTAGGGCAACACGATGAATCGGGACGGAAGGAACAAGCCATTTACTATCTCAGAAAGAAATTTACAGAGTATGAAGCAAAATATTTGAAACTTGAGAAGACTTGTTTTGCACTAGTCGGGCATCTCAACGACTACGTCATTATTTGCTGAATTACTCTACTATGCTAATCACCAGGATAGACCCCCTGAAATACCTATTCGAGAAACCAGCATTAACAGGTTGCACTGCAAAATGTTAACTATTATTATCTGAGTTTGACATCACCTATGTCACTCAGAAGGCCATCAAAGAGCAAGCCATCGTCGATCACCTCGCCCAGCACCCATTGCCTGATTACGAGCCATTAAAAACAAACTTCCCCGATGAAGCCATACTGATCACTGAGGTTGAAAACGATAATGAGGAGCCAGGCTGAAAAATGTATTTCGACGGAACAGCCAATCAGAAAGGAAACGGAATAGGGGCAGTTCTGATCAAGTCAGATGGATCCCACGTGCCAATCGCAATCAGACTAATATTCCAATGTTCTAAAAATGAGGCTGAATACGAAGCATGCATAGCAGGGTTGAAGGCAGCACTAGATCTCGAGGTAGATGAGATCGATGTTTTCGAAGATTCAAGCTTAGTAGTCTATCAGACGATTGGAGAATGGAAGACCCAAGAGCAGAGACTGGTTTCTTACCACGAGTATTTGGAAGAACTAAGCTCGCGCTTCGATAGGATTTCATTCACGTACATGCCGAGAGCTAAGAATCAGTTTGCAGATGCACTAGCTACACTTGCATCTATGATCAACATCTCAGAAGACCTAATCATCGACCCTATTGAGATTGGAATTCAAGATGAGCCAGCTTATTGCTTACCCGTTGAAGTAGAAGAATCTGAAGAAAAACAATGGTATTCTGACATCAAGGCATATCTTGAAGATCGAACGCTCCCCTCAGATGCAACGCCAAATGATAGAAGGACCATTCAGAAGCTAGCAGGATAATTTTTCTTGAGCAACGGTATTCTGTACAAGAAGTCGCACCATGAGATCTTACTTAGGTGTGTGGCAGAAACAGAAGTGAAACGACTAATTGAAACTGTACTTGGGGGAGTCTGTGGACCTCACATGAATGGTCATATGCTTGTTAAGAAGATCATGAGGATGTGATATTATTGGTCGACAATGGAGAGTGACTGCTATCAACATGTCCGCAAATGCCATCTATGCCAGATATACGCCAAGAAGATTAATGCCCCACCTTCAGAACTACATAATATGACCACTCCTTGGCCCTTCTTACTCTGGGCATGGACGTCATTGGGCAGATCTCGCAAAAACCTGTAAACGGACATCATTTTATCCTTGTTACTGTTGATTACTTCACCAAGTGGGTAGAAGCGGCTTCATACGCCAATGTCACTAAGAGCAACGTCATGAAGTTTGTCAAGAACAACGTCATAAAGTTCGTCAAGAACAACATCATTTGCCGGTATGGACTTCCAAGCGGATTGGTAACTGACAATGCCAAGAACTTCAAAAATAAAGATATGATCAAAATGTGCGAAGACTTCTAGATCACTCATCACAACTCTGTACCCTACAGACCTAAGATGAATGGAGCAGTCGAGGCAGCCAACAAGAACATCAAGAAAATAATCGAGAAGATGGCAGTTACATACAAATATTGGCACGATATGTTGCCATTTGCACTACACGCCTACCGAACCTTGTTCAGAACTTCGACTGGGGCAACTCCGTATTCATTGGTCTACGGAATGGAAGCAGTCTTGCCCGTAGAGGTTGAGATTCTCTCCCTCCGAATCTTAAAAGAAGTAGAGTTAGATGAAACTAAATAAATTCAAGCTCGATTTGATCAACTGAATCTGATTGAAGAGAAACGCCTTGCAGCCATTTGCCATGGACAGATCTATCAACGACGAATAGCTCGTGCCTATAATAAGAAAGTTAAGCCTAGGGATTTCTCGCCAGGAGACCTGGTCTTAAAGAAGATTCTGCCAATCCAAGAAGACGCCAGAGAAAAGTTCAGACCGAATTATGAGGGACCATTCATCGTGCAGAAGGTAATGATAGGAGGAGCTCTGATTCTCATAGAAATGGACGGACAAGTCTTCCCGCAACCAATCAATGCTGACACTGTAAAGAAATATTACGCTTAAAATCTGACTCTGAGATGACGAAAGGCCATCTTTGCTATCCCAAACAAACTATCACACCCTAGTCAACCCTTTTGAGCCATCACGTTCATTTCTTAACCTAAGACTGGGGCAAATCAACAACTACAAAACGAAAAAAAAAAAAAAAGATCAGAAAGAAATAGAAAAATTAAAAGCATCGAAAGTACTCCTGGCCCGTATGAGGATAAATTGTGAACTGCTAAAAATACAAAAAAATCAAAAAAGTCAAAAATTCGGACACTTGATCTAAGCTCGACCAAAATCTCCAGCCTAAACAAGTTCGAGAGACGTTGGGAGGAGACATAGATCACCTTTTTGAAACAAAATAGACGAACCCCATGTCTCACTTTAGATAAACTAATATCGAGACCTTAAACCTTTTGTATCCTTCCACTATCATTAGTCCGAACCAACGTTTCGTTCCACCAAAAGTCCTTTTTGATCAGGAAATGTTCTAGGGCAATATAATGACAGTGGCAGCACCAATGATCTTGCGACTTGGTCTGGATCTCAAAGTCTCATTAGTCGTTGGAATACTCGAGAGGGGAATCCAGGTCGGATATTCGAAAAAAAAGAATACTCGAAGTGTAGAGTAGCCGATCTCGCAGCTCAACTTGAGTTGCCAAATCACGAATAGTCGTCAGCAAACTCAAGAGGGGGATCTAGATCTATTACTCAAGAAAGAGTGCCACTACAAGAGTAGAGTTGCCGATCTCGCAGCTCAACTTGAGTTACCAAGCCACAGAGACACAGAGACTCCGAGCATAATTGTAATGTAATGAAAAATCAAAAATAAAAAAATAAAAAAATAAAAGCATAGTCTGAAAGGGCATAGTGAAAACCTGAAAGGGCGCTATGAGTAAAAGAATCAGACTATGGCAAGATCAAAGCCACCAGTACGATGAAAATCCCAAAAAGGACGTCGATGCGTAAAAATGTGGAAACCGGATTTGATGAAAACCGTAATTGGCATCAGGGGCAATAAAGGTTAACAAAAAAAAAACTCCTGGCCCGCAAGAGTATAAACTGTGAACGGCAAAATCTCTCCAAAATCCTGAGACCCAAACAGATAATAGTTTTCCAATACCAGGGCACTAGGAATGACTCTAAAGGAATCAAAAGAACAATTGACGTTTATATCCTCTATGGTTGGCAAAAACACCGAGATCGTCGCAACTAAAGATTTTACAAACAATGTGATAAAGATATTTCATAAAATTTCAAAAAAGAAAAACTACTATTTTGGCCGATGATGAAGATTCTAGGACTTATTCAAACTTCAAGTTTTCAAAGCATTAGATACACCTGAGGCCAAGTAAGTACTAAACCTATTTTCTTTGCATTAATCTTTCAACATTTTGCATACCTGCAGATAATGAACAGAAAAATACAAAAAGAGTGAATACAACGCAATCAATCAAACATCATGAAAAAAGAGTCAAGGCGTTCCTACAAAGTGCGAATCCGACAGCCCGACTCATCATCAATTTTTTAGCGACTGAAGCATCATGACTCACTAGACAAGACGCTAAAGGCATCAAAGCAGGGACCCCGAGCGAACCCCTCCTGAGATTACTCTCTGGGCCTATTGAGGCAGATAAACCATTGATCATCGAACTCGTAGTTGCAGTAATGAAAGAGTTTATAAGAATGGCCCAACTAAGGAAACCGTTGTGAGTGCACAGTCTTGATCATGCTTATGAGATCCTAAGTGAAGATGAGTACATGCAAACATTCCCGAGGGGAATTGGACCAAAACCATTTGAATCGAAGTCAGAAGCTTCTCGAGAAACTACCATTTTTATCATGAATCACATTAACCTTGTTGAGATCCTTATGGATATGAATCAGTGGTCTACCATGTTTTCTAGTATTGTTTCAAAAGCAACGACTCTGGAGGTCGTATTAACAGGCTAGCAGAAAACTATAAAAGAGCCCTTCAAGTGATGACAGTAAAATTTCAAGTCCCACCAAAGAAAGTTTTCAATTTCCTTCGCGATGAGAACTTTAGAAGTGAATGGGACATTCTTTCTAATGGCGGTGCTGTTCAAGAAATAACACATATTGCTAATGACAGAGATCTTGGTAACTGTGTCTCTCTACTGCGAGTTAATACTCCAAATTCCAGCCAGAGCAACATATTGATATTACAAGAGAGTAGCACCGATACAACGGGCTCTTTTGTAATCTATGCTCCTGTTGATATTGTTGCAATGAACGTGGTTCTAAATGGGGGAGACCTAGACTATGTAGCACTCCTTCTCCTTGGTTTTGCTATATTCCCCGATGGGCTAACAGTAAATAGAGGTAGAATTACTGAAGCTAGGTCTGGTGGATCTTTATTGACTGTCGCATTCCAGATCTTGGTCGATTCGATTCCAACTGCAAAATTCTCTCTTGGATTTGTGGCGACTTCTAAAACAACCTCAGTGCTTACACCGTTGAAAGGATCAAAGGTATCATTACAAGGGACAATGCATGAATTGGGAAGGTTAACTTATGATAGAGCAAAATCAACAAAAGAAGGCAATGAAAAGGGATTAAAAAAAAAAATTCAAAAACCTTTCGAGTTGCACTCAATTCCAATTTGTTAAAACACGACTGAAGAAATATCTGAATTTCTAAACTCATCAAAATCCAAGATCTCACACGAGCTCCGCGCCATCGAGATCAAGGAATTAATAAGATAAAACTCTGTCAGACCCCATGCTTGAGCAGCCATTTTCCACAAAAATCTTCAATACAATCGATAATTCAAGATCGCGTTTTTAGAGAATTTTTCTGGCCCGTATAAATAGGGGTTTAGTCTATTCTTTGCAGTTCTTTGAATGCAATTCCTGCAAAGAAGGGTAGCTGTAGACACCTCAATTTGAACGGGCCACTACTCGAAAGGGCCCAAAAATATCGATTTTCCAAATAAATAGGCCAACGGGCCTTAAGGGCCCAAGTCATTGAAAAGTGACATTTTGACCAAACCGAGACCCCTAAGACCTCTCAATGGTCTAGGAGGCCCACCAAAAAGACTCGGCCTACCTTACGCTTTCCCAATATTCACCGCACCATTCCCAAAATCGAAAATAATGAATTCTCAATAAAATTTATCGACGGGCTTTAAAAAGTCCGATTTGCCAACACGTGGCATCTTTGATCAAACCAATGATTTCAAAAATTACAAAAAAATAAATAATATTAAAAAAACGAGACTTGGGACGCCTACCACACCTATCCCTTCACCGCTCCATCTTCGAATTCGAAAAAAACCTAAGCCCACCTAAGGCCTATAAACCCTCAATTCTTCAAAATCTATCTTCCTCATCTTAACCCGAACCTAAACATAATCCCACACCACCTAAAATCTAAAACCAACCTACACCCTCAAAATCTATTCCAAAATAACCCTCAACCAATCCCTAAAACCCAAAACCATTTCGAAAACCCAAGGCCAACACTACAAAGCCCACAAATCATTAACCATATCCAATTCATTATTCAAACCACAACCCTAACCCATAAACCACAACCCACATCAACCAATCACTCTTTTATCATCAAAAGATGACACATGTCATCATCCCATCTCACCTCCCTCACCCAACTACCTACCCCATTTATTTTCTTTAAACCTCATCTACCCACACATCAACCCATCACCTTTTCTCTCAAATCAAACACATCTACCCACACCCCTAACCAATACCTCTCCTAATCTACCCACATCAACCCATCACCTTTTCTCTAAAAAATCTAATCTACCCACACCCCTAACCTATACCTCCCCTTAATATACTCTCATCATTCCCTACAAAACCCATATCTACAACCTAAACCTACACCCATCCTCTCAAGTCAAATACTCAACCTCTCCCATCAACCATCTCAACCCTTCATTTCCACCCACTTTGACACATGGCATCATCTCCCTCACCCTCCCAAAATATCATCAACCACCCTCTTAAATTCTCCATTATCTTAAATCAAACACCACTCAATTACAACCACCAATTAAATACCCCCTCACACAATCTCATCTTCTCAACTACTCTCATCAATTCTCTTCCATCTAACACTCAACCCAAATGGGTTGAAAGATCCAACCCATTTGGGTTGTAAATAACCCATTTAACCTCCCTTCCCTAAATACCCTCCTATCTCTCCCAAATTATACCCACTCCTCTCTCAAACTCATAACCATTCTATCTTTTTTCTTCACTTCACCCCATTATATCCCTAAAATAACTCATCAACATCTATAAATACCCTCATCCTCTTCCCAAAAATTGGCCCAACTTTTCACTACAAAAATTCTCCCCCCAACTCTTACTACCAACCATTATTCCCAATTCTCACCACAAAAATACTACCAATTCTCTCCCCCAAGTCTCACAAAAAAATTACTATACTCCACTCATCTCTCTCATCATATCTTCTCTACTCTTTCAACCATATAAGAGTTGTATTTTCTTAAATCACTAAGGACTCAAGAAGACTCAAAGAAGAAGAAGAAAAGAAGATCGAAGATACAAGGTGGGTGCAACAAAATAACCCCCTTCTCTTCTACACCCTCTCCTCCTCCCTCTTCTATTATCTCGTCCTCTCTTCTCAAGGCAAATGTTTATAAGGATCATCCCTTTCAATGGGATGATCCTATAATCAAGTTAAAAATAAATCCCTACTTAGGGTACACGTTATCAACACGTGACACTTCATTTTTATTTTTGTATTTTTGATTAAAATGACCGAGTTGAGTTGAGATTACCACTATTTAGTGGGGAGAAAAGGGTGCCTAAAACCTTTTCTTTTCTCCAATCAAGCCGCTTACTCCGAATCTCAAGGTTCGATTAGTTCTTATCCATCGAGAGTCACTAAATGCCCAAAATGTCACTTTTTTTCAAAAAAATGCACATCGGGTGACCATTCACACCCACTTACAAAAATGAATGGTAGCGACTCCTAACCTTAGTAGATGTGGTCATCGTAATGATGAAATCACGTGTTTGCACATACTTTTTGAAAAATATTTTCCTTTTGTAAGTCATTTTTCTTTTTTGAAAATTTGATTTTCATTTTGATTTAAATGGCCCGACCTATCATGATTGTTGGATCGAGATGGACTGGGTCATTATTGAATTTTTGCAAGAAATAGATTTTTCATTGGGTCGGTGCATCCATTTTAATTTCTGAAAACAAGAATTTGATCCTTGAGGACAATCATAAACTCTGATCTCGTCATTCACATCATTTACATACATCAATCATCAGGTTCCATTCAATTAACAACCTGGGAACACCCACGATAAGTTCGAGTCGTGACTTACAGGGATGGTTTCTAGACTCTAAACTTACTACGTGCAATGCATTTTTATCTGGCCACCCTTGCCCAAGCACACCTATATACCTCTCAAGCGTACTCAATCAGACGGTACATGGTGACTTGGTTTGATATACCATATAGGTGATGATCTAAAATTTCAACCCACTTCACTGAAGTCAAAAACAGCCAGTTTGATCCCCAGTTGAGAGGTGGCGCACGATGCTGAGCAAGGGCCTACTTAAATACCTCTCGTCTAGAATAGACGTAATTTATCCCCCTCGTACAGTAGAGTACAGCGGGACAGGATCTCGCTTAGGCACTGATTTTGACCAAGAAGTGCAATTGATGTACTTGGATTATCTTTTATATACCTACAGGTACGAATCAAGAGTTGTAACTTTCATAAATGGTTTTCGCATCCCGTGAGGGGACCGACCACGTACTAGTACTACAATAGCAATCGGGACATGTGATCGTGCGGCTTACAATAGGATAAAGGCTCAGGTCGCTCCAACATGGGTGTATCAATATACCTTTCAGAATCACCCGATCAAACGGTATTGATGCCCCAGTTTTATATACCTTACGATACGTGATTGGAGTTGTGGTTTTCATGAATGACGTCGCATCTCCGAGGAGACCGGGTCACGCACTAGTGCCACGTTGGCTATTAGGGACATGCAAGCGTGCAATATAGTAAAGTAAACGTGCTAATGGTGTGTGCAAATAGGATAGGGTGTGCCCGGGGCATTTTTCAGATGAGTGGGCCCGTTGGCCAGATCAAACCATTTCTACATAGATACCACAAAGCTCAAAGACTACCAAGTCTATTACATCCACATTACAATCATGTAGGCACATTAAAGTATACATATAGAGACCATGGCCTTTTAGATAATCAGTTCACAAGGATAACACATTCATGATTACACATTAACCAATCGATTTTTTTTCAATTTTTTTTAACGAATGAACTAATAACAAAAGGACTTCTCTTTTTTATTTTTATATTTTTTATGGTCCAATCGATGATCTCTTTGAATTTTCATTTTGATCAATCAAATAGTGACGAGCAATACGCCCCGAGTTAAAAAAAATGATTCGTTTGATCTTTTGAAGCTTTAAAACTTGAAACAAAAATAAATTTCAAGAGGAAAGTTTCTAAGACTGACGTAAGGAACATGTTGAGCAAAAATTTTTTTTTTTTTTAATATGTTTTTTTATGCTCATTTTGAAGCACATTGCCTCTGGTTTTTGGCTTGAGCCAAAAAAAAAAATTTTATGCTCTTTTTTTTCTACTCATTTTGTAGCCCGACAAGACGTCAAACAGAAATGCTAGCGTAAACGATAATAAACGAGCTCAAAAATCGATTATAACTTGATAAAACCTTGTTGACTTGTCACATTTGGAAGAAAATTTTGTTCTACTTCAAATTGATATGCACTAATAGTTAATCGGAGATCGGACGAGAAAGTTACAATCAGTTTAAGTTCGATTGTCCATTCGACAAAAAAAGGAAAACGATTTTTTTTATTTTTATTTATTTATTTTTTAATTTTTTTTTATACTCATTTTGAGGCACATTGCTTCTTGTTTCTGGCTTGGGCCAAAGAAATTTTTTTTTTTTCATTTTTTTGATGATATGCATGCTTAAAAGGACATAATTGGATAAATAAAGTAAAACTCGATTTTTTTTTTCACTCAAGGGAGTAAATAAATAAAAAGAAAACTACCTAAAAAATAAATACAACAAATAATGTTAACTTGCAAATAAGAATATTAAAATATTTTTTTTTTCAAAATGACCGAGTTGACACGAGGGTAGAGCCTTTACTCTCCAGTGGAGTCGCCAAGCTGTAGATACGTGGTTTCATCATTACGATGACCACATCCACTAACGTTAGAAGTCGCCACCATTCATGTTGTAAGTGGGTGTGAATGGTCACCCGAGGTACATTTTTCAAAAAATGACAGTTTTGACATTTTAGTGACTCACGATGGATAATGGATAATCAAACCTGAAGATTCGGATAAGCGGCTCGGTTGGAGAAAAGGGAAGGTGTTAGGCACCCTTTTCTCCTTGCCAAGTGACGGTAACCTCAAAGAACTCGGTTATTTTGATTTTTTTAAAAAGTGAAAAATAAAGTGCCACGTGTGTGTATTTGTACCCTAAGTAGGGATTTACTTTCGGCTCGATCATAGGATCATCTCATTGAAAGAGATGATCCTAATGGATCATTTGCCTTGAGGTCCATTCATCCCAAATCCATTTGAACAAAGTGAAGAGGAGGGGGATGATAGAAGAAGGAGAAGGAGAATGAGAGGATGTAGAAGAGAAGGGGGTTATTTTTGTTGCACCCACCTTGTATCTTCTTTCTTCTTTTCTTTTTCTTCTTTGAGTCTTCTTGAGTCCTTAGTATTTTAAAAAAATACAACTCTTGTATGGTTGAAGGAGTAGAGAAGAGATGAGTGTAATATGTGATTTTTTTTTGTGAGACTTAGGGAGGATTAGTGAGAGAGAATTGGTAAGATTTTTCTTAGTGAGAATGGTGATAGTTGTTAGTAGTGAGAGTTAGGGAGAATTTTTTTTTAGTGAAAGTTGGGGGATTTTTTTGGGAAGAGGATGAGGGTATTTATAGATGTTGAGGAGTTATTTTAGGGATATAATGAGATAAAATGAAGAGAAGTGGTAGAATGGTGTGGGGTTTAAGAGAAAGGCGGGGGTAAATTAGAGATGATTGAAGGGCATTTGTGTAAGGAGGATAAATGGGTTGTTTTACAACCCAAATGGGTTGGATCTTTCAACTCATTTGGGTTGAGTATTAGATGGAATAAAATAAATGAGAGTGGTTGAGAAGATGGGATTGTGTAAGAGAGTAATTAATTGTTGAAGTGAGTTGAGGGGATGAAATTTTAATTAAAAGAAGGTTTGTGTAAGAAGGTGGTTGATGATATTTTGGGAGGGTGTGGGAGATGATGCCATGTGTCAAAATGGGTGGAGATGAAGGGTTGAGATGGGTTGATGGGAGAGGTTGAGTGTTTGACTTGAGAGGATGGGTGTAGGTTTAGGTTGTAGATGTGGGTTTTATAGGGAATGATGAGAGTAAATTAGGGGGAGGTATAGGTTAGGGGTGTGGGTAGATGCGGTTTAAAGAAAATTAATGGGGTAGGTAGTTGGATGAGGGAGGTGAGATGGGGTGATGACATGTGTCACCTTTTGATGATAAGAATAGCGATTGGTTGATGTGGGTTGTGGTTTATGGGTTAGGGTTGTGGGTTGGATGTGAATTGGATATGGATAAAGGTTTGTGGGCTTTTTAGTGTATTGGGCTTGGGTTATGAAATGATTTTGGGTTTTAGGAATTGGTTGGAGATTATTTTGGATTAGATTTTTCAGGGTGTAGATTAGTTTTAGATCTTAGGTGATGTGAGATTGAGTTTAGGTTAAGGGGAGGAGGTGAGAAATGTAATTTGTGAATGTTGAGGGTTTGCGGGCTTTAGGTGGGCTTAGGGTAATTGGATTCGGGAACGGAGTGGTGGAAGTAGAGGAGGGGTAGGCATCCCAAGTCTCACATTTTTTAATTTATTAATTTTTTTGAGATTTTTGACAATCATTGATTTGATAAAAAAAAATGTCACGTGTTGGCAAATCGGGCTTTTTAGGCCCGTGGGAGAATTTTATCGAGCATTTGGGTATTCTTGGATACAAAGGGGGAGCGGTGAGGGTTGGACAAGTGAAGGATAGGTCAAACCCCTTTGGTGGGTCCTTTAGACCATTGGGAGGTCTCAGGGACCTCGATTCGATTAAAACACCACCTTTTAGTGATTTGGGCTTTTGAAGCCCGTTGGTCAATTTTATCAAAAAATTGATGTTTTGAGTAGAGTGAGGTAGATGGGAGCATGCCGGGTCCTCTTGGCGGGCCTCCTAAACCATTAGGAGGTCTTAAGGGCCTTGGTTCGATCAAAATGTCACTTTTCAATGACTTGGGCCCTTGAGGCCCATTTATTTGGAAAATCTGTATTTTTGGGTCCTTTCGAGTAGTGGCCCGTTCAAATTGAGGTGTCTACAAGGGGGATAGACTACGTCTATTCTAGACGAGAGGTATTTAAGAGGGCCCTTGCTCAGCATTGTGCGCCACCTCTCAACTGGAGATTAAACTGACTACTTTTGACTTCAGATAAGTGGGTTAGAGTTTTAGATTATCACCTATACGGTATATCAAACCAAGTCACCACGTATCGAGAGGTATATAGGTACTGTAGACACCCCATTTTTGCACTCGCCTGATTAATCAACTCGTCAACCTGATCGCAATGATTCCCAATGATGGATGTGTATTCCATTGCTTTATTTTGTTACCAGATATGTTTCAGAAATCCGGATGAGGTATCTCGAATTGAAAAAACCTTAGAAACTACGCTACGCTAGGAAAATACGACCTAGAAACATAGAAATCATCATCTTGCAAACCAAAAAGAAGTTTCACAATAAAAATCACTAAAAATTGACCAAATTACCAAAATACCTCTAACCTCAAAACAACCCTAGAGCCAACGTTACGCTTAGGAAAACTCTCTCAAACACATAAAATAATAAATCGGAACCAAATAAATCATTTCACCAATTTTAATAGAATTTGACAAAATTACGAAAATGCCCCTCATAAAGTTCATGACTATTTCACACAAAAAATTTCATAAATGATACAAACTAATATTTCCATTAAATTCCTTACGAAAAATCGATTCTAAAACATCCTAGAACATTAAAAACTGACTTAAAACATGAAAAGCCCTCTCTGGGGACAAAATGGTAATTTCAAAATTTTCATAATAAAAAATTTTGAAATTAATAAATAAAATATTAAATAATTAAAGTGAAACATTAATGAAATTAATTTAAAAATTTGAACCGAAGAAATCGATCAATCGGATTTTCAAGTAAAATTGTTGAGGGTTCGTGAGATATTTCTTTAAGGACCCCTCCATTTGGGGTCCAAAGAATTAGAGAAATAATGGAGGAGGCTTCTCCAAAAATTTAAAGTATATCAAGCAAGACTAAGGTCAAGGTTTTAAAGTCAATCAAGTGAGATTAAAGTCAAAAATTTAAAGTAAATCAAGCAAGACTAAGGTCAAGGTATTAAAGTCAATCAAGTGAGACTAAAGTCAAAATTAAAGTCAATTAAGAAAGACTAAGGTCAAGGTATTAAAGTCAATCAAGTGAGACTAAAGTCAAAATTAAAGTCAATTAAGCAAGACTAAGGTCAAGGTATTAAAGTCAATCAAGTGAGACTAAAGTCAAAATTAAAGTCAATTAAGCAAGACTAAAGTCAAGATATTAAAAGTCAATCAATTAAGACTAAAGTCAAAACATTAAAAGTCAATCAAATAAGACCAAAAGTCATAATAGAGTTCTAATTAAATAATAACTCAATCAAATAGAGTTCTAACTTAAAAACAATTCTACCTAAAACAATTCTAATTAAAACACAATTCTACCTAAAACAAGTCTAACTAAAACACAACTCTAATTAAAAGAACTCTAATTAAATACTAACTCTATCCAAATTAACTCCTAAAAAAATCTATAAATAGAGGTGCCCACACCCTATTTTCGTATAAAATCATAAACCCTAAGAGAAGTAGGTGTAGAAGCCCCCATAGCCTCCCATAAACCCTAGTTTTGGAGTCCCAACTCCTTACCTAACATTCCTCCTTCAATTTTAGTCTAGAAAACACCTAAAAGCCCTCCAAAAACACCCTCAAATCCGCAACAAACTTGAAGAATTTAGATAAAAAAACAAGGAGATACCTTGATCTCGGAGATCCGAAATTAAATCCGGAGACAGAACGAAGCAAAGGAGTACGGTACAAGAAGCTATTTTTGTCAGATCTAAGGGAGCAAAATTCTTGCTATCGGAAAGGTATAAAATTTTTCTTTTATTTTTATTTTTATCTAGGTTTTTAGCAATGTGATTTTTTTTTGGGAAGTTAGTAGAGACTGGCTTTGGCCGGACGGGGTTGGTGCCTAACACCTTCCAACCCCGTAACGTGATCCCCGGACTCTTTTTCTCTTTCGTAGATTAGTTTATCCGTTTTAGAGTCAGTTTGGTTCCTGGACCATAATAACTAGGTGGGGACTCCCAAACCTCAAGGGTCAAAAGCGGATCCGCTCACCCCGCGGATCGAGGGCGCTTTCAGTGGCGACTCCACTGGGGACATTGAGGATCAAGCTTGAAAAACCCCAAGTACGGCAGTATTGCTAAAACGATCTAGATTTGTTTGGTTAGTTTATTTGTTTATTTATTTTTCTTTTTTAGTTTTCTTTCTCATCATATTGCTCAATGTTGGATCATGTGTTTGGAACCTAAATATTCTGCTCTTGTATGTTTGTTTATTTTATTATTGTGGCTCAATCGAGGGGTATTTAAAATGATCCTAAATAATAAAAAAAATCAAGAAGTTTAAATTGAGGACGGAGTAGTGATTAGTGAATCACGTAGGTTTGTTTTTTTATTTAAATAGAGTTTTTTTTGGGGGATGATGTATCCTTCGATAATTTTTTTTATTATTTGTTCTTTTATTTTTTGTTTGGTTTTATTTTTATTGTTATTTTTTAAATAAAAAAAAATTTTCATTAACAATGATAATGGGTTAAGGGAGTTGATGTCTAAAAAATGAAAGATAATCCTTTTGACATCCCCATTTGCTGTTTTTTGTTAATTTTTTTTTTGAGGTGCTGTCTACAGCAGCATGGGGTTGGTATTAAAAAAAAATTTTGATTTTTTTTGTTTTTTTTAGGTACTATTCACAGGAACTATAGGTTGGTGTGTAGTGAGCAAAAAACGTCATTTTATACTCCCACATCATCTTCTTAAGTTGATTGAAACAGTTGGGTTCAGCGTTTTTAACGGAAAACGAATTCCTCTCTCTCTGATATCTCGGCTGAAATTTCAGCCCAATTAGTGTTTATCTTGATTAAAATCGCTGGTTTTTTCGATTCAAAGTATATTTTTTTAAAAAACCGACTCAAATGTGGTGATCTCGTCGTCCTCATTGGAAACCGACTGGTTCGAACCAGAAACCGATCGGTTCAACCACTCAAAACCGATCGATTTAGGTGGATTATGATCCTAGCCCTCATCCTGATTATTTCGCGATTTTTTCTTTCACTCAAACATTGGTTCATGTTGCGATTTTGGTGGTTGTTTTTTTCGGATCACTCGTGTTTGTGATACTGTTGGTCTCGGTTTCAGATGTGAAGATATCGGTGAAGATATGTTTGAATCTCAGTTTCTCTCTATGTTTTGGCTTGATTAAACTTGTCGAAGTTATCAGTTATTGCTTCGTTCTTGCTCTCGGTTCTGGACAACCAAGAACATTAATGGCCGAACATTGATTTAATAACAGTGGTCATTGGATGTCAATCATATTTAGCTCCAGAAATCCGTTATACCATGGCTGTTCCATTAATCCAATCTCATTCTATTTTACAAGTTTTAGTAATCGGAAAGCATCTATCGAGAGTTTTGAGTTAAAATCATATTTAGCAAATTTAATACAATTTTTGGACAACTTGCCGTCAATTAAGGGGTTTAATTTATTGACTTATACCCCCATCAAGCCCCTCAATCGACAAGAAAGTTTTTTTTTTTAAATTTAAAAAAAAAAAAAATATGAAAAAATCCGATCTTGAATGTTACCAACAGCAACATATTTTTTGCCTTTTGATTTTATTTTGTTTTCTGAATTTCCTTGATTGGGCTCAACTTATTTTAAAAAAAATAAAAAATAAAAAAAATGAATAAAACCATCCTCTTTATTTCATTGATCATTATTATACCTTCAATTCGAAATTCTTAGAAATTTTGAATTATTTTGGGTCGCCCCAAAATAACCTTGATTGAGCCATGTAAATTGTTTTTGGAGAATTGGAACTATGAGTTTACTTCAATAATTCGGACCATATTATTAAATCATGTTAATTGCCTATTTAATATGCCATAACATCATTTGGAATACATGTTTGATGTTGGTCATAATTTTGATCTTGATTAAGTGTTCATGTGATTGGGATAGTGTTTATTTCAATTAAATATTCATGTTATTCATGTTGTAATGATTGGTTTGATTGGATCCATGGGCCCATTTACTTAAAAAATCCCGGGCACACCCCACCCTGTTTCGCACATACCACATGCACGTTTACTGCTTTACTCACTTACACGTCCCATTTAGCCAACGTGGCACTAGTGCGTGGCCCGGTCTCTTCGGAGATGCGACGTCATTCATGAAACCCACAACTCCAGTCACGTACCTTAGGGTATATCAAACTAGGGCATCAATACCGTCTGATCAGGTGATTCTGAGAGATATATTGATGCACCCAGGCTGGAGCGACCTGAGCCTTCGACCTATTGTAAGCCACACAGTCACATGTCCCGATGGTCAACGTAGTACTAGTACATGGTCGGTCCTCTCGTGGGATGCCAAACCATTTATGAAAGGTACAACTCTTGACTCGTACCCGTAGGTATAAAAGGTAATCTAAGTATATCAATTGCACTTCTTGGTCAAAACCGGTGCCTAAGCAAGATCTTGCCCCGCTCTACCCTACTGTACGAGGGGGATAGACTACGTCTATTCTAGACGAGAGGTATTTAAGTGGGCCCTTGCTCAGCATTGTGCGCCACCTCTCAACTAGAGATCGAACTGGCTGTTTTTGGCTTCAGAGAAGTGAGTTGAGGTTTTAGATTATCACCTATACGGTATATCAAACCAAGTCACCACGTATCGAAAGGTATATAGGTATGCTTGGGCAAGGGTGGGCAGATAAAAATGCATTGCACGTAGTAAGCTTAGAGTCTAGAAACCTTCCCCGTAGGTCATGACTCGAACTTATCGTAGGTGTTCCCGGGTTGTTTATTGAATGAATGCATGTGATTGATGAATGTATGTGAGTGATGTGAATGATGAGATCAAGAATGTATGGTTGTCCTCAAGGATAAAAAATATTAGTTTTGAAAATCAAAATGGGTGCACCAACTTAATAAAGAATCCATTCTTTTACAATAATGACCCAGTCCATCCCGATCCAACAGTCCTGATGGATCGGGCCATTTAAATCGAAATAGAAATCAAATTTTCAAAGAAGAAAAATAGTTTACAAAGGCAAAGTATTTCCCAGAAAAAATGTTTTCCAAAAGAAGTGTTTTCTAGAAAAAGTGTTATTCTCTAGAAAAAATGTTTTCTAAGAAAAAACGTTTTCCAAAAAATACTTTTCATAAGAACAAGATTTTCCAAGAGAAAATGATTTCCAAATAAAAAACTATTTTTCAGAGAAAAAATGTTTTTCAGAAGAAAATATTTTCCTAAAGAAAAGAAAATGATTTACAAAAGATCTATTTTTGCATGAAAATTTTTTGAAATATGTTTTTTACCAAAAATCTATTTTTTGAATGGACCTTATAAAATTATCAAAATATGTTTTTCTAAAAAGAAAATGATTGCAAAAAATAATCAGAATTGTGAAAATTGTTATTTTCAAGAGTGCAATAAAATTATTTTTCTTCTGAATAATCATTGAATGGATGAATTATTTAACGGATTGGTGCACAAAATTCCATAAAATCTCAGGGTTCATTTAAAATGTTATCAAGGGGGTGACACTGAAATTGGTTAAATTCACCTTCAAAGAGGTTTTAAGAGTTATCATTGTATCTAAGCTCAATCATCCATCGTCTAGCAAGGGTTGTAAATCCGATCAGTTAAAGTAAACATCAATATCAAGTCAACAGTCAGAAATGACCTCAAAATTTCTCAACATCATCTAGTTGTTCTTTGAAAATCATAGTGTTTCAATCCTACCGGTTGTAAGTAATATCTCAGTCCTCAGTCCTAATCAAACTCGTGTGGGTACTTGTCTTGAGTTTTCATGAGTCATTTGGGTTAGCTCAGTCCTTTTTTCCAGCAAGGTCATGTCTTCCTTAGATTGAGTTTACTCTTTCCTATTGAGTCAAGTTAGTTCGTCGAGTCTATAGAGGTGTCTGTCGCCCCTTCTGAATTTGATTGGATAAAGAAAATTTTTGAATAGCCCAAGCGCATTAACGAATTAACTAATAATCTAGCTTTAAGGATATATTTTTCTCCTGAACAAGAAGAGGAACGTCAGGCTCAACCTCTAATAGAGGAAGTAGAGGTTATCAACCTCGGAACAAAAGAAAGTCCTCAAGAAATTCGGATAGGGGTTACTTTTTCTCCCGATGAACGCAAAGGGATAGTAGACTTGCTCAGAAAGTTCAAAGACGTGTTTGCGTGGTCTTACGAGGATGTGCCGGGGGTAAGCACAGATATTGTCCAACATCGGATTCCGTTATATCCTGATGCTCGACCAATCAAACAGAAATTTCGACGTATGAAGCCGGAATGGACTTTGAAAATCAAAGAAGAAGTTACGAAGCAGATTAACGCTGGATTTTTGGAAGTAGTAGAATACCCTGAGTAGATTGCTAATGTCGTTCCGGTACCGAAAAAGGATGGAAAAGTCAGGATGTGTGTGGATTTTAGAGACTTAAACAAAGCAAGCCGAAATGATAGTTTCCCTTTACCACACATAGATGTTCTAGTGGACAGTACAGCAGGGCACGCTTTGTTGTCCTTCATGGATGGATTTTCAGGGTACAATCAGATAAAAATGGATCCTCGAGATATGCAAAAAATGTCGTTCATCACACAATGGGGGACCTTTTGCTACAAGGTCATGCCTTTTGGTTTGAAGAATGCTGGAGCCACCTATCAAAGAGCAGCCACGACTTTACTACATGACATGATACACAAGGAGGTCGAAGTCTGTGTAGATGATATGATAGTCAAATCCAAAGAACGACTAGGGCATGTTACTACATTAGAAAAGTTTCTCACAAGGATTCAAAAGTATCAACTCTGCCTCAACCCACAGAAATGTGTATTCGGAGTAACTTCTGGAAAGCTATTGGGGTTTGTGGTCAGTCAGAGAGGGATCGAAGTAGACCCTGTAAAGATTAAAGCTATCCAAGAGATGCCACCGCCCGAGACTGAAAAGCAGATTCGAGATTTTTTGGGTAGAATCCAGTATGTTAGTAGGTTCATCGCTCAACTCACCAATGTTTGCGAACCTATTTCCAAGCTTCTCAAGAAGAATGAACCAACAATTTGGAATGAGCAATGTCAAAAGGCTTTCGACCAAGTCAAGGAGTATCTCTTAAGCCCACCTATTTTGGTTCCACCCACACCGGGCGAACCACTTCTTCTTTATCTGTCAGTCACAGAAGAAGCTATGGGATGCATGCTTGCACATTATGACAAAGATACTCGCAAAGAAATGGCCATCTACTACATCAGTAAGAAGATGTTAGAGTATGAACAAAAATATTCATCATTGGAGAAAACCTGCTTAGCATTGGTATGGGCTACTCAGAGACTCCGGCACTATATGCTGTCTCATTCAATTATCCTATTATCTCGGATAGATCCTCTCAAGTATCTTTTTGAGAAACTAGCGTTGATAGGGAGAACCGCACGATGGTTGTTGTTGCTATCAGAGTTTGACATCACGCATGTTACACAGAAGTCTATCAAGGGGAGAGCTGTAGTAGAATACTTGGCAGATCACCCTGTAGTAGAAGGAATAAGGCCTATCGATCAATTTCTAGATGAGAATATCTTGCACGTTAAAGAAGAACCGCGGACCAAACATGACAGTTGTACTTTGATGGAGTGGCCAATCAAAATGGGTATGGAATAAGGGTAGTCCTTCTTTCTCCGGAAGGATGCCAAATTCCTATCGCTATTAAGTTAGCTTTTTCGAACACTAATAACACGGCTGAATATGAGGCGTGCATCGCGGGGCTCGAGGCTGCTTTGAACTTAGGCATTACAGAAATTGAGGTTTTTGGGGATTCAGCCTTGGTCATGCATCAGTCATTGGAAGAATGGAAGACTAGGGATGAAAAGTTGAAACCTTACCATGAGTATTTGTTAAACTTAGTCAGTAAGTTTAAAGCTATCCTATTCCAGCACTTGTCAAGGGAAGATAACAGATTTGCTGACTCCTTAGCAACTTTATCTTCAATGATCCATTTACCCCCTGGCATGGAATTAAGGCTGATTACTGTTGAAGTCAAAGACAAACCCGCATACTGTCATCAGATAAACATCGTTACTCGACTACCCGATGGAAAGCCGTGGTACACAGATATAAAGAAAGTGTTGGAAAAACAAGAATTCCCGGAAGAAACATCGAGGAAGGAACGACAGACCCTACTAAGATTAGGGTCTCAATTTATCCTGTGCGCAGGAAATTTATACAAAAAGTCTTATGATAGGATTCACTTGTCGTGTGTTGATGAAGATCAAGTTGAATAGATAATGATTGAACTACATTCAGGATAATGTGGCCCTCACATGAGTGGAAAAATGTTAGCTAAGAAGATTATGAAACAAGGATACTATTGGCCCACGATGGAAACTGATTGTCATCACATGGTCGAAACCTGTCATAAGTGCTAAATACATGCGAACCTTATACATGTGCCACCATCTCAATTAGTGGATCTGACTTCACCATGGCCATTCTCAGTCTGGGGAATTGACATTATTGGTAAAATATCGCCCAAGGCATCAAACGGGCACGAATACATTCTAGTTGCCATCGATTATTTTACCAAATGGGTTGAAGCTGCCTCTTATGTTGTCCTCACTGCGTCACGAGTTGCAAAGTTTATTCAAAGGAACATCATCAGTCGATACAGGGTACTTTCGGAGCTAATCTCTGATAACGGGTCGCACTTCAAAGCTGAGGTTATCAAATTGTGTTCAAAGTTCAAAATCTCACACCATAAATCATCTCCTTACCGCCCTCAGACTAATGGAGCAGTCGAAGCAGCTAATAAGAATATTAAGACTATCCTCAGAAAAATGTGTCAATCACATAGAGATTGGTCAGAAAAACTATCATTTGCATTATGGGCATATCGAACCTCAATTCGATCCTCCACTGGAGCTACTCCCTACTCCTTAGTGTATGGCATGGAAGCAGTCTTGCCAGTTGAAATGGAGATTCCATCACTCAGGGTTTTGTTAGAAAGTCAGTTGTCAGAAGCAGATTGGGTTTGCCAACGGTATGAAGAATTGAATTTGATCGAAGAAAAATGATTAAGAGCATTGTACCACGTGCAAGCTTATCAAAGAAGAGTCGCCCGTGCGTTTAACAAGAAAATCAAGGCCCGTCACTTACAAGTCGGGGATTTAGTACTCAAAGAGAACAGGGCACCTATTTTTGATCCCAATGGGAAGTTCAAACCAAATTGGGGAGGTCCGTTCATCGTCAAATAAATCTTACCAGGAAAAGCTGTCAGACTTCAAGATCATGATGGAATCGAATTACCAGAACCAACCAACCTTGACCAAATCAAATGGTATTACATTTAAGGAGGCCATCTTTGGCCGAATCAATTTCCCTGCTACCCAGTTCATTATCTCTTTTCTCAGTCCTTTGCAGCCTTTTCAAAAAAAAAAATATTGTGCCTTTTATTTCTTAGCCTGATCACCTAACCTAGGGGAGGGAAGATTCGAACTACGTTTTGGTCTGATCCCAAAATCCTGGGGTACGTAGGCAACCTGAGAAGTTACTTCAGGCCCGACCACATCAAAATAAAAAAATATATTTCCCACACAATAAAAAAAAGTCAAGAAAAAATTCAAAAAAAAAGAAATATCATTCAAAATGGGGAAAAAAATTTAAAGAAAAAGAAATAATTTAAAAGGAAATGCCACACAAGGGGCATTTGGGTTTTTGAGGCTCAAAATCCCTTTCTTTTTATATCCAGTCATAAACCTACCCATGAAAGCCCTCCTAAGTACCGTGCGAGAAGTCAAGGAAGATAGCAAAGCATGATCAGACAGCAACTCCAGAAGTTCAGAGGAGAAGAAAAAGATAAAAAATGATGAAGCTTGCTAAGTTGAAAACCCAAAAAGGGCTATTTAGGCAAAAATTAAGGTAAGCTCACAAGGTTAAAAATCTGAAAGGACAACTTTGACAACAATAAGAGCAAAGAAAAAAAGAGAAGAGCTCACTAGATCGAAAATCTGAAGAGGGGATCTAGGAAAAAGCTAGAGCAAGCTCGCTAGATTGAAAACCTAAAAAGGCGATCTAGGCAAAAGTTAGAGCAAAAAAGAAAAACAGAAGAAAATCCCAAGCTGAGAGCAGTCCGAGCTGAAACATTAGAAGTCTGAATAATCAAGTTCAATACTTAGTTTAAACCAGGCATAGACTCAGAAGCCACAAGTATCTTGTCTACGATCGGTTTGAAAATGTTTACTTCCCCGAGTGAACCAATAGAGAAAAGGGTGAATTCTATGATGAGTCCCAAAAGAAAATATTTTGTTCTCTTGAGCCTGACCCAAAATCTTTAATAAAATTAATCAAAATTAAAAGTTGAATCTTTATTACGCTTGTGGTAATCAAATATTTCAAACCTTCATACAAGGAGCATTTTCTTTCTTGTAACTTTTCCCCCTTTATACTAGGGGCATTTTTTTTAATTTTTGCATGATGTTTTCAATTATCTTCAATACCACGTACATTGTCAAACTAGGGGCATTTTGTCTTCGAGCAATGTTAATCCTAAAAAATAACAGGAACCCCAAACTTAAGGTTACCCTCTTGATAACAGTTTTTTCGAAAAACTTTTGAGGTTCAAAAGAAATAAAAACTCAAGTTTTAAATTCATAAAACTTTTTGATAAATCCTTGAGGTTCAAACAAAAGCATTTTGGATCTCACATAGGAAATATGGCATTCTTTCGTTTTCCAGATTCTTTTCCAGATCCAATCATTCTTGGAATCGATCATTTCTCTTCCAAATTCATTATCTTCCAGATTTATTCGTTCTCAGAATTCGTTCATTCTTTCCCAAAATTCATTCATTCCTCTCCCAGTTATGCTCAGATGCCGCCGAGGGTTTTCTCGGAACTATGCTCAGTTACCACCGAGGGTTTTCTCGGAACTATGCTCAGATGCCGCCGAGGGTTTTTTCGGAATTATGCTTAGTTACCGCCGAGGGTTTTCTCGGAACTATGCTCAGATGTCGCTGAGGGTTTTCTCGGAATTATGCTAAGATGTCGCCGAGGGTTTTCTCGAAACTATGCTCAGATACCGCCGAGGGTTTTCTCGGAACTATGTTCAGATGCCGCCGAGGGTTTTCTCGGAACTATGCTGGCTTTCTCGGAACTATGCTCAGATGCCACCGAGGGCTTTCTTGGAACTATGCTCAGATGCTACCGAGGGCTTTCTCGGAATTATGCTCAGATGCCGCCGAGGGTTTTCTTAGAACTATGCCCAGATGTTGTCAAGGGTTTTCTTAGAACTATGCTCAGTTACCATCGAGGGCATTCTCGGAATTATGCTCAGTTACCGCTGAGGGTTTTCTCGGGATTTTGCTCAGTTTATGCTCAGTTTATATTCAAATTATGCTCAGTTTATACTCAGATTATGCTCAAATTATGCTCAGATTTTAAATCACACACTTGCACAATTGTCACATTAGTCAAGGAGAATTTTCTAAAATTCAAGGATCTGACATCGTCAGCGAGAGTTTGTGCTCAAGGACCTGACAACCTTTTTAGTTCGGGGAGAGCTTTACCCTCAAGGATCCAAACACCTCGACGAATTGATGAATTAGGCTGCAAAATTAACTGTCACTAGCTTTGGCATTCAAATATCGCACTATCTACCAAAATAGATTTGCTATCTAGTTTGCTTCAACCCTCTATCAAAGAGGGGCATCTGTAGACACCTCATTTTTGCACTCGCCTGATTAATCAACTCGTCAACCCGATTGCAATGATTCCCAATGATGGATGTGTATTCTATTGCTTTATTTTGTTACTAGATATATTTCAGAAATCCGGATGAGGTATCTCGAATTGACAAAACCTTAGAAACCACGCTACACTAGGAAAATACGATCCAGAAACATAGAAATCATCATTTTGCAAACCAAAAAGAAGTTTCATGATAAAAATCACTAAAAATTGACCAAATTAACAAAATACCCCTAACCTCAAAACAATCCTAGAACCTACGTTACGCTTAGGAAAACTCTCTCGAACACATAAAATAACAAATCGGAATCAAATAAATCATTTCACCAATCTTAACAGAATTTGACAAAATTACGAAAATGCCCCTCATAAAGTTCATGACCATTTCACACAAAAAATTCCATAAATGATACAAACTAATATTTCCATTGAATTCCTTATGAAAAATCGATTATAAAATATCCTAGAACATTAAAAACTGACTTAAAACGTGAAAAGCCCTCTCTGGGGACAAAATGGTAATTTCAGAATTTTCATAATAAAAAATTTTGAAATTAATAAATAAAATATTAAATAATTAAAGTGAAACATTAATGAAATTAATTTAAAAATTTGAACCGAAGAAATCGATCAATCGGATTTTCAAGTAAAATTGTTGAGGGTTCGTGAGATATTTCTTTAAGGACCCCTCCATTTGGGGGTCCAAAGAATTAGAGAAATAATGGAGGAGGCTTCTCCAAAAATTTAAAGTAAATCAAGCAAGACTAAGGTCAAGGTTTTAAAGTCAATCAAGTGAGACTAAAGTCAAAAATTTAAAGTAAATCAAGCAAGACTAAGGTCAAGGTATTAAAGTCAATCAAGTGAGACTAAAGTCAAAATTAAAGTCAATTAAGAAAGACTAAGGTCAAGGTATTAAAGTCAATCAAGTGAGACTAAAGTCAAAATTAAAGTCAATTAAGCAAGACTAAAGTCAAGATATTAAAAGTCAATCAATTAAGACTAAAGTCAAAACATTAAAAGTCAATCAAATAAGACCAAAAGTCATAATAGAGTTCTAATTAAATAATAACTCAATCAAATAGAGTTCTAACTTAAAAATAATTCTACCTAAAACAATTCTAATTAAAACACAATTCTACCTAAAACAAGTCTAACTAAAACACAACTCTAATTAAAAGAACTCTAATTAAATACTAACTCTATCCAAATCAACTCCTAAAAAAATCTATAAATAGAGGTGCCCACACCCTATTTTCGTATAAAATCATAAACCCTAAGAGAAGTAGGTCTAGAAGCCCCCATAGCCTCCCATAAACCCTAGTTTTGGAGTCCCAACTCCTTACCTAACATCCCTCCTTCAATTTTAGCCTAGAAAATACCTAAAAGCCCTCTAAAAACACCCTCAAATCCGCAACAAACTTGAAGAGTTTAGATCCAAAAATAAGGAGATACCTTGATCTCGGAGATCCGAAATTAAATCCGGAGACAGAACGAAGCAAAGGAGTACGGTACAAGGAGCTATTTTAGTCAGATCTTAGGGAACAAAATCCTTGCTATCGGAAAGGTATAAAATTTTTCTTTTATTTTTATTTTTATCTAGGTTTTTAGCAATGTGATTTTTTTTGGGAAGTTAGTAGAGACCGACTTTGGCCGGGCGGGGTTGGTGCCTAACACCTTCCAACCCCGTAACGTGATCCCCGGACTCTTTTTCTCTTTCGTAGATTAGTTTATCTGTTTTAGAGTCAGTTTGGTTCCAAGACCATAATAACTAGGTGGCGACTCCCAAACCTCAAGGGTCAAAAGCGGATCCGCGTACCCCGCGGATCGAGGGCGCTTTCAGGTACACTTGGGCAAGGGTGGCCAGATAAATTGCATTGCACGTAGTAAACCTAGAGTCTAGAAACTTCCCTATAGATCACGACTCAAACTTAGCATAGGTATTTCCGGGTTGTTTGTTGGAAATGGACCTTACAAATGATGAGATCAGGAATGTACGAGTGTGTCCTCAAGGAGTAATCTTTTTATTTAAACCTGATTCGAAATTACTATATTACTGGGTGCACCAACCCAATGAAGAATCCATTTTAAAAAAAAAACTTGGCAATGTTTATAATGACTCAGTCCATCTCGATCAAACAATTATAATGGGCCGGACCATTTAAATCAAAATAGAATTCAAACTCTTTACTAATTTGGATTTCAACCCATTTTAAAAGAAGAAAAATGTTTTCCAGAAGAAGAATAGTTTTAAAAAAAAAATGTTTTCTAAAAAAAAAAAGAAAAGGAAAGGAAAAATGATTTACAAAAGATCTATTTTTGCATGAAAATTTTTTTAAATATGTTTTTTACAAAAAATATATTTTTTGCATGGACCTGGGAATATTACCAAAATATGTTTTTCTAAAACGAAAATGATTGCAAAAAATAATCAGATTTGTGAAAATTTTTATATAATAAAAACATTATTTTTCAATAATTTTCAAGAGTGCAATAAAGTTATTTTCTTTCTGAATAATCATTGAATGGATGAATTGTTTAATGGATTGGTGTATAGAATTCAATCAAATCTCAGGATTTATTAAAATGTTATCAAAGGGGTAACACTGAAATCGACTAATTTCATCCTCAGTTAGGTTACAAGGTTATCATTGCACCTAAGCTTAATCATCCATCGCCTAGTTAGGATCGTAAGTCTGGTCAATTAGAATGAATATTTCACCAAGTGAATTGTCAGAAATGATCCCAAAATTTCTCAAAATTACACAATTGTTCTCTGAAGATCACCATGCCTCAATCCTGCAGGTTGTAAGTAATGTTTCAGTCCTAATCAAGCCTATTGTGGCTAGTTGTCTTGAGTTTTCATGAGTCATTTGGATTAGCTCGAGTCCTTTTTTTCAGCAAGGTCATGTCTTCTTTAGATTGAGTCTACTCTTTTCATATTGAGTCGAGTTAGTTTATCGAGTCTATAGAGGTGACTGTCGCCCCATTTGAAATTGATCGGATAAAGAAAATTTTTGAATACCTCGAGCGCATTAACAAATTAACTAATAATCTGACTTCAAGGATAGATTTATTTCAAGAACGAGAAAATAATGGTTGGGCTCAACCTTTAGGTTATTGACCTCAGAACAAAAGATTCCCAAGAAATTCAAATAGAAGCCATCCTATCCCTAGAGGAACACGAGGGGATAATGAATTTACTCAGAAATTTTAAAAGACTTGTTCACGTGATCCTATGAGGATACATTTGGTGTAAGCTTGAGTGTTGTTCAATACATGGAATAGATACTTACTTGATGGAATGGAAATACCAATGAGACCAAAGAAGATGTTACAAAATATGGCGATGTTGTCCTTTATGCAAAATAAATGTCATAAGTCGATACAGGATACCTTTGGAATTAATCTTTGATGATGGGTCATACTTCAAAGTCAATGATTACTTTGTTCAAGATCTAGCATCACAAATCATCTCTCTATTGTCCTCAGATAAATGGAGCAGTTAAAACAACCAATAAGGAAAATGTGTCAATCACACCGGGATTAGTTAGAGAAGTTACCATTCACACTACAAGGGAAATTTCATATCTCAAGTTCTTGATGGAAAGTCAATTGCTAGAAATAGACTAGGCTCATCATTAGGTATGAAGAGCTAAACTTGAAAAACAACCTAGAAGTTTTGTACCACGTGCAAACTTATCAAAGAAGAATTACTCGCACGTTTGACAAAAAAGTCAAAGTTCACCACTTACAAGTCAAGGATTTAACAATCAGACTTCAAAGAAAATTGAGCACCCTTCCTTGACTATAGGAGGAAATCTGAACTCAATTGGAGGGATTCATTCATTAAGAAAGTACTGCCTAAAAAAATGTCAGATTTCAAGATCATGATAGAATTGAACTACTAGAGTCAACCAACCTTTACTAGATCAAGAGGTACTACATTTAAGGAGGCCATCTTTGGCCGAATCAATTTTCCTACTACCCAGTTCAATATCTCCTTTCTCAGTCCTTTGCAACCTTTTTCAAAAAAAAATAAATACATTTTTCTTTCTCAACTCGATCATCTAACCTAAGGGAGGGAAAAATTCGAACTATGTTTTGGTCTAATCCCAAAATTTAGGGGTACGTAGGCAACCTGAGAAATTACTTCAGGCCCTACCACATCAAAAATAAAAAATAAAAAAAATTTCCCCACAAATGAAATTCAAATATTGTCAAAATGGGGAAGAAAATTCAAAGGAAAAGAGAAAATACCACACAAGAGGCATTCGGGTTTTTGAGCCTCAATATTAATTTCCTTTTATACCCAATCCTAAGCCTACCCATAAAAGTCCTCCTAAATACTATGCGAAAAGTCAAAGAAGATAGCAAAGCATGATCAGAAAACAATTCCTGAAGTTCAAAAAAAGAAAAAAAAGAAAAATAGAGCCTGCTAAGTTGAAAACCCAAAATGGAGACTTAGGGAAAAATTAAGGCAAACTCGTAAGGATGAAAATCCGAAAGGATGGTCTTGGTAATAATTAGAGCAAAAAAAAATCTGTTAAGTTGAAAATTCGAAAGGGTGATTTAGGCAAAAGTTAAGGCAAGCTCGAAAGGTTGATAATCCGAAAGGACGGTCTTGGCAACAATTAGAGCAAAGAAAAAAGTTCACTAGATCGAAAACCTAAAAAAATTATCTAGGCAAAAGCTAGAGCATGCTCATTAGTTTGAAAACCTGAAAGGGCAATCTAGGTAAAAGTTAGAGCAACAAAGAAAAATAGAAGAAAATCTCCATAGAGTTGAAAAGCTAAAAAGCGGTTTGAGCCGAAACATCTGAAGTCCGAATAATCAAGTTCAACAACCAGCTTAAACTAGGCAAAGACTCAGAAATCACGAGCATCGTCTACGATTGATTTTAAAATTTTCTACTTCTCCAAGTGAACCAAGAGGGAAAATGATGGATTCTACAATGAATCTCGAAAGGAAATATTTTGTTTTCTTGAGCCTACTCAAAATCTTCAACATAAAAAGTTGAAATTAAAAGTTGAATCTTTATTGCTCTTGTGGTAATCAAATATTTCAAACCTTCATACAAGGGTCATTTTCTTTCTCTTTGATATGTAGTTTTCCCCTTATACTAGGGGTATTTTTTTACGAGATGTGCTCAATACAATGTTTCCTATCAAACTAGGCGCATTTTATTCTCAAACTTGATCAATGTTAATCCTAAAAGATAATGGGAACCCCAAATTTAAGGTTACCTTCTTGATAGTAATTTTTTTTGTAAACCCTTGAGGTGCAAAGAAGTTAAAAAATTTATAAATTTTTTGAAAAACCTTGAGGGTCAAACAAAAGCGTTTCTGATCACATACTTGATTTTGCCCAGAGATTAACTTATTACCCTTTCACTTAGAATAGGAGATAGGCCATTCTTTCTTTCCTAGATTCATTAATGTCTTTCCCATACTTATTCATTCTTTTTCAGATTTATTCATTCTTTCTCAGATTCATTATTTCTTTCTCAGATTCATTCATTATTTTCCAGATTTATTCATTCTTTCTCAGATTCATTGATTCATTCCTAGATTTATTCATTCTTTCTCAGATTCATCCATCCTTTCCCAGATTTATTCATTCTTTCTTAGATTCATCCATTCTCTCCTAGATTTATTCATTTTTCTCAGATGTCGTCGAGGGTTATCTCAGATTTTACTCAGTTGCCGCCGAGGGTTATCTCAGATTTTACTCAGTTGTCGTCGAGGGTTATCTCGAATTTTACTCAGATGCTACTGAGTGTTATCTCGGATTTTGCTCAGTTACCGTCGAGGGTTATCTCGAATTTTACTCAGTTGCCGCCAAGGGTTTTCTTAGATTTTGCTCAGATGCCGTCGAGAGTTATCTCGAATTTTGCTCAGTTGCCGCCGAGGGTTATATTGGATTTTGCTCAGTTACTGCCAAGGATTTTCTTGGATTTTACTTAGATGCCGCAGAGGGTTATCTCAGATTTTGCTTAGTTGTCGCCGAGGGTTATCTTGGATTTTGCTCAGTTGTTGCCAAGGATTTTCTTGGATTTTGCTCAGATGCCGTCGAGGGTTATCTCGGATTTTGCTTAGATGCCGCCGAGGGTTATCTTGGATTTTGCTTAGTTGCCGCCAAGGGTTTTTCTTGGATTTTGCTCAGATGCCATCGAGGGTAATCTCGAATTTTGCTCAATTACCGTCAAGGGTTATCTTGAATTTTTCTCAATTACCACCGAGGGTTATCTTAGATTTTGCTCAGTTGTTACCGAGGGTTATCTCGGATTTTGCTCAGTTGCCGCCAAGGGTTTTCTTGGATTTTGCTCAGATGCCGTCGAGGGTTATCTCGAATTTTGCTCAGTTGTCGCAGAGGGTTATCTCAGATTTTGCTCAGTTGTCGTCAAGGATTTTCTTGGATTTTGCTCAGATGCCGTCGAGGGTTATCTCGGATTTTGCTCAGTTGCCGCGGAGGGTTTTCATCGATTTTGCTTAGATGGCGCCAAGGGTTATTTCAGATTTTGCTCAGTTGCCACCGAGGGTTATTTCGGATTTTGCTCAGTTGCCGCCGAGGGTTATCTCGAATTTCGCTCAGTTTATACTAAAATTATGCTCAATTTTTCTCAGACCACATGAGATTTATCTCAAATTTCAAATACACACTTGGACGTTTTTAGTCAAGGAGAATTTTTTTAATTCAAGGATCTGACACTGTCAGTGAGAGCTCATACTCAAGGACCTGACATCCTGACGAATTGCTAAATTAGGCTGCAAAATGAACTGTCACTAGCTTTAGCATTCGGATATCGCACTATCTACCAAAATAGATTTGTTATTCGGGGAGAGTTTTACCCTCAAGGATCCAAACATCCTGACGAATTGTTAAATCAGGCTGCAAAATGAACTATCACTAGCTTTGGCATTCGGATATCGCACAATCTAACAAAATAGATTTGCTATCTAGTTTGCTTCAACCCTCTGCCAAAGAGGGGCGTCTGTAGACACTTTATTTTTGCACTCACCTGATTAATCAATTCCTTAACCCGATTGGGACGACTCCCAATGATGGATGATTATTCCAATTCTTTATTTATTACTAGATATGTTTCAAAAATTTGGATGAAGTATATCAAACTAACAAAACTGTAGAAATCACGCTACGCTAGAAAAATAGAACCCCAAAAACATAGAAATCATCATTTTACAGATAAAAAGAAGCTTTACGATAAAAATCGCTAAAAAATGAACAAATTACCAAATTACTCCTAACATCAAAATATCATTAGAGCCCCCCTTACGGTTAGGAAAACCCATTCGAATACATAAAATAATAAATTGAAACCAAATAAATCATTTCACCAAATTCAACAAAATTATGAAAATGCCCCTCATAATGGTTGACAATCATTTCACGCCAAAATATTCGTAAATGACACAAACCATTAATCCCATTAAATTCCTTACGAAAAATCGATTCTAAAACATCCCGGAACATCGAAAATCGACTTGAAACGCAAAAGTTCTCTTCGGGGGCAAAACGGTAATTTTTAAATTTTAAAAATTTTAAATTTTAAAATTAATAAATAAAACATTAATTAACGTAAAAGAGAAACCTAAATTAAAATCCTAATTTAAAAAGACCAAGTCAATCTCATAAGACTTAAGTCAAAATCCTAATTAAAACCTAATAAAAAAAGACCAAGTCAATCTCATAAGATTTAAGTCAAAACCCTAATTAAAACCCTAATATAAAGAAACCAAGTCAATCTCATAAGACTTATGTCAAAATCCTAATTAAAATCCTAATAAAAAAAGACCAAGTCAATCTCATAAGACTAAAGTCAAAATCCTAATTTATCTTATCTAAAAGGAGACTTAGTCAAACCCTAATTCTTCCAAAAACTCTATAAATATAGAGCCTCCACAACCTAATTTCGCAGATCAAAATAAATCCTAGAAAAAATAGGTCAAAAAGTTTCCATAGCCTTCCCTAAACCCTGATTTTAAAGCCCTAACTCCCTACTTATCATCCAAGCCCTAGCTTTTACTCAAAAAATACCCAAAATTCCTTAAAAACTCCTAGAAATCTATCAAAAAATGTTAGGAAATACTCAGATCTAAGAAATAGGTACTTCATCTTGGAGATCCAGTAATGGAGGAAAAACAAGGAAACTCGTACAAGGATGCTCCCCGCTAGTACTAAGGAAACAAATCATTGCGAACATCTAGGTATTCTTTTTTACTATTTTATTTATTTTTATTTATTTTATGTCTTTTAGCAATATAATCTATTTTTTGAAAAATAGTAAAGACCGGCGTTTGCCAGGCGGGATTGGTGCCTAATACCTTCCGACCCTGTAACATGATCCCCGGACTTAGTTTTTTTTGTAGATTAGTTGTTTTTATCCATCTTGAGTCGATGCTCGATTCCTAAACCGTAATAACTAGGTAGCGACTCCCAAACCTCGAAAATCAAAAGTAGATCCGCACACCCCGCGGATCGAGGGCGCTTTCAGGATGGACTGCAAGGGACCGTCAAGACAAGACTTCCCACCCAAGGTCATTAGGAGATACTGGATGACTTGATGTCAATACCCATCCTTTTGATCATTTTATGCAGAATAAGAAGTTGTTGGATTGATACCAGGGATGTTACCCCTAATACATGTGCATGTAAAACCTTATGAGCTAGATAGCTAATCCAATTATTTTTTTGTAAAATTAAAGTTAGGGTATAGGTAATCCTTTTTGTACTCTTTATTTTGATATAATGATTTATTGTTAGTTTGCATTGTGATTTTTTCCCTCTTCATTAGAGGGTTTTTCCTTGTTAATATTTCACTATCTCTTGTTTGTACTTGTTATTTTAATTAAGTAGGTTAATTATTTTTTACTTTTATATTAATTAATTTCTATGAAACATATATCCATGTTTATGAACTTATACATACCGAGAGGAATGTCTAATTTACCCTTTTTTTTTTCTTCTAGGTTTAGATTTAAGAACAATTGGGCGTTTTTTATGTATTTTTTTCGACTCTGTTTTCTCGTCTCTCTGTGGAGTTGATTCAATCTTTTTGCTTTTTTTTTTCTTTTAGAGAATTTCAATCTGTCTCTGTAGGTGATGCTCCAATTACAGTACAGATTCTCTCTAGATTCCGATTAAAGAGAGTTTTGAGCCCAATAAATCATATTATTTCTAGCAATTTATCTAGCCTAGTTTTTCAGTCTTGTTTTTAACTGTTGGATCTCCTTTTCAAACAATCCTTCAACAATTCTTTAGTTTGTAGTAATTGTTTCACGTCTAAGACTCTGAAACAGTGAAAAATGTGTTCTTTTAGTTTTTTGAGATTTATATTACTTTGGCAATTATAAGATAATAAAATATATCCTCAATCTCTTCTTTTTAGCTAAGGATTTTGGAACTTTTGGGGAAAAAAAAGATGAAGAACACATGGTGGATTAAAAACACCTTTGTTGTTTTAGTCTCGATATGCAATTTTTTGTTGAGGTTTGTAAGAACTTTCCATTTATCTCCAATACGAATGATTTTCGTATGTTTGTCTACGTAGGTGGAAATAAAGAAGGCTGAACCTAAAAGAGGCGGTGGGGATCAATGTGGAGATGCTAGGGGAAGTTTTGCAAAGTCATATGGTAGTTATGGCAGTGATAATTGACCTGGTTGGTACGGGTGGAATATCGAGAAGAGGGTATGGTGGGTATGGTTGATATGGTAACAGGGTTGGGTTATAGTGGTGGCTATGGTGGTGGTGGTGGTTATAGAGGTAGCCACGGTGGTGGTTATAGTTGAGGCTATGGTGGTGGTGGTTATAGTGGGAGTAGGTTTTCACGCTCCTTCGAACGAAAAAGCTCTCATGTTAGCCATGAGACAAGCTTCTTTCGCTGCAGCTTCAATTCTTCGAAAGGTTTAACTCTTTATTTGTGGCATTTTTATAAATAAATAAAAAAAAGAGTATTATTTGATCAAAAAGTTGATTTGGATTTCTGAATCAATTGTGATCATTTCCTTGTTTGTTTGTTTTTTCCTTTCATATCGACGTAGAACACGTGTGTTTTCAGATTAATTAATTATTTCCAATTGTTCTCTAGAACTGTTGGAGTATTACATCTCATATTAAAAGCATGGAATTAGAAAAGAAAGAAGAAAGACTTAAAATAGAAAGAAAGTTAGAAGAGAAGAGTTTGTTAGTGTCGACAATAAATTTCAACGGATCTACCTCGAAATTTGTAAAATAAGATCGCAAATGATTTTATTGATTTTTGATGAAAAGTAGATACAGATCTCAGTGTTTCCTCTGATTAATAGTCAAGTGCAAAAATAGTAATGATGACGTATGTAGCTTTTCTTCTCTCCAAGCTTCGCGCTTTATCGATTGAGAAGGATGCTTTGACGTTGGCTTTGTTTTGTGCTTGATCTTCTATAGATTTTCTTCTCTCTGGGCTTCGTACTTTATCGGTTGAGAATGTTTTCTTGGCTTTCGGAGAAGGACTTTATGCTTGATCTTCTCTTTAGTCGGAGTCTAAATCTCTGAAGAACTTTTGCTTTGTCTCTGGAGAAGGACTTGAGAGCTTTTTCTTCTCTAGAGAGAGCTTCTGTCTTATGAGAGAAAGTGATCCAGATCCCTCTCAATGAGAGAGGCTCTTGTATTTATAGACTTAAAGGTAATTTAGCTTTCCAATTATACCCCCAACTTAAAGAGGTTTAATTGATTTATTTAAAAGGTTAAATTTGTCCAAATCCATTTTTAAGGATTTAATGGATCATTATTGGGCCGAACTCATTTATTTGGATGTAGGGCCCAATACTTAATGTGTGGATCACTTTATTTTTATATAGATCATGGTCTTTATCTGCGAAAACCCAAAACCCAGGCTTGTAAGAGGCACGTTCACATTTAATGGACTCAATTTGGATTTGAGGCCCATTATAAAATTAGAGATTTTTATTTATAAAATTTGTAAAGGCCTCCTCAAAATTTTGGTGCCTACAAATGCCCCCTCAAGGATATGCTGTCGGATGCGTGGTTGGCGACAATGTGTCCTTGAATATGTTGTAAGAAGTGTAGATGTTTTGTTGATGACGAACCATCATGTTTGACTTTTCATCTTCTCATTGAGTGGAATATCAAGATATCCTTCTTGTGCTTTTTAGTGGATTGTCTTTTGAGCTTTGAAGTTTGGTAGACGTTCAAATTTAGAAGAGTTCGATCATGTTTACCTCTTTGAAAACTTTTAACAAGTTCAAGCAACCAGAGATGTGTAGCTTTTTTTGTAACGTTGGATTGCAAAATCCTTAGTACACAATAAGTCCTAATGATCTTTTTTCAAACTCGTCGTTACGTTGTTGGAACCGCAATTGAAGATGATTTATCCTTGATCACCCCGATAGGAACATGATGTTATGATTAAAACGAGTGCTTTTCACTTGTGATTCCATTTTCCACCCAAGTCAAACATTAAGATCCTAGCTTTTGTTTTTTTTTTTTTAAATTATCAATTTTTTTTTCTGGAACATTCTTATTTGAGTTGACTCATCAAGCTTTTGGGTTGATCTTGAAAGGCTCCCATGCCTAGTTTTGGCTAAGTCGCCTCAACTTTGACTGAGCTAAGTTAAATTGACTCACAATGGGCTCCAAAACTAGTTGAATACTGGCCTGAAATTTTTTTTAAAGTTTGAAGAATTTTGTTTTCTACAACCCTATTGGATCGGATCATGTACTTGGATGTCACTAGGCGACCTCAACAATCTTAGTAATATAAGAGATCTTACAAGTTGGTAAGGCTAGTCTTACCCAAAAAGAGTCCGAATGAGACTCATTTTCCTTTTTTTTTTTTCTCACTGCATCCTCCAAACATCCAAGACGGGTTCAAAAAGGACTCCTTATTCTACAAGTCAATCGAATAAATTCGGTGAAGCTCTTTCAATCCTTCTCAAACATTAATAGCCAATTACAATAAGGATTTCCCTCTTATAAACAAAGCACATGGCTGCTACTGTTGATGGCTGATTCTTGAAGGGATCAGTTCTTGGAATGCTACATGCCCGCTGTTAATGGTTGATTTTTTGAAGGGAAGTTGCAGCAACACATTGGTTCTTGAAGTGATACACGCGTACAGGTAACCTCTTCTCCTTCTCCTTCTTCTTCTTTTAATTTTTTTTTTCTTTTTGCCAAAACAGGGGCTGCGACCTTTACCTAGAAACGAACCATCTGGGTTCGTTTGAATCTGATCTAGGAAGGGAGAGATTAAGAAACGTTCGTGGATCATAAGTTGAGGACGAAGTTTCAATCTGTGATGAAGAAAATATCGAAACTGGGTACTTTTAAAAATAAATTTCAAACAGGGGCCGTGATTTCTTCTTTTTTCTGAATGGCATGGCCCATAGAGGAGACCTCACCTTGTGCTCAAACAGAACATGTAGAAGTAGTAATTCTATGTGTTAATCATAGAGTCCAATTAAAATCGACGCGATCTTGAAATGAGACGTCTTCAAATCTTCAACATTCAGGGTTTTTTTTTTTTGTAACAGAAGACTAATCGAAGGCTCAACTTGGCATCTACAAATATATATGTATATATCTTCCTTCTTCATCTAGCTTTAGAGGTCCAATCTAGATGCAATCCAAACGAAATTCAGGTATGGAGTACTAGATAATTGCTCGATTGGAAGGCATCTTGTTAGATGTACGAGAGAAGATATATTTGCTTCTTCCACATTTCAGACCAGCTTGATCTTCAATTTTGGTTTCAAAAACAACCATTGTTCTAGTTTAAGTGTCGTTGAGGCCTCAGAAATAGCTTATTATCTTCAATTTCATGATCCTTATGTGACAAATTGCTTGCATGTAACTCTTTTTTTTAAAGAAATAGTTGTTTTCATGAAATTTGATTTTTTGGTCCTTGGAGATCCTCGAAGAAGTAAAGACAATCTTGATCCAATTGAAGGGCAGATCAAACAAAAAAGTGTAAGCAGTGTGGAGGTCCACCTTTGAATTTCTTCAGTATACATAAATTGAGGTGCAATGATAGCAACGACAATTGATCTTTGCTTTGCAAGGAATGACAATGGTGATGAGCGACTTCTCTTCTTCTACCTTAAACCCCATCTTTTATTAATGGTAGCAAAGCACAATAAGTTCTTGATTAAATTAACCATGAAGCCCTCCAAAGGATTGATAAGTACCAAACTAGTCGTGGGATACATGACGTGATCGATGATGGTAGCATTTACAGCAGCATCCAATCTTGTTAGTTGTTACACACTTCAAATATTTCATAATCAACTGTTGGATCAAAACAACATCCTAAGAGAGGTTGCGATCTTGACAACATTCATGCAATTGGTGGCATTTAGTAGATCAAGACGATGGTTGAATAGAGTTGATGAGTATTGTTGATCTATTTTTTTTTTTAGATCTATCAACATCATTTTTTTTTATCTTGAAGAATTTTATCTTTTGCAGCCCTACTAGATCGGATCATGTATTGGGCTCAACAATCTTAGTAAAATAAGATATCTTACAAGCTAGTAAGGCTAGTCTTACTCATAAAGAGTCCACCCACCACAATCCGATGTAGCTTTTTCACTTCGCCTGAAACACTAACATTTTGCCTTCAAGGAGGAATCTCCTTCTATAAACAGAGCACATGGCAACTGTAGAGGTTCATGGAAATTGTAGAAGGTTCATCGTCTATTGTTCGTCTCCTCTTTTTTTTTTTATTTGCAGATTTTGATGAAGGAACGTCAACAGGGGCAGCAACAACTATCTCTTTGGAAAATTTCTTGCTCGGTTTACCCATCTTAAGAGTTTTGTTTAATGAATAGAGAAGTTTAGAGGAGGGAAAAGAACAATAAGATCAGGTTTTCTTCTTGCTGATTTATCAATTCAAGTCAAATAATATTGATTAATTTGACAAGAAACTTGATTTTGAAGGTGTTTTCTTTACCTCCTCTCTTAAAATTATTTTTTAATTCAATGAAAACATTGTCTAGCCACCCATGACGCAATAACTTCCACTAAAGTATAACAAACGTTTTTTCTTTTAAAAAGATGTGTTGAACGATATGGATAGAGGTCTTGAGTACATATAATACCTTTTTTGAATTGATTCCAACTTTGGTTACTTTGTCTCTTTTCCTTATTGGGGTTTTTTTTTATGGTTCAGAGCTTGTGAATGAATTAATATTGAAACTTCTCTTTTCCTTACAGATCCAAGACTATCAATAATACTGATATAAAGATCTAATTCTTTTGAACCGATTGCAATTCGATCACAGTTTCAAAATCACAAGAAAGTATGGACCTTAGTCATTCCTCCCTTATATTTTTGAACTTTATTATCTTCACATATTCCTTTTTATTAATTGTAGCAAGAATTACAAATCGAGAACTCATAACCTTTGTTTGCCAATTTTTGGAGCATTATCTGTTAATCTGCTTAACGGCAGACAATGTTGAATTATTAAAGCGTTGCGTGATAAAAAATATACACGCAGAAGAATCATGCGACAAACTATTTGTCCAGCTAGTTGGCCAATCTCTAACATAGATGTTCATCAGTAGTGCTGAGGAGGTGACAACGTCAACTGGCTGACAAACATCAACTGGCTTGCAGAATCGTAGGACACAAAATTTGTATACAGAGAAGAACCATGCGACGAACTATTTGTCCAACCATTTCGCCAACCTCTAAAGCAACTGTTTATTAGTATTGTTTAGGAGTGGACAACGTCAACTGGCTGATAAACGTCAACTGGCTAAAAGAATCACATGATGCGAGATTTGTACATGCAGAAGAACCATGCGATGAATAATTTGTCCAGCCAGTTGGCCAATCTCTAAAACAACTGTTCATCAGTAGTGCTTAGGAGTGGACAACGTTAACTGGCTGACAAACGTCAACTGGTAGAAGAATCACATGATGTGAGATTTATACATGCAGAAGAACCATCCGATGGACAATTTGTCCAGCCAGTTGGCCAATCTCTAAAGCAACTGTTCATCAATAGTACTTAGGAGTGGATAACGTTAACTGGCTGACAAACGTCAACTGGTAGAAGAATCACATGATGTGAGATTTATACATGTAGAAGAACCATGCGATGGACAATTTGTCCAGCCAGTTGGCCAATCTCTAAAGCAACTGTTCATCAGTAGTACTTAGGAGTGGATAACGTTAACTGGCTGACAAACGTCAATTGGCTAGAAGAATCACATGATGCGAGATTTGTACATGCAGAAGAACTAAGCGACGAACAATTTGTCCAATCAGTTGGTCAATCTCTAAAGCAACTGTTCATCAATAATGCTTAGGAGTGGACAACGTTAACTGGCTGACAAACGTCAATTGGCTAGAAGAATCACATGATGTGAGATTTGTACATGCAGAAGAACCATGCGACAACGTTAATTGGTTGACAAACGTCAACTGGTTAGAAGAATCACATGATACGGGATTTGTACATGCAGAAGAACCATGCGACGAACAATTTATCCAGTCAGTTGACCAATCTCTAAAGCAACTGTTCATCAGTAGTGCTTAGGAGTGGACAACGTTAACTGGCTGACAAACATCAACTGGCCAGAAGTATCACATGATGTAAGATTTGTATACGTAGAAGAACCATGCGACGAATTATTTGTCCAGCCAGTTAGCCAACCCCTAAAGCAACTGTTTATCAGTAGTGCTTAAGAGTGTATGACGTCAACTGGCTGACAAACGTCAATTGGCTAGAAGAGTTACATGATGCGAGATTTGTGCATGCAGAAGAACCATGCAACGAACAATTTGTCCAGCCAGTTGGCCAATCTCTAAAGCAACTGTTCCTCAATAGTACTTAAAAGTGGACAACGTTAACTGACTGACAAATGTCAACAGGCTAGAACTATCACATGATGTAAGATTTGTATACGTAGAAGAACCATGAGACGAATTATTTGTCCAGCCAGTTAGCCAACCACTAAAGCAACTATTTATCAGTAGTGCTTAGGAGTGTATGACGTCAACTGGCTGACAAACGTAGACTGACTAGCAACATCACAATGTAAACTAGCTGACAAACGTCAATTGGCTAGAAGAACCATGTGATGAATTATTTGTCCAACCAGTTGGCCAATCTTTAATGCCAGACTATTATTGAGCATGATGACTTTTTTATTTTATTTTTTACTTTTTTTTGTTGATGTCGTTGAACCTGAAGTAATTTTACAGGCTGTCCACGTACCCAAAATGGGATTAAACCATAACGTAGTTCAAATGAATAATACTCTAAGTTTTGCTTAGATTGTCCTCTCGGATTTTCAATCTAGCGAGCTCTTCTAATGGTTTTTAGACCGTTCACAGTTTTAACTCTTGTAGGTCAAGAGTATCATGTAGTTTAAGCTCGTACGATAATGAGCATTGTCAAATAGTTTAGGCTCGTGCCGAGGAGCATTGTTAAACGGTTTAACCTCATGTCGAGGAGCATTATCAAACAGTTTAGCCTTGTGTCGAGGAGCATTATCAAACAATTTAGGCTCATGCTGGGAAGCATTATCAAACAGTTTAGGCTCGTACTGGGGAGCATTGTTAAACAGTTTAGGCTCGTGTTGGGAAGCATTGTCAAACAGTTTAGGTTCGTGCTGGGGAGCAACATTCTTTCAAGCATAGTAACGTTTGAGGAATTTTTTGTTGATTGGACCAAGTCGTAATCCTTCTGGTGTTACAAGAAGGTATGCACCATTAGTGTATACTTCTTTTACTACATGAGGTCCATCCCATTTTGGATCAAACTTCTTTCCAGAACGGTGTGAGAGGATGATTGGTCATTGTACAACGAGGACTAGATCACCAACTTGAAAGGAACGTGGTCGAACTTTCTTATTGAATGCACGTGATAGACAAGTTTGGTAACACTCTAGTTGTTGTTGTGCTTCCAATCTCTTTTCTTCTAATGCATCAAGTTCAGCTAGATGTAATTTAGCATTTTTTTCACAAGTTAGACCTTCTTGGATTGCAATCTTTAATGAAGGTATCTGACATTCAAAGGGAGAACAACTTCAACTCCATAAACCAATGAGTAAGGTGTGGCTTGCGTGGGAGTGCGATATGAGGTTCTGTATGCCCATAATGCTTCCCCAATTCGTTTATACCAATCCTTTTTCGATTTTGAAATCACCTTCTCAAGAAGCTTACAAAGAGTTTTGTTGAATGCTTTGGCGAGTCCATTTCCTGTGGCGTTGTACATTGTAGAACATCTCTGCTTAATGTTCAACTTCATGTAGAATTGATCCATCAGCGTATTACTAAAAGATTTTCCATTATCTGTCATGATATATCGTAGAATGCTGTAACGGAAGACGATATTATTTTTGATGAAGTCGACTACCGTTTCTTTCTTGACCTCTTGAAGGGGAACTACTTCAGTCCACTTAGAAAAGTAATCAGTTGTAGCAAGGATATAAAAATGTTATCTTGAGGATTTTGGGAGTGGTCCAACAACATCAAATCCCCACCCGTCAAAGGGTCTAGATGCGATTGTAGGATGCAATGGCTTTGGCAATTGACGGATGTAATCCCCATGAAATTGGCAAGCTTTACACCTTTTTACATGGTTTAAAGAATCTTTCACCATATTAGGCCAGTAGAATCCCATTCTCTTCAGATTTGATTGAGTTTCGGCCCTGACTGATGTGAACCGCATACTCCAGAGTGTACTTCTTCTAAAGTATCTTAGATTTCATCATCTCCAAGACATCTCATTAAGATATCATCGAAAGAACGATGATATAACTTATTTTTGAAATATAAAAATCGAGGTGCCCTACGACGTATTTCGATTTTGTACTTTAGATCGTTTGGCAGCTTCCCATGTTGTAGATATTCGATAAGTGGTTGTCTTCAATATTTTACTTCGACTATTTCGACGGTGTTTGCTTCGTGCGATTTGTAATTTTCTTCTATCAAAGGAGGTAGTACCCACCTATGACAGATATGGATACTCATTATCTCTCCTTCTAGCATAGCCAAACTTGCAGCAAGACTAGCTAAAGCATCAGCCTGCTTGTTTTCAGCTCTTGGTATGTACTTGATGACGTCTTCAAACTGACTTAGAAGTTGTGTAGCATACTCGTGATAAGGTACCAACTCATGTTTTCGAATGTCATACTCTGTTAAGAGTTGGTTGATGATAAGCTGTGAGTCCCCATACACATAGAGTTGATGGAAGTTCATATTTAGCCCGAGTTCTAAACCAATGATCAGAGATTGGTATTCTGTAACATTGTTTGAACATAATTTCGCCAAGGCAAATGAAAATGGCAATACCTCATTTTATGGGGTGATAAAAATTACACCTACCCCCGCTCCATATCTTCTAGCTACGCCATCAAAGAAGATTCTCCAAGCTAGAAGCACATCAATAAAGAATACTTTTTCGTCAGGCAAGTTGTGAGACAATTCCCATTCAGTTGGAATAGGATGATCAGTAAGAAAGTCGACTAATGCTTGCCCTTTTACAACCTTTTGAGGGATGTAAATAATCTCAAATTCTGATAAGAGAAGAGCCCATTTAGCTAGTCTTCCCGATAAGACTGGTCTTGTCATGATGTACTTGAGTGGATCAGCTTGCGCAATAAGTCGAATTGTGTGCAATAACATGTAATGCCGAAGTTTCTTTGTGGCAAAGATGAGCGCTAAACATGTCTTCTCGATGGGTGAATAGTTTACTTATGTTCCAACAAGAGTTCGACTCAAGTAGTAAGGTGCACCTTCTTTTCCTTCAGCATTTTCTTGAGCCAACAATGCTCCTAGTGACATTTCTTATGAACTAATATAGAGAATCAGTGGCTTCTCGGGAATTGGTGTAGAAAGAACAGGAGGCTTGAGAAGGTACTTCTTGATACTTTTCAGAGCATTCTCACAAGCTTCATCCCATTCAAATGATGTATCTTTCTTCATCAATCGACTGAAGGGATGACAATGCCCAGCTAAGTTTGAGATGAATCTACGAATGTAGGCAAGTCGACCTTGTAAACTTTTGAGTTCATGAATGTTCTTTGGTGCCGGTATTTTTTGAATGGCTTCAATCTTGTTTAGATCGATTTTAATACCGCGATACCGAACCATGAATCCCAAAAATTTGTCTGAGGTAACTCCAAAAGTACATTTTAATAGATTCATCTTGAGCTGATACCGTCGCAATCTATCGAAGGTATCACATAGATGTTGTAAGTGATCTTCTCTTTTCTTGGACTTTACTACTAGGTCGTCAACGTAACATTCGACTTTGTCATGTAGCATGTCATCAAAGATCTTTTGCATAGCTCGCTGTTAAGTGGCACTAGCATTTTTAAGTCCAAAAGGCATAACTTTGTAACAATAAATACCTTTTGGGGTACGAAAGGCTATAAGCTCCTCGTCTTTTAACGACATTCGAATTTGATTATAACTAGAAAATCCATCCATGAAAGACAAAGCTTCATGTCCTGTACTCACATCAACCATAAGTTCTATGATTGGGAGCAAAAAATCGTCTTTTGGACATGCATTATTCAAGTCGCGAAAATCGACACATACTTGAATCTGTCCATTTTTCTTTCTTACCAGAATTATGTTGGAAATCCAGGTTAGATACTTTACTTCTCGGATGAAGCTAGCTTCTATCAACTTGTTGACCTCTGTCTCAATCTGTGGTATCAACTCTGGCCGAACGACGTTGTGCCTATTTTATTGGGTGAACTCCGTGTTTAACTACGAGCTGATAAACAACGATCTTCGGGTCAAGTCCTGATATTTCTTTATAAGTCCAAGCAAATACATCTTTGTATTCTTATAGCAACTTGAGGTACTCAGATTCTTCATGTTGGTTTAGAAGAGTGCTGACGAACGTAGGTCACGGCTCCTCAATTGTCCCAAGATTTATTTCTTTCAAGTCGTCATAGTGGCTTGTCCGCCTTCTTCAAAGATCGATGGAGCATTTTCAAGTTCTTTATCTGACGACGTAGAATCTTCTTCAAGGAATTCCTCAATGGTAATATGATATACCGAAACAACATCTTCAGAATTGTCTGTTCCAACAGTTGAAGCTTGGCTATTGCTCATTTGGTTTGTGAGGATGATGGTGCGTCGCTTCACAACCAATGCATCTGATATCAAGACCTCTAAAGTTGCTTGTCATTTCATGCGAGATGGAATAATGTTATGCAAGCCATTACTATCTTTAGGCTCTACATATTTATTTTTTTCTTAGGTCGACGTCGCGATTCTCTTCGTATTTTTACTCCAACATTCTGACCAAGTCTAGACAAAGCAAATGCACTAGGTTCATGAATTTGTACATCATGGTAATCATCTAAAGCACCCAATCGATCAAATACCGACGTGGTTGAGATGTGGCCACCAATTCGATCAAAGATCGATGTTCGTGGAACTGGTGTTTCTTTTATAGACTCGTCGATGACTTTTACTGTAGTATGTTGTGAAAAAGCCGTCTTCATCTTAGAAATTTTGATTGGAGCCTCTGGCGTATACCCTAATCCTGCTCGTGTGAATGAAACTCTTTCTCCAGCTCGAACAAATTTGACTTGTGTTGCAGTTAAATCATGAATTTGATCAGTTTGTAGTAATTCACGCAATCATACAGGTTCACCTTTTCCATAATCGACAATCTTGAATAACTTTGAAATTTTAGGACCGAACCAATTTTTGGACTCTACTTTTACGAGATTTTCTTCATGGTAATTCGCAATTGACGCAGTTGGGACAACATTTTCCATGGGTGTCCTTACTATGTAAAATTTTTGGAAAGGTGTAATCGAAAAGGTTAACTTTTCTTTCAACGTGTCCAATTCGATTTTAGAGACAGAAGGCTTGGTTTTTGAAGAAATATCTTCGAAAAGTGATTGCCCCAGCTTCCGTCTCAATTGCGGTACGTAACGAAGCATTGGGGTTGGCGACAGGATTGTGGATGACACGTCCACCATTGATTGACCCACTTTGATCTGTCGAGTTTCTGATTCTTGTTTCTTATTTTGTTCTTTCTGAAGCAGAGGACCAGGATAAATCTCCTCGACATCTTTCATAGTATGCTTTCTTCTATCAGATTTTTGCTTACTAGATGGAGGCATCGAAATTGGAAGTATTTCTTGAATGATGTCACCTCCAAAATAAAATTTTGCATCGATAAAATATGTTTCTACCTTGTCAAACGGTTGATCTTCGACTATTACACGTTTCTGCACACCATCTTGGTAATACTTGAAGCATTGATGTAACGTGGATGGTACTACTTCAGTTTCATGCAACCACGATCGACCGAGAAGCAAATGATATGAAGTTTTACAGTCAATCACGTGAAAGAGCGTTGTTGACTCCAAATCTGCAATAGAGAGCTTGACTCTTATCATGCCGATTGCTCTTTGACCTCCTAAGTTGAAACCCTAATAATCAACTTACTGCAAGCAAGTTGATCCGATGAGATGCCAACTTGTTTCATAGTACGAATTAACATGATGTTGACCGTAGAACCACAATCCAAGAGGATTCTTTGAATTTTAGTTTCTCTCACATAACTTGTAACATAAAGAGGCCTATTATGAGGTCGAGACCCCAATTGGAGATCCTCATCAGTAAAGGTGATTGTGGGCATGCACAGACCGTCTTCTCGTGGATCTATGTTAGGTTGAACTTCCTGTTTTGAATCAGTTGAGCTTTACTTTAAAGTAAGCTAAACTTTTTGGAATTCACTGGATAAATCCAAGTCGACCTGCGAATCTTCTACTTCCGAGGTGCTATTGTCTTTCTCAAGTCGTTAATCTCCATCATTGGAAGTAGTAGGATGTTCTTTGGACCTATCATCAATATTATCTTCTAGCAGACTTCCTTCAAGAGCTTCTTAGGTAAGAATTCTAGAAGAGTACGAAACGACACACGGGGTGTTTGCTGAAGGATGTCTTCGGGGTCTACGGGTGGAACTCGGAAAGCCTTTTTCTTTGTTGCTCTCTTTCATTTATTTGACCTTGTACTTGGTTTTGACTTTCTTCTCTTTCTCTTTGGCTTCGAAATAGAAGGAGTTGGCACATATATAGGGTGTCTTTTTTGACGAGTGACAATTGTCCACCCTTCGTCATCAACTGAAGTAGACTCTGAGATGTCTGACTTTGAATTTGAAGTCGGATGAGATTGTGGTCCTTGTTGAAATGAAGTGGGAAATGTAATGATTTTTCTTTGATTTGGTCTTGCCCCCAACGTGGGATAGGCTTTTTCAACGTCAGAATATATGGATATGAGTTGTGATAATTTAGGTAAAACTTTGGTAATCTGAGGAGATGGAATCTGTGTAGCATACTAAATTGCCAAGAGTATTGGATCAAAAAATCCAAAAGTGACAGAGGTCATGTTGGAAGTAGCAACATTTTCAACACAATCAAGTTTAATTTTCCCTTGACGTGCCAAATCCATAATCTTCTCTTTGAAGACGAAGCATTTTTCAATTGGGTGACTAATCACCCTATGATAGCGATAATATTTCGGATCATTGTCGCAACCTGCTTCCTCGGATCGTTTGGGCATTGGAAGTTCAATAAGCTTTAATTTCAGCAATTCTTCGAACATGTCCAAGATGTCAGCATCAGGAAAAGGGTACTCTTTTGCCTCAAGCTCTATGAGAGTTTTCCAAGTTTTTCCTTTTTCTTGTGTTGAATCAGCTCGCGGCTGATCTTCTCTTCTTTTACCTGTGATCTTGATAGGTTTGCTGGTGGTGGTAGACAAGACTTCTTTAGTTTTGAAGGACTTACTATCATTCTTTTCCTGTCTTTGAGGCTCGTCTGGTCGTGGAGTCTAATGCACAGCTATACTCTGCTCCATGTTGTGGGCTCGAGTAGCTAGCTCTTCGAAAATATGTGGTTTAATTCCTTTCAAGATGTAAAGGAGTTGCCAGTGCATCCCTTGAACACACATTTCGATAGTAGAAGATTGAGAAAGTCGATCCATGCAGTTGAGGGAAAGATTTCTCAATCGCTCAATGTACTCGATAACTGGTTCATCCTTCCTTTGTTTGACGACGGCGAGTTCTACCATACTCACTATTCTTCTAGTGTTGTAGAAGCGGCCAAGGAACACTCTTTCAAGTTGATCCCAACTTTCTATTGAGTTGGATTCCAAGTCAGTGTACCAATCGAATGCATTGTCGTGGAGGGAGCGAACGAATTGTTTCACCATGAAATCACCGAATGTACTGGCGTTGTTGCAAGTTTCGATGAAGTAGGCAATATACTGCTTTGGATTGCCTTTTTCTTCGAACTGTTGGAATTTTGGTAGTTGATATCCTGCTGGAAGATGCATTTGTTCGATGCGTTAAGTGTAGGGTTTGGAGTAGACCAATGAGGACTGTGGCATGCCCCCATACTGAGCATGAATGGTGTCAGTAATCATTGCTTGCAGTTGTTGAACAGAAGGCGAAGCAACAGACCCCTGTGGTGGATCTCGAGTAACTTTTCGTAAACCAGAATAGTCTGCTCGTTGTTTGTCTTCATGCGGAGCCGCGTATGCTTCAGGGGTGAATCCTGGAGGATGTGAAAGTCTAGTACTCGATTCATTCTCTTTGTCTTTCTGCTCCAAACGGCTGACGAGAGTTGCAATTTGGATATCTTTGTCTTCCATTGCTTTTGTTAACTTGTTGATGGTGTCTGCCATCTGAGCAAGTTGTTCCTCCATCGTTAGCGCTCCAGCTGTCATCACTGCTCTGATGGATGTGTAAGTTTGTGACGGAGAAGTGATCAATAAAGATCTAGACGATCCCTCGCTTGACTTCAAATCAAATCCAGAATCTGATGAGTCATCTTCTACCATGTCCGCCCACGATTCCTTAGTGGTAAGTGCCATTTTTGTGGCACGTTTCTTGGAGTGATGCTGGAGAGACTCCACTAGCTTGGATCCACCAGTCTTTGTCATTGTTCGTGTCACATGATGATCGCGACTAATAACCTGAGCAGATTCAAGATTGGAAGAAAAGATTTTCTTACCTTTCTCTGTAGTGACAGATGCAATAGCGTTGACGTTGCGAGATGCCATCGATGCTTTAGTTGATGTTCTTGTAGTTGACTAAAAGATTAGAGGTTGAGACGATCCCATCGGGCGTGCCAGAAATTACAATGTTATGTTTCTAAATGAAATACATGCAGATTAAAGAATTGAATGCTCGAGGTTTTGAGGTCATTTTGGTGACTTCGGGTGCCGTTGGTGTTGGCCAGCAATTGCTTAGATACAGAAAATTAGTCAACAGCAGGTTCTTATGGATCCCCTTTTTACTGTGGATTTTACTTTCTCTAGTGCATTGGAATATCACTTTGAATTTTTATTTTTATTTTTTTATTATAAAGTATTTTCAGCATTTTTGAACAGTAAAGAAAAAATTGTTCTGCTTTTTTTACTCTTTAATAGACAAAATTTATTCTCAATTTCTCAGTATAATATGGATGTACTATGGGACATAACATAGACACTAATCATACCTGAGGATTGAACCCAAAATATTTAGATATTATAACTTTGGAAACCCAAAAAACTGAATTCACCTAGTCTATATAATAGGGAAATAATTGGACTCCTCTTTCTCTGTTGTGAAAATTTAAGATGATACCAACAAAGAATTATCACACATCTTGGGGTGCTCTTAGTAAAAGTTGGTGTGGCAATAGAACTTCTCTAATAATATTTTGACAAATGATTTTAATCGTATGATTGGTTTTCTATTATCCAATTTTTCTACCTGATAAATTGGCCCATCTATTAGGCATTTTCCATTGATTGTGACGTTGAACATTTTACTACTATGTCATTTTTTCCCCTTGTCATTATTCGTACCAATTTATTTTTTTTTTGTACCCACTATTTGTATACTATGCTCATCATAAAGACTTCCAAGTGTTACTCTTGTTATTTTTGTATAAATTTCTAGTTGTCACGAAGAATAAATTAATAAGCCCAATTTGGTTTCGTTCATCTGGTATTAAATGAATCCAATGTGGTTTAACTCATAATCAATTCCATTTAGTGTTTCTGTAGTTATTTTTATAACAAATAATTATAGTTTTCATGAAGATTAAATTCATGGACCCAATTTGGTTTGCTTCATTTGGTATTAAATGCTGCTTTGATTGGTAGATGGATATTCTGAAGATGTTTGGCTTTTTAGTGCTTCTAAGCCCTTGCAGGTGAAGACTGTTTCAAATCTAGGTTGAAGTATCAACGCTCATAAACTTTACCTACTTAGCCTAGTACCATTGTCTCTTTTCCCATTCTTCATAATTGCAAGGTTAGTTTTTTTTATTATCTTGTTCTAAGTCATGGCTTGTTCTCTTGAATGAGTGGAAAGATTAGTAAAAATAGAAATAGAATTGAAGCATTTCAAAAAATGTTAAGAGTAGCTCCAATATCCAAGTTGATTGAGATGGTTTGGGTAGATACGACGAAGGCCAACTATAGCCCTAGTAAGAAGAAATATTTAAGTTGAACGTTTTAGAAGAGCGAGAGTAAGACCTAAAAGAGCATAGATGAAGATAGTAAAAGTAGATATATATATATATAGATAAGAAACACTCTTATATAGGCTCACCAAGTTTTTCTCACTCCATAGGCTCATTGACCAACCTAACACTACCACAATAATGAAGGATACATCACCTCATCTATCAATTAACTAGCTAATAATTAGTTTGGAGGATCCTTGATTCTATGAGCACTGAGTAATTTTTTAATTTTTTTAAAACTTATTTTAGCTCCTTATTTGATTAAAGGAAAATGCAGAAGTATAATTAAAAGTGACATAGCTGACAAGGTTGTATATGTATGTAACCATAGATGCCTTTTCATTGAGATACGAGTGAAAAACATCTATGGCTATGTGTGCACCTCCACATCAGCAATGTGAGAATTGATGTCAATTTTAAAGTTATTCCAGCACGACTCTATTTGAAATACTCACATCAAAATTAAGTTGGTCTGCTCCCCTCCCCTTTGTATATGATCCCACTCCTGTATTTTCTTATTTTGTTTATATTTACGCACTAAAAATTAATTTAAAACAACTCTCCAAAACTCTTTAAACGTCTTTAAACACCACTTTAAAGCGACTTTCTTATAAATGCATGTTTTTTTTTTTTTAATCTTTTTTCCCGTTTAAATATTATTATTTGTTTGTTATTTATTTTCCCATCTATTGTATGTAAGGCAGTGTGCATTCGGATAACTTTCAAAGATGGAATTGCTTTATTTTTAACAAATTGAGTTATCATTCATTACTTATATGCTTATTATGACAGATTACCACCACATTTAGAACGTCTTTAGGGGCAATCAATCATCCATCTCTAGACAGATTTATGGGCAAATTACAGCCCTTTTTAGGTTGAGTTTATGCTAATCTGTTTTGGGGGCTTTAATCCTATATTCCAGTCCATATTACAAGTAACTTTAGGCTATGTTTGACCCCAATGCGCAAAAGTTGATGTGGGCATGAAATGGAAGCAGATGACTGTTGTTATGGCACTGCTACTGTGATATAGGTGGGAAATGGGGACAGCTGCTGTTGTGGCTACAACTATTGTGTTGGTGTTCAAATGGTGGCAGCAAAGCAGGAGGTGGCATATGTGCTACTACATGTGTCAAAGAACACTGTTTGTACGATATCCATTAGCTCTGTTTTAGTGCAGTTTAACATATGTCTGGTTTTATGGGCTCAGTTCAAGTCAACACTGTATATTGAATACTATCTAAGAACAAGTTTCTCTGGTAGTTTATGTGAGGCACAAAGGTGAGTTTGCAGATCATCTAGCCCTTGAAAGGTACTTTAGATGTCCTTGGCATAATTTTTTGTTTCATAATGGTGTTTATAATTCATTTAAAGATAGAATTGAAGCTGAGCAATCTTAGTATTGTAATGGGGTGTTGCTGGGACCTTAAATAAGGAGCAAGGACACACACTGTTCTGAAGCGTTGTGGTGTGTCATGCTTCATAATAGCATCTCAAAGGTGATTCTGTTAGGTGTGGTTTACACTTGTTTTATGAGCTTCTAAGTTGGGTATATGGAAGTGCTCTTGTTTCTTCTATGGGCACATGTAGACATGTCGATATGACGAATGCTTACATATTTAAACGTATAAACAAATGATTTCATTTGCCCATAGCTTCTTCACCCTCCCACTACTTGAAAATGAACACAAAAACAAAGAAAGAGAGATTTACTTTTAATTAGAATGATTTTCAAATAGAGCCTCATACTAAAGCTTTGGCATCCAAATAGAGCCTCACACTTCTTGGTGATTGAGATTGGTTTGGTTTGATGAACTTGATACCAAAAGGAGCTCGATTCAATCGCCACATAAGTAACTCTTTTCCAACATCCAGTATTTGGTTCAACGTGTGAATCAAATTCTTTGTTCTAATGCCAACGCTGCTATTACTTGACTATATTGTACATTAACAGGTTTTGGTGTTTGGTCCTGTAGACACCCCAATTTGAACGGGCCACTACTCGAAAAGGCCCAAAAATACAGATTTTCCAAATAAATGGGCCAACGGGCCTTAAGGGCCCAAGTCGTTGAAAAGTGACATTTTGACCAAACCGAGGCCCCTAAGACCTCTCAATGGTTTAGGAGACCACCGAAAGGACTCGGCCTACCTTACGTTTTCCCAATATTCACCATTCCGCTTCCAAAATCAAAAACGTCAAATTTTCGATAAAGTTCACCAACGGGCCTAAAAAGCCCGATTCGCCAACACGTGGCATCTTGATCAAACCAATGATTTCAAAATTTTCAAAAAAATAAATAAAATTAAAAAACGAGACTTGGGACGCCTACCACCTCCCATACCTTCCATCGCTCCATCTCCGAATCCAAAAAAATCTAAACCCACCTAAGGCCCATAAATCCTTAATTCTTCAAAATCCATTTTTCTCACCCCCCTAACCTAAACTCAATCCCACATCACCTAAAAATCTAAAACCAACCTACACCCTCAAAATCCATTCTAAAATAATCCCCAACCAATTCCTAAAATCCAAAACCATTTCATAACCCAAGCCCAAAACACTCCTAAGCCCAAATCCATATCCAATTCATATCCAACCCACAACCCTAACCCATCAACCACTACCCACATCAACCAATCACCATCTTGATAATCAAAGATGACACATGTCATCACCCCATCTCACCTCCCTCACCCAACTACCTACCCCATTAATTTGCTTTAAATCCCATCTACCCACACATCAACCCATCACCTTTTCTCTCAAATCAAACACATCTACCCACACCCCTAACCTATACCTCCCCTAATCTACCCTCATCATACAACCTAAACCTACACCATCCTCTCAAGTCAAACACTCAACCTCTCCCATCAACCTATCTCAACCCTTCATTTCCACCCACTTTGACACATGGCATCATCTCCCTCACCTTCCCAAAATATCATCAACCACCTTTTTAAATCCTCCATTCTCTTAAATCAAATACCATTTAATCACAACCACCATCTTAAACTCACCTCACCAAACACTCCACCCAAATGGGTTGGGTAGGATCCAAACCATTTGGGTCAAAACTCACCCATTTAACCCCCCTTCCCTAAATACCCTCCAATCTCCTCTAAATTACACCCACTTCTCTCTCAAACTCATAACCATTCTATCCTTTTTCTTCACTTCACCCCATTATATCCCTAAAATAATTCCTCAACATCTATAAATACCCTCCTCCTCTTCCCAAAAATTGCCCCCAACTTTCACTACAAAATTTCTCCCTAACTCTCTCTCTACTAACAACTATCACCCCTCTCACTAAGAAAAATCTCATCAATTCCCTCACACTAATCCTCCCCAAGTCATAAAAAAAAATCACATACTACACTCATCTCTCTCATCACCTCTTCTCTACTCCTTCAATCAAAAAAGAGTTGTATTTGCTTAAAATACTAAGGACACAAGAAGACTCAAAGAAGAAGAAGAAAAGAAGAAAGAAGATACAAGGTGGGTTCAAGGCAATCCCCCCCTCTCTCTTCTATACCCTCTCCTCCTCCCTCTTCTATCATCCCTCTCCCCTTCATTTTATTTTTTAGGATGAATGGACCCCAAGGCTAAAGGTCTATAAGGGTCATTTCCATCAATGGAATGACCCTATGATCAAGCCGAAAATGAACCCCTATCTAGGGTACAAATGCACCCACGTGGCACGTTGTCTTTCACACCTTTTAAAATAAAAAATGACCGAGTTAAGTTGAGGTTACCACTCTTTAGTGGAGAGAAAAGGGTGCCTAACACCTTCCCTTTTCTCCAATCGAGCCACTTATCCCGAATCTCATTGTTTGATTAGTTCTTATCCATCGAGAGTCACTAAAACGTCAAAAATGTCACTTTTTCAAAAAATGCACATCGGGTGACCATTCACACCCACTTATAATATGAATGGTGGCGACTCCAAACCATCGTAGATGTGGCCGTCGTGATGACGAAATCACGTGTCTACAGCTTGGTGACTCCGCTGGGGAGTAAAGGCTCTACCCTCGTGTCAACTCGGTTATTTTGGAACAAAAAAGAAAGGTTTCAATTTTTAATTTTGCAAGCTAACAATGCTTGTTGTGTTTGTTGTATTTATTTTTTAGGTAGGTTTCTTTTATTTATTTACTCACTTGAAAAAAAAACAAAAAAAAAAATCCAATTTTTACTTTATTTATCCGATTATGTCCTTTTAAGCATGCATATCATCAAACAAATGAAAAAAAAAAATTTCTTTTTTGGCCCAAGCCAAAAACCAGAGGCAATGTGCCTCAAAATGAGAACAAAAAAAAGTAATTAAAAAAAATTAATTAAAAAATAAAATAAAATTTTTTTTTTTGCTCAGCTTGTTCCTTATATTAGTCTTGGAAACTTTCCTCTTGGAATTTATTTTTATTTTAAGTTTTAAAGTTTCAAAAGATCAAACGGATCATCTTTTTTAAACTCAGGGCGTACCACTCGCCACTTTTTGATTGATCAAAATGGAAATTCAAAGCGATCATCGGTTGGACTATAAAAAAATATAAAAATAAAAAGAGAAGTCCTCTTTTTATTAGTTCATTCGTTAAAAAAAAATTGAAAAAAAAGTGATGAAAAAAAAAAAAATCGATTGGTTAATGCGTAACCATGAATTTGCTATCCTTGCGGACTAATGGTTTCTATAGGTATATTTTAATGTGCCTACATGATTGTAATGTGGATGTAATAGATTTAGTACTCTTTGAGCTATGTGGTACCCATGTAGAAATGATTTGATCTGGCCAATGGGCCCACTCATCTGGAAAATGTCCCGGGCACACCCTATCCTATTTGCACACACCATTAGCACGTCTACTTTACTGTATTGCACGCTTGCACATCCCTAATAGCCAACGTGGCACTAGTGCGTGGCCCGGTCTCCTCGGAGATGCGACGTCATTCATGAAAACCACAACTCCAGTCACGTACCTCAAGGTATATCAAACTGGGACATCAATATCATCTGATCAGGTGATTCTGAGAGGTATATTGATGCACCCAGACTTGAGCGACCTGAGCCTTTGACCTATTGTGAGCCACACAGTCACATGTCCCGATTGCCAACGTAGTACTAGTACGTGGTCGGTCCCCTCGCGGGATGCGAAAACCATTTATGAAAGCTACAACTTATGACTCGTACCTGTAGGTATACAAAAGATAATCCAAGTACATCAATTGCACTTCTTGGTCAAAACCAGTGCCTAAGCAAGATCCTGCCCCGCTGTACCCTACTGTACGAGGGGGATAGACTACGTTTATTCTAGACAAGAGGTACTTAAGTGGGCCATTGCTCAACATCGTGCGCCACCTCTCAACTGGGGATCAAACTGGCTGTTTTTGACTTCAGAGAAGTGAATTAAAGTTTTAAATTATCACCTATACGGTATATCAAACCAAGTCACCACGTACCGTCTGATTGAGTATGCTTGAGAGGTATATAGGTGTGCTTGGGCAAGGGTGACCAGATAAAAATGCATTGCACGTAGTAAGCTTAGAGTCTAGAAACCTTCCTTGTAAGTCACGACTCGAACTTATCGCGGGTGTTCCCGGGTTGTTGAATGGAACCTAATGATTGATGTATGTGAATGATGTGAATGATGAAATCAGAGTTTATTATTGTCCTCAAGGATCAAAATTTTGTTTTCAGAAATTAAAATGGGTGCACCGACCCAGTAAAGAATCCATTTCTTGAATGACCCAATCCATCTAGATCCAATAATCATGATAGGCTGGGCCATTTAAATCAAAATGAAAATCAAATTTTCAAAAAAGAAAAGTGGTTTACAAAAGAAAAATATTTTTCAGAAAGTAGATTTTCCAAAAAGAGTATTCTCTAGGGAAAAAATGTTTTCAAAAAGAAAAGTGTTTCCAAGAAAGGGTTTTTCAAGAAGAACAAAAATTTTCAAAAGAAAAGTAATTTTACATGGACCTTGGAAATGTACTGAACTATTCTTTTGTGTCAACTCAGGATGCTGGTTGCAGGCAATAACCCAATCGACCAATTGGTCAAAACAACCATCACGGGGATGCATACCGTAGAGAAATTCAACTTTGGAAAATTCATGTTGAGATGCGCTCTGTACTTCCACGAGTTTGAGATAGATTGGAACCTTTTGCACGCTATGGCTAAGCGTTGGAATCCTTATCTTCACATCTTCCACATTGGGCATATGCACTTGTGTCCTACTCATGAAGACTATTGTGGCATCATGGGGATATCTACTTCAGGTCCTCTAGTCAGGCCTTCATTGAAGACAGGATTTTCTGATGACCTGGCCACAGGCCTTAACATTTCAAAGGAAGAAGCCAAGGCCTTATTCTGTAACGGGAGATTGGATTTAGTTCCCTTATTGAGTCCATACCACTCTCGTAGTCATCCCATCAATGTAAAACCGGAAGCTTGGAGAGCCACTAGAGACTATCGGTTATGTTTAGGGATCCTAGCCCAATACATACTGACCTCCAAAAGTGAGGGTCAAACTGTTCCTGAGTCTTTCATAGACATAGCTTCCCAGCTCTCTAGAAAAGCCAACCCTGTACCTCTTATTCTAGCTGAAACCTTCTCAGGTTTAGATGCCATAAAAAATGGTGAGGGAAGGGATTTCAAAGGAAGCCCTCACCTACTTTATATGTGGCTTTGCGATCGTCTTAAAATTGTGGACATTCCTTCAACCCTCGAGTATAGGCCAGACTACTTTTCCAAGAGAAATATGTTAGTGCGTCACAACTCAGTTAAGGCTTGGAGCAAATGGTTGGATTCTTGCCTTGTCCGTCATATTGGTTTGAGATGCCCTTGGTGGATGACGGACTACCCTGTTTTAGGTACCAAAAGATCCTATTATGTCCATTTGATTAGACTGGAGGAGACATCTTTTTACCAACCTGCCTTGATCCCAGAACAGTACGAAGTACTTATAGAGTTTTCGCTACCTCAACACAAACAATTCTTCTCGCCCGAACCATTGACTGAAAAGTTAGTACATCTCATTGAGAAGGCTTGGAACAAGCGCACCTTAGGATATCCAGATGGACCAGCAGAGTTCAAAGAGCTAGTCGTTAGAACCAAAAGAAGTAAGCCTAATTGTCCCAGCAATCCTGATGACGATCAAAACAATTCCAAGCGTCCATGTAAAAGAATGTAGGACAGAGTTATTGAAAATTATTATTCAAGGAAAATCTTATCTGTCAAGTAATTTTCAATAGTTCAATAAAATTTCTTCGAGTTTCTTTGTGGATAATCATGGCATAAATGAATTGTTTAATGGGTCGGTATACAAAATTCAAAATGTAATCTTCTTTTTCAAAATGTCATACCGACTCCGTGTCGATGCCAGCTCTGTGCTGATGAAATTTATTTTTTAAAATGTTTTACTGACTCAGTGTCGATGCCAGCTCCGTGCTGATGAAATTTCTTTTTCAAAATGCTTTACCGACTCCGTGTCGATGCCAGCTCCGTGCTGATGAAATCGCTTTTAAATTTTACCGACTCCGTGTCGATGCCAGCTCCGTGCTGATGAAATCGTTTTTAAATTTTACCGACTCCGTCTCGATGCCAGCTCCGTGTTGATGAAATTTCTTTTTTAAAATGCTTTACCGACTCCGTGTCGATGCTAGCTCCGTGCTGATAAAATCGTTTTTAAATTTTACCGACTCCATGTCGATGCCAGCTCCGTGCTGATGAAATTTCTTTTTTTAAACGCTTTACTGACTCCGTGTCGATGCCAGCTCCGTACTGATGAAATTTCTTTTTCAAAATCCTTTACCGACTCCGTGTTGATGCCAGCTCCGTGCTGATGAAATCACTTTTAAATTTATCGACTCCGTGTCGATGCCAGCTCCGTGCTGATGAAATCACTTTTAAATTTTACCTACTCCGTGTCGATGCCAGCTCCGTGCTGATGAAATCGTTTTTAAATTTTACCGACTCCGTGTCGATGCCAACTCCGTGCTGATGAATTTTTTATTTTAAAATGCTTTACCAACTCCGTGTCGATGCCAGCTCCGTGCTGATGAAATTTCATTTTTCAAGTGCCTTATCGACTCCGTGTCGATGCCAGCTCCGTGTTGATGAAATCGTTTTTAAATTTTATCGACTACATGTCAATGCCAGCTCCGTGCTGATGAAATTTCTTTTTTAAAATGTTTTACCGACTCCGTGTCGATGCCAGCTCCGTGCTGATGAAATCGTTTTTAAATATTTTACCGACTCCGTGTTGATGCCAGCCCCGTGCTGATGAAGTTTTTTATCTTACCGATTCCGTGTCGATGCCAGCTCCGTGCTGATGAAATTTTATTTTTTCAAAATGCTTTACCGACTCAGTGTCGATGCCAGCTCCGTGCTAATAAAATTTCTTTTTCAAAATACTTACCGACTCCGTGTCGATGCCAGTTCCATACTGATGAAATTTCATTTTTTCAAAATACTTTACCGACTCCGTGTCGATGCCAGCTCCATGCTGATGAAATTTCATTTTTTCAAAATGTTTTACCGACTCCGTGTCGATGCCAGCTCCGTGCTGATGAAATCATTTTTGAATTTTATCGACTCCGTGTCGATGCCAGCTCTTACTGATGTAATTCTTTGTCGAAATGTTGTACCGGCTCCATGTCGATACCAGCTCCGTACTGACGAAATCTTTTTCATTTTATCGACTTCGTGTCGATGCCAGCCCCGTACTGATGAAATTTCTTTTTATTTTACCGACTCCGTGTCGATGCCAGCTCCGTGCTGATGAAATCGTTTTTAAATTTTACCCACTCCGTGTCGATGCCAACTCCGTGCTGATGTAATTTTTTTTTTAAAATGCTTTATCGACTCCGTGTCGATTCCAACTCCGTGCTGATGAAATTTCATTTTTCAAGTGCCTTACCGACTCCGTGTCGATGCCAGCTCCGTGTTGATGAAATCGTTTTTAAATTTTACCGACTCCGTGTCGATGCCAGCTCCGTGCTGATGAAATTTCTTTTTCAAAATGCTTTACCGACTCCGTGTCGATGCCAGCTCCGTGCTGATAAAATCGTTTTTAAACTTTACCAACTCCGTGTCGATGCCAGCTCCGTGCTGATAAAATTTCTTTTTCAAAATGCTTTACCGACTCCGTGTCGATGCCAATTCCATACTGATGAAATTTCATTTTTTCAAAATATTTTACCGACTCCGTGTCGATGCCAGCTCCGTGCTGATATAATTTCATTTTCAAAATGCTTTACTGACTCCGTGTAGATGCCAGCTCCGTGCTGATGAAATTTTATTTTTTCAAAATACTTTACCGACTCCATGTCGATGCCAGCTCAGTGCTGATGAATTGTTTTTAAATTTTACCGACTCCGTGTCGATGCCAGCTCCGTGCTGATAAAATTTCATTTTTTCAAAATACTTTACTGACTCCGTGTCGATGCCAGCTCCGCGCTGATGAAATCATTTTTAAATTTTATCGACTCCGTGTCGATGCCAGCTCCGTGTTGATGAAATTTCTTTTTCAAAATGCTTTACCGACTCCGTGTCGATGCCAACTCCGTGCTGATGAAATCGTTTTTAAAATTTTACCGACTCCGTGTCGATGCCAGCTCCATGCTGATGAAATTTCATTTTTTCAAAATACTTTAGCTACTCCGTGTCGATGCCAGCTCCGTGCTGATGAAATCGTTTTTGAATTTTACTGACTCCGTGTCGATGCCAGCTTCTGCAGATGTAATTCTTTTTCGAAATGTTGTACCGGCTCCGTGTCGATACCAGCTCCGTACTGACGAAATCTTTTTAATTTTACCGACTCCGTGTCGATGTCAGTTCCGACTGATGTAATTCTTTTGCAAAATATTTCACCAGTCCCGTGCTGATGCCAACTTCGCATTAATGTCGGCTCCGAGCCGAAGAATTCTTTTCTTTAATACTCGTTTACTTTAAAATAAATAACTTTACCCGACCTAATAAAACGTCATGCATATTCTTTTTGTAAACAAAACAGTAATGTTTGGTCTTCTGTACCCAAAGGTGGCCAAACGAAAGAAGTACAAACACCCTGAGAAGCCTCCGTATTTCCTTCGATCTACATCAACTATGAGCAACTCAGAGGACCCACAATGTGCGACAAGTGAACTTGCCGAAGCTAATGCAATGATAACGAAGCTAGTAGAAACAACAAAAAGACAAGAACAAATGTTGATGGCTGTTTTTAGTAATACTAACTTCCTACAAGCGCAAGCCGCTCAGCACCAAGCATCTAGATCAAATCTGGAACCCCTTGAACAAACACGACCAGATCAACAGACCACCCTACCTCCTACGGTGCCAATGTATCAGGGCCCTCCGCTCTATATTCTACAGAATCGACCACCCCTTGTGGTCATTCCCGACGATGAATGCGAGTACAGGCTACGGAAGCCAAAAGCACAACAGATGAAAAACTGGCTCAGCAAATCGAATCTCTACAGGAAGAGATGAGGAGGATGAAGGGCCTCAACACTATGAGCGGAACCCGATTCAAGGATCTATGCTTCTACCCCAATGCTCAATTACCGGCCAAGTTCAAGTGTCCGGAGTATGAAAAATATAACGGAGTAGGGTGCCCGCTGTCACATCTGAAGTTGTATTGTGGATCCATGTGCCAGTATGGAGAGGATGACAGGTTATTGGTACAGTTATTTCAGAGGAGCTTAACAGGGTCGGCACTCAAATGGTTTTCTGGATTGGATCACTCACTTATCAAAAGTTGGCAAGACTTGGCGGAAATGTTCTGGCATAATTATCGGTTCAACACAGATGTAGGTCTGGATCGAAATGATATGGCCAAGATGACTAGAAAGCAAAGGGAAATAGTAAAAGAGTACGCCCAAAGATGGCTGGAGTCTGCTTCACAAGTGAGGCCTGCAATGACTGAACAAGAGATGAACACCACGTTCATCTCAACACTAGGGCATGCCTTTTATACTCATCTGGTTGGACACACCACAGGCACCTTCTCAAATTTAGTTCAAGTGGCAGACCGGGTAGAGGACGGGATCCGGACTGGTTTAATATTTGACTTCACAGCCCTAAGTGCAGCGGCAGGGACACCGACACAGAAGAAGTTCGTGCCTTTTGTCAAAAAGAAAGAGGAAAATCAAGTCAACAATGTACAACCCAGCCAACCTCTTTTCATTCAGTCACCAGTTCAGAGGCCGCAGGCACCACAAGACCCTTGGGCGCCAGTACCTCGAGCTGCTTGGGCTCCAGCACCGCAGAATCCCTTTCAGACAGTTCCTCTGCAAGCACAACCAGCACCACAGTATGGGCAAAACCAGCAGGCACGACCTAACAAGGTAAACAGAGTATTTACCAGATTGCCCATGACACTATCAGAACTACTACCACTCTTACTCAGAGGTGAATATCTGGTAAAACGTCCACCAAATCCTGAGGCTGCAAAAGGGCCAGGGTACAACCCTAACCTGTTCTGTGAATTCCACATGGGTGCACCAGGGCACTCCACAGATCAATGCTGGCAGCTCAAGCCCCAACAACAGAACATCAACCAAAACCCCTTACCTACTCACAATGGAGAGGGGAGTGGGCACAGGGTAAATGTTGTCTGTGGAGAACTCGACTTCAATCCCTCAGATTTAATAGCGCATATCGGGTCCAAAATCAGGGTCTACCTAACTCAGGGATCAGAAGCACCAACAATCAGCACAATCAATCGTCATACAACAAGTTCACCCCAAAATTCACTACCACCTCTCAGATTGTCTGACCTCACCATCCATCCCACTCATCAAACTCCCAATACTGCTACTCGATCGCCTCTTATTATACCATATGCATCGCAAGGTTCTCAATATATGACTCGACCACCCCTTCACATACCATACACCGCATCTTCACGTCCACCACTCATCATCCCATACACTCCATCGACTACTCCTACTACCATTTCATCCAAATCATCGCCACCACCCCTCATTCTCAATGTAAAACCCGAGCCGCCTCCCATGACTATACACTCACCCAAACAATTCCCCTATAACTCTATCCAGATAGTTCCTTAGAGTTACGAGACAACCATCACCACGACCTCCGGGGTTGAAACCATGAAGAAAGCAATGTTGGCCGACATTGGGCATATGACAAGGGTAGGGCGATACAAAAAAATATCAAAAAAGGGGGTAAGCATTAAGGAAGAGACTGAAGAAACAACAAAAGGCATGACGGATGAAGAGAAAAGAAAAGTAAAAGGAAATGACAAAATGAATGAGAGTGAACAGAAAGAAGAGAAGGCGAAAGTGACGGATAAGGAAGCTGCAGACTTCATTAAGCTCATTCTCAAGAGTGAGTATAATATAGTAGACAGATTGAACAAACAGCCAGCTCAAATCAGTATCCTGGGTCTGATGCAAAAATCAGAAGAATACCAAGAGGCATTACTGAGAGTTTTGGGAAAATTGCATGTACTGCAACTACCTCACCCGCGCAACTAGAACAAACGATTAGCCAGATAATGGCCCCCAATCCCATTATTTTCACTGAAGATGAATTTGTGCCTGGAGGAACAGGGCACGTCGAGCCACTAAACATCATGGTCATATGCAAGGCATGATGGTTGCTAGGGTGCTGATTGATAATGGCTCAGCGCTTAATGTTTGTCCGCTTGAGACCTTCCGGAAACTCAACGCTGATTGGTCACATGTCAAGCCAAACAACAAAGTTGTCCGAGGCTTTGACAGTTCGAGAAGGGATTCTCTAGGAGAAGTGGATCTACCTGTCACAATAGGCCCATGTACATTCGAAGTAACGTTTGAAGTCATGGAAATACCAACAACCTTCAACCTACTACTGGGCAGGCCATGGATCCATATTGCCGGGGTAGTACCGTCCTCTCTACACCAAAGAGTCAAGTTCATCATGGGGCAGAGAATGATATCAGTGCTGGCAGAAAATCTTATCCCGGCTGGAAGAGCTCCGGATGTGCCATTTATCGACATTGAGATGACGAAGGACAAAACACTCTATCACTCTTATCAATTCGCCGCTGTCAATCATATTGAAAAGGGGCAGGAGAAGGTAAAAATAAAACTATCAAGACCAAATCTGATGGTTGGTCGGATCATGAAAATGGCAGGTTATCGACCCAAGCAAAGGTTGGGACCAGGAGGAAGAGGAAGAGCTACACCGGTTGAAGCCAAAAAGCATACTCCTTATTTTGGTCTTGGGTTCAGGCCCACAAAAAGGGATATTGCAGAAATGAATGAAAAGAAAAAAGAGCTTCGATTAGCGAGAAAGTAAAATCGTGAACCAAATATCTGGAATCTGGGCAGAGTTTCGCATATCAGCATTAGCTTCCTGAAATCTCATATTAGACCCGACAGCCTATCGGAACCACTACCAGCAAAAAGACCAAAAAGGGTAAATTTCAAACCCGTGCACAGTCAAGAAGATTTAGTCGTTGAGTCCCAATCATCCTTCGTAGAAGGCATTGATGTTTTATTCAATGGGGATTCCAATGAAAGTCTATCAGAGACCTCCTTAGAATCAACCAAAGTGGAAATCACTACTAGCCAAGGGAACAAATCACCATTTTCAACGGGCATTGACTGGACATCAGTCGTCATCCCACCGAGTTTGGGAAGGACTATGCCCCCATCTGACAAAAATCAATCGGAGATCATGGTTATCTCCGAACCACCAACCAAATCACCCAACACATCACTTTCACATCTCATCCGGCCCCTCAGAGAAGGAGAAGTTCTGAACAATTGGGAGGAATTCCCATTGACCCTTGAGGCTGTTGAGGCCTAAAAAAAAATGTCGTTAAACGTATCTAGTTTGCCCGAGGATCATAACGAGCCCTCGTCCTCGTCCTCGGGTAAAGACTGTTTTGAGGGCTCCCTATCTTTATTAATGAATTCGCATGATTGTTCTTCTTATTTCACGTATTCGAAAAGCAACAAAAAAACAAATATTCCTCGAAAAACAAAAAAATCAAAAATTTCTCAAAAGTCAAAAAAATCAAAAAGCTTTCAAAGTTACAAAAAAATAGATATTTTTCAAAAGTCAAAAAAAGAGTTTTCAAGGGATTGTCCCAATCAAATGAGTACTCAGATAAAATAGAATTTGAAAGGGACGAGTATGATTTCGATCTTGAACTCGACTTTGACCTCATGGGGATCGAAGAAGAGTCTAAGGACGAAATGGAGTACCCGCCTAAAGAAATCAAAGACTTGGTAGAACGTCACGAGAAAGGTGTTCAGCCAAACATTGAGGATACAGATTCAATCAATCTTGGTACCGAAGAGGACCCACGAATTGTCAAGATCGGAGCCTTATTAACGTCGCAACAGAAAGAAGAAATGGTCGAACTCTTACGAAATTATCAGGACGTTTTCGCATGGTCGTACAGGGATATGCCAGGATTAGACACAGATCTTGTTGTGCACAAGCTACCAATTGCCTCCGGAAGTAAGCCAATCAAACAGAAATTGAGAAGATTGAAGCCAGAATGGACCCTCAAGGTCAAGGACGAAGTCATGAAACAGTTCGAAGTCGGATTTCTTGCAGTCTCTACGTACCCTGAGTGGTTGGCTAATGTCGTCCCAGTACCCAAGAAAGATGGGAAGGTACGCATGTGTGTTGACTATCGGGACCTAAACAAGGCCAGTCCTAAGGATGATTTCCCACTTCCACACATCGACACTCTAGTCGATAGTACATCAGGGCATGGCATGTTCTCGTTCATGGACGGCTTTTCAGGCTATAACCAGATAAAAATGGCGGAAGAAGACCAGGAAAAGACTGCATTTATCACACCATGGGGTACTTTCCACTATAAAGTCATGCCATTCGGACTGAAAAACGCAGGGGCGACTTACCAACGGGCAATGACCGCACTATTCCACGATATGATCCACAAGGAAATGGAGGTCTACGTAGACGACATGATTGCTAAATCCGGCATTGAAGAAGATCATCTGGTAAATTTAAAGAAGTTGTTCGACAGGCTGAGGAAATACAGTTTAAGGCTAAATCCTGCAAAATGTGTATTTGGGGCAACATCGGGCAAACTACTGGGTTTCATCGTTAGTAGAAGAGGCATCGAGATAGATCCGACAAAAACCAAGTATATCCTCGAGATGAAAGCACCCGTTTCAGAGAGAGATGTTCGAGCATTCTTGGGGAGGATACAGTATATTAGCCGTTTCATTGCTCAGCTTACGCCTATCTGTGAGCCAGTCTTCAAGCTACTAAGGAAAGACATGCCAAAGAAGTGGAACAAGGACTGTCAGGAAGCGTTCGACAAAATTAAGCAATATCTGCTCAATCCACCAGTCCTAGTCCCTCCTACTCTAGGGCGACCTTTGCTGATGTACATCTCGGTGCAAGAAACGTCAATGGGGTGTGTGCTAGGGCAACACGATGAATCGGGACGGAAAGAACATGCCATCTACTACCTCAACAAGAAATTTACCGAGTACGAAGCAAAATATTCAACGCTTGAGAAGACTTGCTGCGCATTAATCTGGGCATCTCAACGACTACGTCACTATTTGCTGAGTTACTTGACTATGCTAATAGCAAGGATGGACCCCCTGAAATACCTATTCGAGAAACCAGCATTAACAGGTCGCACTACAAAATGGCAACTATTGTTATCTGAGTTTGACATCACCTATGTCACTCAAAAAGCCATCAAAGGACAAGTATGATTCCAACCACCTAGCAGAGCACCCGTTGCCTGACTACGAGCCATTAAAAACAAACTTTCCTGATGAAGCCATACTGATCACTGAGGTTGAAGACGATAATGATGAACCAGGCTGGAAAATGTACTTCGACGGAGCATCCAATCAGAAAGGAAACGGAATAGGGACAGTTCTGATCAAGCTAGATGGATCCCACGTGCCAATCGCAATCAGACTAAAATTTCAATGTTCCAACAATGAGGCTGAATACGAAGCATGCATATCAGGGTTGAAGGCAGTACTGGATCTCGAGGTAGATGAAATCGATATTTTCGGAGATTCAAGCTTAATAGTCTATCAGACGACTGGAGAATAGAAGACCCGAGAGCAGAGACTGATCCCTTACCACAAGTATCTGGAAGAACTAAGCTCGCGCTTTGATAGGATTTCATTCACGTACATGCCGAGAGCTAAGAATCAGTTTGCAGATGCGCTAGCTACACTGGCCTCTATGATCAACATCTCGGAAGATTTAATCATCGACCCTATTGAGATTGGAATTCAAGATGAGCCAGCCTATTGCTTACCCGTCGAAGTAGAAGAAGCTGAAGAAAAGCCATGGTATTCTAACATCAAGGCATATCTTGAAGATCGAAAGCTCCCCTCAGACTTAACGCCAAATGATAGAAGGACCATTCAGAAGCTAGCAGGACAATTTTTCTTGAGCAACGGTATTCTGTACAAGAAGTCGCACCATGAGATCTTACTTAGGTGTGTGGCAGAAACAGAAGCGAAACGACTAATTGAGACTGTACATGGAGGAGTCTGCAGACCTCACATGAATGATCATATGCTTGCTAAGAAGATCATGAGGATGGAATACTATTGGTCGACAATGGAGAGTGACTGCTATCAACATGTCCGCAAATGTCACCTATGTCAGATCTACGCCAACAAGATTAATGCCCCACCTTCAGAACTACATAATATGACTACTCCTTGGCCCTTCTCACTCTGGGGCATGGACGTCATTGGGCAGATCTCACCAAAAACTGCAAATGGGCATCGTTTCATCCTAGTCGCTATCGATTACTTCACAAAATGGGTAGAAGCTGCATCATATGCCAATGTCACCAAAAGCAACGTCATGAAGTTTGTCAAGAACAACATCATTTGCCGGTATGGACTTCCAAGCGGATTGATAACTGACAATGCTAAGAACTTCAAGAACAAAGATATGATCAAAATGTGCGAAGACTTCCAGATCACTCATCACAACTCTGTACCCTATAGACCTAAGATGAATGGAGCAGTCGAGGCAGCCAACAAGAACATCAAGAAAATAATCGAGAAGATGGCAGTTACATTCAAATATTGGCACGACATGTTGCCATTTGCACTACACACCTACCGAACCTCATTCAGAACTTCGACTAGGGCAACTCCGTATTCATTGGTCTACGAATGGAAGCAGTCTTACCCGTAGAGGTTGAGATTCCCTCCCTCCGAATCTTAAAAGAAGCAGAGATAGATGAGACTGAATGGATTCAAGCTCGGTTCGATCAGCTGAATCTGGTTGAAGAGAAACGCCTTGCAGCCATTTGCCTAGGGATTTCTCGCCAGGAGACCTGGTCTTAAAAAAGATTCTGCCAATCCAAGAAGACGCCAGAGGAAAGTTCAGACCAAACTATGAAGGACCATTCATCGTACAGAAGGTAATGACGGGAGGAGCTCTGATTCTCATAGAAATGGACGGACAAGTCTTTCCTCAACCGATCAATGCTGACACTGTTAAGAAATATTACGCTTAAGACCTGACCTTGAGATGACGAAAGGCCATCTTTGCTATCCCAAACAAACTATCACACCTTAGTCAACCCTTTTGAGCCATCACGTTCATTTCTTAACCTAAGACTGGGGCAAGTCAACAACTACAAAACGAAAAAAAAAAAATCAAAAGCATCAAAAGTACTCCTGGCCCGCATGAGGATAAATTGTGAACGGCTAAAAATACAAAAAAAATCAAGAAAGTCAAAAACTCGAACACTTGATCTTGGTTCGATCCAAATCTCCAGCCTAAATAAGTTCGAGAGACGCTGGGAGGATATATAGATCACTTTTTCGAAACAAAAATAGGCGAACCCCATGTTTATTCCACTTTAGATAAACTAAAACCCAGACATTAACCTTTTTGTAACCTTCTACTACCATAAGCCTAAGCCAACGTTTCGTCCTACTTAAAGTCCTTTTTGATCAGGAAATGTTCTAGGGCAACATAATGACAGTGGCAGCACCAAGGATCTTGCAACTTGGTCTGGACCTCAAAGTCTTGTTAGTCGTTGGAAGACTTGAGAGGGGAATCCAGATCGGATATTCGAAAAAAAAGAGTACTCGAAATGTAGAGTAGTGGATCTCGTGGCTCAACTTGAGTTGTCGAACCACGAATAGTCGTCAACAAGCTCGAGAGGGGAATCTAGATCTATTACTCAAGAAAGAGTACCACTACAAGAGTAGAGTCGTCGATCTTGCAGCTCAACTTAAGTTACCAAGCCACAAAGACACAGAGACTCCGAGCAGAATTATAATGAAAAATCTAGAGAAATACAAGCATGGTCTGAAAGGGCATAGTGAAAACCTGAAAGGGCGCTATGAGTAAAAGAATCAGACTATGGCAAGATCAAAGTTACCAGCACGATGAAAATCCCAAAAAGGATGTCGATGCGTAAAAATGTGGAAACCGGATCTGATGAAAACCGTAATTGGCATCAGGGGCAATAAAGGTTAAAAAAAAAAAAAAAAAAAAAACAACTCCTGACCCGCAAAAGTATAGACTGTGAACGGCAAAATATTTTCAAAATCCCGAGACCCAAAATAGTCTTCCAATACCATGGCACTGGGAATGACTCTAAAGGAATCAAAAGAGTAATTGACGCTTATATCCTCTGTGGTTGGCAAAAACACCAAGATCGTCTCAACCAAAGATTTTACAAACTCTGAATTTATCGTACTCATTTGATAAAGATAAAATTTCAAAAAAGAAAAACTACTATTTTGGCCAATGATGAAGATTCTAGGACTTATTCAAACTTCAAGTTTTCAAAGCATTAGATACACCTGAGGCCAAGTAAGTACAAAACCTATTTTCTTTGCATTAATCTTTCAACATGAAAAGAAAAATACAAAAAGAGTCAATACAACGCAGTTGATCAAACGTCATGAAAAAAAGAGTCAAGGCGTTCCTCCAAAGCACGGATCCGGGCAGCTTGACTCATCATCACTTTTCCAGCGTCTGAAGCATTACAACTCATTAGACAAGACGCGAAAGCATCGAAGTAGGGACCCCAAGCAACCTCCTCCTGAGATCACTCTCCGGGCCTACTGAGGTAAATAAACCATTGATCATCGAACTCGCAGTTGTAGCAATGGAAGAGTTTATAAGAATGACCCAACTAGGGAAACGGTTGTGAGTACATAATCTTGATCATGCTTATGAGATTCTAAGTGAAGATGAGTACATGCAAACATTCCCGAGGGGAATTGGACTAAAACCATTTGGATTGAAGTCAGAAGCTTCTCGAAAAACTACCATTGTCACATTAACCTTGTTGAGATCCTTATGGATGTGAATCAGTAGTCCACCGTATTTTCTAGCATTGTTTCAAGAGCAATGACTCTTGAGGTCGTATCAACAGGCGTGGCAAAAAATTACAATGGAGCCCTTCAAGTGATGACAACAGAATTTCAAGTCCCTTCACCTCTGGTTCTGACTTGTGAAAATTTCTTTGTAAGGTATTATAAACAACATGTCGAGAGGATTTGGATGGTGATCCATGTTTCCTTGGATCATTTGTGTCCTAGCCCGATATCGAGATGTCGAAGAAGGCCATCATTTTATTTAATCAAAGAAACGCCAAATGGTCACTCCGAGGTCATATGGGTCGAACATATAGAAGTGGATAACAAAGCAGTTCACAGTACATATAGAACACTGGTTAACTCTGACCTTGGATTGGGAACAAAGTGATGGGTTGCTACCTTAGATTGACAGTGTAAATGCCTTACAAGTGTTATGACTAGTAACATGCCAGCTAGAGATATTGGTATGATAATGAATCAAGAAGTACGAAAGAGTATGCTGATACTGCAAGAGAATAGCACCGATGCAACAGGTCTTGGTCGATTCGGTTCCAACTGCAAAACTCTCTCTTGGATCAGTGACAGCTGTTAACAATCATATTGTTTGTGTTCCAACTGGAAAACTCTCTATTGGATCAGTGACAGCTGTTAACAATCATATTGCTTGTGCTCCAACTGCAAAACTCTCTCTTGGATTTGTGGCGACTGCTAACAACCTCAGTGCTTGCACCGTTGAAAGAATCAAAGGTATCAAAGGACAATGCATGAATTGAGAGGGTTAGCTTATCATAGAAATAGAGCAAGATCAACAAAAGAAGGCAATGAAAAAAAAAAATTAATTAAAAGAATTTCAAAAATCTTTCGAGTTGCACTCAACTCTGATTTGTCAAAACACGATCGAAGAAATAGTCGAATTTCAAAACTCATCAAAGTTTCATCAAATCCAAGATCTCACACGAGCTCCGCGCCATCGAGATCAAGGAATTAATAAGGTAAAACTCTGTTAGACCCCGTACTTGAGGCGCCATTTTTCACAAAATTCATCAATTTTATCTGAAATTTGAAGTCGTGTTTTACAAAGTTCTCTTTCCCGTGCAAATAGGGGTTTAGTCTATTCTTTGCAGTTCTTTGCAAGTAATTCCAGCAAAGAAGGGCAGCTGTAGACACCCCAATTTGAATGGGCCACTACTCGAAAAGGCCTAAACATACAGATTTTCCAAATAAATGGGCCAACGGGCCTTAAGGGCCCAAGTCGTTGAAAAGTGACATTTTGACCAAACCGAGGCTCCTAAGACCTCTCAATGGTTTAGGAGGCCACCAAAAGGACTCGGCCAACCTTACGTTTTCCCAATATTCACCGCTCCGCTTCCAAAATCAAAAACGTCAAATTTTCGATAAAGTTCACCAACGGGCCTAAAAAGCCCGATTCGCCAACACGTGGCATCTCGATCAAACCAATGATTTCAAAAATTTCAAAAAAATAAATAAAATTAAAAAACGAGACTTGGGACGCCTACCACCTCCCATACCTTCCACTGCTCCATCTCTGAATCCAAAAAAATCTAAACCCACCTAAGGCCCATAAATCCTTAATTCTTCAAAATCCATTTTTCTCACCCCCCTAACCTAAACTAAATCTCACATCACCTAAAAATTTAAAACCAACCTACACCCTCAAAATCCATTCCAAAATAATCCCCAACCAATTCCTAAAATCCAAAATCATTTCATAACCCAAGCCCAAAACACTCCTAAGCCCAAATCCATATCCAATTCATATCCAACCCACAACCCTAACCCATCAACCACTACCCACATCAACCAATCACCATCTTGATAATCAAAGATGACACATGTCATCACCCCATCTCACCTCCCTCACCCAACTACCTACCCCATTAATTTTCTTTAAATCCCATCTACCCACACATCAACCCATCACCTTTTCTTTCAAATCAAACACATCTACCCACACCCCTAACCTATACCTCCCCTAATCTACCCTCATCATACAACCTAAACCTACACCATCCTCTCAAGTCAAACACTCAACCTCTCCCATCAACCTATCTCAACCCTTCATTTCCACCCACTTTGACACATGGCATCATCTCCCTCACCTTCCCAAAATATCATCAACCACCTCTTTAAACCCTCCATTCTCTTAAATCAAATACAATTTAATCACAACCACCATCTTAAACTCACCTCACCAAACACTCCACCCAAATGGGTTGGGTAGGATCCAAACCATTTGGGTCAAAACTCACCCATTTAACCCCCCTTCCCTAAATACCCTCCAATCTCCTCTAAATTACACCCACTTCTCTCTCAAACTCATAACCATTCTATCCTTTTTTTTCACTTCACCCCATTATATCCCTAAAATAATTCCTCAACATCTATAAATACCCTCATCCTCTTCCCAAAAATGGCCCCCAACTTTCATTACAAAATTTCTCCCCAACTCTCTCTCTACTAACAACTATCACCCCTCTCACTAAGAAAAAACTCATCAATTCCCTCACACTAATCCTCCCCAAGTCTAATAAAAAAAATCACATACTACACTCATCTCTCTCATCATCTCTTCTCTACTCCTTCAACCAAAAAAGAGTTGTATTTGCTTAAAATACTAAGGACTCACGAAGACTCAAAGAAGAAGAAGAAAAGAAGAAAGAAGATACAAGGTGGGTTCAAGGCAATCCCCCCCTCTCTCTTCTACACCCTCTCCTCCTCCCTCTTCTATCACCCCTCTCCCCTTCATTTTATTTTTTAGGATGAATGGACCCCAAGGCTAAAGGTCTATAAGGGTCATTTCCATCAATGGAATGACCCTATGATCAAGCCGAAAATGAACCCCTATCTAAGGTACAAATGCACCCACGTGGCACGTTGTCTTTCACACTTTTTAAAATAAAAAAATAACCGAGTTGAGTTGAGGTTACCACTCTTTAGTGGGGAGAAAAGGGTGCCTAACACCTTCCCTTTTCTCCAATCGAGCCACTTACCCCGAATCTCATTGTTTGATTAGTTCCTATCCATCGAGAATCACTAAAACGTTAAAAATGTATCTTTTTCAAAAAATGCACATCGGGTGACCATTCACACCCACTTCTAATATGAATGGTGGCGACTCCAAACCATTGTAGATGTGATCGTCGTAATGACGAAATCACGTGTCTACAGGTCCCATTATGATGCTACTATTGCAGCCAAATGGTACCAAAGCACTGAAACAGAGATATATAGCTTTGTTATTTCAAGAACTGAACTGAAAAGAAGAGACTAGAGATAGAGAGGTGTATTATTTCTTATTTTATTTAGTGTTTTGAGGTTTGAATCTTGATTTTTTTTTCTTTTCTCTTAAGATCCATCAAAAGGGTTTTGTGTGCATTTGGTTCAGTTGTTTAATTTGAGGTAGAAGAATAGAGAAGCAATTGAAGTTGGGGAGTAATTTGAACTTTGAAAGATGTCTATTGGTATTATGTCATGGGTTCTGTCACCTAATAGTAATTCAAAGACTTCCAACTTGCTTTATTATGGGTTTCAGGATAGTTCAGGGACCTTAACTATAGAGTTCTAAGACATAAAGGAAAGAAGAAACATTTAAGATGGACTTGTTGTTGTCCTTTAAATGCAAGTTTGTGGGTGGGTCACAAACTTATATTTGTACCAATTTACTTTTATATTCTGCTTCTCATAAGAATATACACTTGCTTCAGCTTTTCATCATTACATAGACATTATATGCACTTACATGACTACTTAAAAACATACTATTTTATAGCTATCTGACACATAAGGATACAAAACATGAATATTTACTTTGGCAGTTGGCTTTAGTGTATTGTTGGTATAGGACTTGACTAATTAGTTATTTCTAGTAGACGAATAGCTTCTTCATTTTGAAATCAGAATCGATAATTACATTTCAAGTAATGTCAATTACATCTTACTGTGAAAGCATGGAAATGTCAAATCCTCTCTTGAAATTATGCTAGAAACATGAGCACCAACACTGGAGTCTAAAGCCCACACAGTATAAAATAGGTCAAGTAACACATTGTTGGCCCAGCCCGTTCACAACCACCAAATACATTTATACTACAATTAAAGAAGACAACATAGCTAAAACCTTTACCAAGCTAGATAGGTTGATGAAACTTAAAGCACATGTCTGGGCCTGCTTTAGTCCTGATCTAGTAGCCCATCAGTTTCAAGAGCAATATACATGAACCAAATATTTCACCACAGATTACTGGATTTTGTATTTTCATACTGATTTTTTCACAAAGTATTTGTGCATATTTACCATTACTTGCTAGTAGAAGTCTTGATGTACTATATAAAATTACAAAATTCATATAATGCTGACAAACGTTTACCATATAGGTTGGTGCAAAATCTCGCAATCTTCAATCTTTAAGAGGAAGGATACCATCATGGATAAAGATTCCAACATCAGTCGCTCTACCCTTTGGATTGTTTGAGACAATTCTGTCAACAGACTTAAACAAGGTACTTTTCACATTTCCAAAGATACTATAAAGCACAGTGGTATCTGTGACTTTTCAGTCATTTTTACAATGGAATTCTTTTTCTTGGTGTGATCATGAATGTAGTTATAAGATGTAAATGTAAATGTAGTAATAAATGTTTTGGTGTTTCTTTCAGTCAGCTTGGAAATGTACATTTTTGACAGAATTATTCAACCAGTTTGGAAATTAATATAATTTTCATGGAAATTTTATGAAGAGTAGAATTTTGAAAAAAAAAATCATTGGAACTGTAGGAAATGATAAAACAGATTTGGCAACTCCGTCATAAGTCATCAAACTACAATAAACAATGATATAGAAACTACAGAAAACAACGATATAGAGTATGCCAAGAAGATCATTAGTGTTTCGCTACACGTTTATGCATGTATTTGTAGTGGTACTATGTACACGTGTTAAGTGTCAAGGTGTCTGGCTCGACAATCTCGAAAAATTCCAATACAATAGTATGGCTTTAAAATATTAACTTATTTGCAATAGATCTTATAACGTCTATCTTTTGCATAGAAATGAGCCCCACAACAAAAATAACTATGTTTTGCATAGAAATGAGCATAATAACGTCTCATTAACCGAATACACCTCAATATGTAAAGCACTTGCTTATGGAGTCATAAGATTAATATGTAACACTAGACCTCTCAAAAGAGATAGTTTGGGATTTCAGAGAAGAATGCAAACAGAAAATTCCTCTGGGTGCATTATTTCTAGGACATGTCCATAGATCTTGTTTATGGAAGGCATATTTGAAAGATGGTGATTCAAAGATTGTTATGTACTTAGGTTAAAAAACATGAGAAAGGGACCCGTTATTGGTATTTCCCCAGCTATCCATTCTTATATACTGGTTTTGGGGGCAGTGGTTGATGACTACTTGAACTTTGATCCAATTAGAGAAAATTTAGTTGTTCTAGTGGTAGGTGAGATGTTAAAATACCCATGTATATTTATTTGAATTCTGAATTTTGAAGCACATATATTCAATTATCAGATAGATGTTGTCCATCTATCTATTTGTCAAGAATTCTGAAGTACATATATTCAATTATCAGTGAGAATGCTGAACCAAGATTGCAGTGTAAGTGTTTTACATTGTGAGGAGTTTGACAAGGCTTATCTATATTTCTAAATGATTGAGTTGATACAATGTATATCGAAATGTGACAATACAATGTATTTTCTTGAGAAATTTTACCACCTTATATGAGAAGAGTCAATGCTTCAACATATATCTTGATTGAGCTAGACTTTTTTAATTTGTTCAGAACAAAATTTTCTCTTTAATGCTAGTCCTTGTATGAGGTGTTACTAAATCTAACTTATTTTAGTATTAAATAAAGCATAATTTGTTGCATATACTTTTCAACAATTAGTATATAAAACATAATTATCTGGATAGATAATTCATTTTTCTGTTGCACTTAACATTTGCAGATGGAACCTGGACAAAGTTCATCTGGTGAGAGGACAAAGTTGAGGAGAAAAAGAGACCGCACTCGATGCCTCTCATTACAGAAAGGTAAATTCTTACTAATAATTGAATATATTGTGTTTTAAAATATTTTATTAATAAATAAATATTGATTGATATGACTAATTTGATTAATTTATATGAATTGTAGGTTGATGAGCAGCACAATCAGTTCGACAATGATCAGTGCCCACACATTACAACATTTTTGATCTACAGCGACGGATTTTTCCGTCGCTAAAGGGTAATTTTTTCGCCGCTAAAAGATATTGCGACGATGAGCAGCGAAAACAAGATTCAACGGTGTTGCCTCGATCGCTAAATGTAGCAGCGGAAAATAGGTTCCGCTGTTAAATGTAATATCTTTAGTGGCGGATATAAATATCCGCTGCAATAGATCAATTTTTCAATTAATAGAATATTCAACATATAGCGGCGGATCTTAGTATCCACTGCTATAGATCAATTTTTAAATTAATAGAATATTCAATATATAACGGCGGATCTTCATATCCGCTGCAATACATCAATTTTAAAATAATAGAATATACAACATATAGAGGCGGATTTTAATATCCGCTGCAATAAGTTACTTAGGAACGGTTAAAAACCGGTCCAAATCTGCATTTAAATATATAAAAAAAAATAATCTTAGACATCGATTTAAAATTCGATGTTTATAAGATTGAAGTTCTAAATTTGAGATTTTAGGCATAGGTTACAAATCGATATCTAAACTATAAAAAGAAATTAAGTTTTTAATTTATTTTTTTTTCTACACACCTATTGCCCGCAGTAGAATAGATTTAGTTGAGAGGTTTCATACCCTGTAATATATACAAGGACGAGCACAAAGAGTCTACTTGGACTAAAGTTAAAAACAATTCTCTGGGAAATACAGTAAAAGGGGTGTTGTAATGTAGCAACTAAGGTTCGAAGTTACCATCTCTCCTTCACAGGCAGGCAAGGTGAATATGATTGACCATATCCATTTCCACCACTGAGAGAGAGAGCAAGATTTGCTTATAGCCTGGAAAAGCTATCAACAAACTCAAACAAAAATTTAAAAAGATTAGACTATGTACACAAATCAAACAGCCAGAGCAAATTGAAACGATAAGAATAAAGAACCTTGAAGTGAAGAACATTATGTACATGTTAAGTGTTCAAGTTCACAGTTCCCCTGCTCTTTCTGCAGCCTACAAGCTTTCACTTCAGAGATTGAGGGAAAGCTTGATTAATTGATTGATTGATGGCCTCACGAGAGACTCAAAATTTGTGGTAAGCATGGTGAAGCTCTCCTCTCCCCAACTTTTTGCAGATTATTTCTGTGTTTCCATAAAATACAACAAATAAAATAAAATAAAATAAAATAACCGCCTAATACAAACCCGAAAATCTTATTTCACAAATATAAAGGGGAGTGAAATCAAATATAAGTCCAGTTATATATACTCTACATATTCTTTCCGCTATTCGGGGTCACTGAAATCCCTCGCAGTGCTAGCTTCTGGTGGACACTTGAAAATTTGTACCCTCTTAGGTTATTATACAAATTTTTTAATCTATCTTCAGAGTGTTTGGTGAAGTTATGATAGTTGAAGATGGATTTGTCTGGAGTTCACATTTTCTTGGTGTGAGATGCACTTTTAACAAATCTACTACCGATGAATGTTATTAGAATTATTATATTTGACATGGAAGCAACCACCATCACAAAAATAAAAGAGAATGGGTTCTGATTTTCTTACTTGTAAGCTTCGTCCACCCTGGATTGAGTGTCCATATAGCTTGGGAAGTCATGACCAACCAGGAAATAATCACCCCGTCCATATCCAGAATCCCCCTCCAGAGAATAAAGGAGTGGATTGTAGTTGTAGCTACCAAATGCACCGCTTCTTATTAATTGCTTGGCCTCCTCAAATCGTGGATTTGGCTTGAACTGTAGGATATACAGGATCCATATCAGATTGGTAAAATGTTAGTTTACTTGCATGTATTTAATTTGTACCTGAAAGCGCCCTCGATCCGCGGGGTGCGCGGATCCGCTTTTGACCTTTGAGGTTTGGGAGTTGCCACCTAGTTATTATGGTCTAGGAATCTAATACTGACTCTGAACGGATAAATAAATTAATCTACTACAGAAAAATTTAATCCGGGGATCACATTACGGGGTTGGAAGGTGTTAGGCACCAACCCTGCCCGGCCAATGCCGATCTCTACTTATTCCAAATAAGACTACAGTGCTAACAAAAACCTAGATAGAAAAATAAAAGTGATTTTACCTTCGAACGCAACAGTTCTATTCCCTCAGATTTGATAAAACTGCTCCTTGTACCGTACTCCTTACTTCGTTCTGTCTCCGAATCTAATTTCGGATCTCCGAGGCAAGGTATCTCTTCCTTAGATCTGGATTCTTCGAATTTTATTATCGATTTTGGGGTGTTTTTGAAGGGTTTCTAGGTGTTTTTCAGGCTAAAATCGAAGTATGGGTGTGAGGTAAGGAGTTGGGGCTTCAAAATTAGGGTTTGTGGGAGGCTAATGAAGCTTTTTGACCTACTTCTCTTAAGATTTTTGATTAGATACGAAAATAGGGTGTGGAGGTTCCTATTTATAAAGTTTTTTAGAAGAATTAGGGTTTGATTAGGATTTCTTTTAGGGTTTTAATTAGGGTTTTGACTTTAATCTTATGAGATTGACTTAGTTTTTAAGGTTTTAATTTAGGGTTTTGACTTTAGTCTTATGAGATTGACTTGATTAGTTTAGATAAGGGTTTTGACTTTAGTCTTATGAGATTGATTTGATTAATTTAGATTAGGTTTTTGACTTTAGTCTTATGAGATTAACTTGATTAGTTTAGACTAGGGTTTTCACTTTAGTTTTATGAGATTGGCTTTAATACTCTAACTTTAATCTTTCTTGATTGACTTTTAGTCTTTACTTGATTGACTTTAAGATTGACTTTGGTCTCACTTGATTGACTTTAATTTTTGGAGAACCCCCTTTATTATATCTTTAATTCTTTGGGCCCCCAATGGAGGGGTCCTTGAATAAATATCCTGGCAACCATCAACAATTTTGCCTGAAAGTTTAATTGATCGATTTTTTGGTTCAAATTTTTAAATTAATTTTATTAATGTTTCACTTTACATTATTTAATATTTTATTTATTAATTTCAAAATTTTTAATTATTAAAATTGTAAAATTACCATTTTACCCTCGGAGAGGATTTTTTACATTTTAAGTCATTTTTTAATGTTCCACGATGTTTTGGAATCAGTTTTTCATAAGGAATTCAATGGGAATGTTGGTTTTTATCATTTATGAAGTTTTTTGTATGAAATGGTCGTGAACTTTATGAGGGGCATTTTCATAATTTTGTCGAATTCTGTGAAAATTGACGAAATGATTTATTTGGTTTCGATTTGTCATTTTATGTGTTTGAATGAGTTTTCCTAAGCGTAACATAGGCTCTAGGGTTGTTTTGATGTTAGAGGTATTTTGATAATTTGGTCATTTTTAGTGATTTTTATCGTGAAGCTTCTTTTTATCTACAAGATGATGATTTCTATGTTTCTGCAGTCATATTTTCCTAGCGTAGCGTGGTTTCTAAGATTTTGTCAATTCGAGATACCTCATTCGAATTTCTGAAACATATCTGGTAACAAAATAAAGTATTGGAATAAACATCCATCATTGGGAACCGTTGCGATTGGGTTGAAGAGTTGATTAATCAGGCGAGTGCAAAAATGGGGTGTCTACAGTACCATTGAGAAGTAAAAATAAATATAATGGCAATTGTTCTTTTCAACCAACTTATTGAAGTCAATACAAAGTCAACGAAAACTGAAACTGGAACATGAAATAATTTACTGGAACAATGAAAAAAAAAATTAGTAGTTCTTGCCCATCATTCCAAGAGTAGGTTCAAAAATTTAGAAAACCAAACACAACCTTTTGGGCTCTTTAAATCATTTACAAACCTCTTTTCCTATATTAGATTCTATTCACTAAGGTTTCATAACATCAAATTCTTGTTAGATAACATTTAAATCTAGGACAAGAAAAACAAGGGTACGTATGTGCAAGGGACCAAATAGAATGAACCAAAATTTGAGGGAAAGAAAAAGTCAATCTATCTATTGGTTGAAGTTAAATGCGGCAATGATGGATGATGTGTGAATAAGTACAGGATCAGTTGTACAACCATTTATTCTCTTTCAACTCTCAACCATATGACATATGGGCTTTTGATTTGAGAAGGTAATATAGTCAGACATTTTTATTGATTATTGAGGATACCTTTCTAAGACTCCTCCCATGTATGCTCCCGTCTCACTGAAAACCGATTGAGGTTGTTGCCAAGCAGTAGCAGCAGCAGCAACAACGGATATGTGGTGCCCATGGTTGTTTAACCATCGATCCCATTCTCTTCCTATGAGATTTCGACTTCTCCAACTGTGGCACTTATTTGTGAAATGGATCCAATGGGTACTCTGCTTCAAGTTTGTATTGTTCGACAGACTTTATGACAAATTTCAGTGCAGCGAGTGTTTGAGTGTTTACGTCAATCTGAATTGCATAGATACAGAAAAGATCCAATAAATACTAAACACAGGTTATTTGTGTTGAACTACTAAAGAGGTAAAACTGAGAAGCCCTTGCCTGCCAGCTCCCCCTTGTGAATTTCTCCTCAATTCCTTCAAGTATGCTTTCAATGAGTTTGAATGCTTGCACAAAATGGATGGTATTGATTTGTCTCCCACCATTGATCCACACTTTAGTAACACCTGCACAGTAAAAAGTGAAGGATCAACCATATCAAACACCTTCGAATGGAACACAACTACCAACCTCAAAAGCACATGACTACATAATAAAAAAAAAACAATTCCCGTGGGTCATCACCTTGTGTCTTTTGGTTCACAATTCTTATGGTTGTCCCTGCAAAGATTAGTATGAATGTTTCAATGAACTCTTTTCCTACCTGGTTTTTTTTACCACCAACCCATGAAGAAACACACATTATAGAGAAATGGATCAGTTTTCATTTTCAAGATCTTCATATAAATTGTGGGAAAAACAGAAGTTGATATATGAGGGCCGTAAGAAGGTGAAGGGTAGGGGAGCTGTCAGTGTAAACATCACTTACTTTGGGGTTGATAGGCGACATTGCAAATTTTTCAATGATCAAAGCACATCAATGCACAAAGTGAAAGAAACAGATTGTAGAATGCATTGTCCCCGTTTGTCAATAAATACAATCTCATCCCAAATTGATCCAACTAGAAGACGGTTAACTCACAATTCAAAGCCTGAAGTTTTGTCAAGAACCAATCAGCTAGGTCTATTGCATTTGCTATCCCTGCGATAGAATAAAATATATTTAGATTGGGGAGTTCAACCATAGACATCTAAATCTAAATTATGTAAAAAAAATGCTAAATTGACGAGCGAGAGATTTAAGTTCTGGACCTACAAAAGCCAATAAACCCAGGAGACATTATCACTTTGAACTGAACTTTGATTAGACAAAAGTCAGGCTCATTTTAATTCATTCAAAAATGCAACACCAACTTATAAATTATCAAAAACAAGTTTTAAATGGTTTGTCTTTGAAAGCGCCCTCTATCCGCGAGGTGCGCGGATCCGCTTTTGACCTTTGAGGTTTGGGAGTCGCCACCTAATTATTATGGTCTAGGAACCAAACATTGACTCTAAAACGCAAAAGAAACTAATCTAACAAAAATAAGAAACTAAGTCCGGGGATCACGTTACAGAGATGGAAGGTGTTAGGCACCAACCCCGCCCAGCAAACGTTGGTCTCTACTAATTCCCAAATAGAACTACATTGCTAAAAAGACCTAATCAATAAAAGAACAAAAATAGTTACTTTTTCTGAACGCAATGGTTTTATTCCCTCAGATCTGATAGAACAACTCCTTGTACAGTATTCCTAGTTTCGTTCTATCACCGGATCTGATTTCTGATCTCTAAATTGAGGTATCTCTTTCTTAGATCTGAATTTTTCGGATTTGTTTATGGGTTTATGGGTACTTTTTAAGGGCTTCTAGGTGTTTTTGAGCTAAAGTTGAGGTATGCGTGTTAGGTAAGGAGTTAGGGCTTCAAAATTAGGGTTTATGAGATGCTAGGGAAGCTTTTTAACCTACTTTTTCTAGGATTTATTATTTGATACGAAAATAGGTTGTGGAAGCTCCTATTTATAAACTTTTTTAAGTGCATTTTAGACAAAGTTAAGGTTTAATTATAATTCTTTTAGAGAGAATTATTGTTTAATTATAATTCTTTTAGAAAGAGTTATTATTTAATTAGAATTCTATTAAATATAGTTATTATTTAATTAGGATTGTTTTGGTTTTGACTTTTAGTCTTATTTGATTGACTTTAAGATTTTGACTTTAGTCTTGCTTGGTTGACTTTTAATATCTTGACTTTAGTCTTATTTGATTGACTTTAAGATCTTGACTTTAGTCTTACTTGATTGACTTTAAGATTGACTTTACTCTTACTTGATTGACTTTAATTTTTTGGAGAACCCCCTTTATTATATCTTTAATTCTTTGGGCCCCTAGATGGAGGGGTCCTTGAATAAATATCTTGGCAACCGTTAACAATTTTGCCTGAGAGCCTAATTGATCAATTTTTTGATTCAAAATTTTTAAATTAATTTTATTAATGTTTCACTTTACATTATTTAATGTTTTATTTATTAATTTCAGAAAAATTGTAAAATTACCATTTTGCCCTCAGAGAGGACTTTTTGCGTTTAAGTCATTTTTCAATGTTCCAGGATGTTTTGAAATCGATTTTTCATAAGGAATTCAATGGGAATGTTGGTTTTATCGTTTATGAAGTTTTTTGTGTGAAATGGTCATGAACTTTATGAAGGGTATTTTCGTAATTTTGTCGAATTCTGTGAAAATTAGCGAAATGATTTATTTGATTTTAATTTGTTGTTTTATGTGTTTGAATGAGTTTTCCTAAGCGTAATGTAGGCTCTAGGGATGTTTTAAGATTAGGAATATTTTGGTAATTTGGTTATTTTTTTAGTGATTTTTATCATGAAGTTTTTTTTGTCTGCAAGATGATGATTTCTATGTTTCTAGGGTCATATTTTTCTAACGTAGCACGGTTTCTACAGTTTTGTTACTTCGAGATACCTCATCCGGATTTCTGAAACATATCTAGTAACAAATAAAATATTGGAATAAACATCCATCATTGGGAATCGTTACGATTGAGTTGACGAATGATTAATCAGGCAAGTGCAAAAATGGGGTGTCTACAGATGTCCCTCTTTGGCAGAGGGTTGAAGCAAACTAAATAGCAAATCTATTTTGGTAGATAGTGCGATATCTGAATGCTAAAGCTAGTGACAATTCATTTTGCAGTCCGATTTAGCAATTAGTCAGGACATTCGGATCCTTGAGGGTAAAACTCTTTCCGAACAAAAAGGTTGTTAGGTCCTTGAACAAGAGCTCTCACTGACAGTGTCAGATCCTTAAATTTTAAAGAATTCTCCTTGACTAAAAACTACAAGTGTGAGTGTGTGTACTGTGTGAAACTAAGTAAAAATTGATAAAAAACTGAGGATAAACTAAGCATAATCTGAGTAAAATCTAAGCATAATCTGAGTAAAATTTGAATGTCTTACTCTACCTATACTGGGTGAAAAAGTAATGAATTTTTTTTTTTTGAGTCTTACTCTACCTACTCGGGATGAAAGAGTAATGAACTAATTTTTTTTTGTGGAAGTTCTACTCTACCTACTCGGAATGAAAGAGTAATGAACTAAGCTTTTTGGAAGTCCTACTCTACCTGCCTAGGGTGAAAGAGTAATAAACTAATTTTTTTGGGAAGTTCTACTCTATCTGCCTAGGGTGAAAGAGTAATGAACTAATTTTTTGGGAAGTTCTACTCTACCCACTCGGAGTAAAAGAGTAATGAACTATTTTTTTTTTGAGTCTTACTCTACCTACCCAGGGTGAAAGAATAATGAACTAATTTTTTTTTTGGGAAGTTCTACTCTACCTGCTTAGGGTGAAAGAGTAATGAACTAATTTTTTTTTTTGGGAAGTTCTACTCTACTTACTCGGAGTGAAAGAGTAATGAACTAATTTTTTTTTGGGAAGTTTTACTCTACATACTCGGAGTGAAAGAGTAATGAACTAAGCTTTTTTGAGAGTCCTACTCTACCTGCCCAGGGTGAAAGAGTAATTGACTAATTTTTTTTGGGAAGTTCTACTCTACCTGCTTTAGGTGAAAGAGTAAGGAACTAATTTTTTTTTTGGGAAGTTCTACTCTACCTACTCGGGGTGAAAGAGTAATGAACTATTTTTCTGGAAGTCCTACTCTACTTACTCGAGGTGAAAGAGTAATGAACTATCTGAGTAAAATTTGAGAAAAATCGTTGTTATCTGGCTGAGCATAATCCGAGAAAGCCCTCGATGGCAACTGGCTGAGCATAATCCGAGAAAGCCCTTGGTGAAAACTGGTTGAGCATAATCCAAGTTAACCCTTGGCGGCAACTGAGCAAGATCCAAGTTAACCCTTGGCGGCATCTGAGCAAAATCCAAGTTAACTCTTGGTGGCATCTGAGTAAAATCCAAGATAATCCTTGGCGACAACTGAGAAAAATCGAAGATAACCCTTGGTGGCATCTGAGCAAAATCCAAGTTAACCCTTGGCGGCATCTGAGCAAAACTGGCAGAGGAATGAATGAATTTTGGGAATGAATGAATGAATCTGGAGAAGAATGATTAAAATGAATCTGGATGAGATTGAAAATAAATGTAGAGAATAATGATTGAATCGGAGAACGAATGAATAAATCTGGAAGATAATGAATCTGGAAGAGAATGATCGAATCCAAGAATGAATGGATCTGAAAAAAAATCTGGGAATGAAAGAATGCCATATCTCCTACTCTAGGTAAATGAGATATTATTTAATCTCTAGGCACAATCAAATTTGAGATCCGAAGTACTTTTTTTTGAACCTCAAGGTTTTATCCAAAAGTTTTATGAATTTAAAACCTGAGTTTTTATTTCTTTTGAACCTCAAGGGTTTTTCGAAAAACTGTTATCAAGAGGTGAACCTTACATTTGGGGGTTCCCACCATCTTTTAGGATTAACATTGCTCAAAAACAAAATGCCACTGGTTTGATAACAAATATGGCATTAGAGATAATTGAATACGTCATGCAAAATTAAAAAAAAATGCCCTTAGTATAAGGGGGAAACTACATATCTAGAGGAAAAAGAAAATGCCCCTTGTATGAAGGTTTGAAATATTTGATTACCACAAGCGCAATAAAGATCCAACTTTTAATTTTGATTAATTTTATTGAAGATTTTGAGTCAGGCTCAGGAAAATAAAATATTTCTTTTTGAGACTCATCATAGAATTCACTCTTCTCCCCTTTAGTTCACTTGGGGAAGTAAAAATTTTTAGATCGATCGTAGACAAGATACTTATGGCTTCTGAGTCTGTGCCTGGTTTAAGCTAAGTATTGAACTTGATTATTCGGACTTCTGATGTTTCGGCTTGGACCGCTCTTAACTTTTCTACTATTTTGCTTTGTTGCTCTAACTTTTGCCTAGATCGCCTTTTCAGATTTTCAATCTAGCAAGCTTGCTCTAACTTTTGCCTAGATTGCCTTTTCAGGTTTTCAATCTAATGAACTTTCTTTTTTCTTTGCTCTGATTGTTGCCAAAGTTGTTTTTTCAAATTTTCAACCTTGCGAGCTTGCCTTAATTTTTGCTTAAGTCGCCCTTTTGGGATTTTCAACTTAGTAGGCCTTTTTTTTCTTTTTTTTTCTTTCTTCCTTATGGAATGGCTGTCTGATCATGCTTTGCTATCTTCTTTGACTTTTCGCACGGTACATAGGAGGACTTTTATAGGTAAGCTTAGGACTAGGTATAAAAAGAAAGGGATTTTAAAGCTCAAAAACCCAAAATGCCCCTTGTGTAGCATTTCCTTTTAAATTATTTTCCTTTTTCCTTGAATTTTCTTCCTTAGTTTGACAATATTTCTTTTTCTTTTGAATTTTGTTCTTTTTAGATTTTTTTCTTTGTCGGAGAATCTATTTTTTTATTTTGATGTGGTCGGACCTGAAATAACTTCTCAGGTTGCCTACGTACCCCAGAATTTTGGGATCAGACGAAGATGTAGTTCGAATATTCCCTCCCCTAGGTTAGGTGATCGGGCTGAGAAAGAAAAAATGCATCATTTTTTTTTTAAAGATTACAAAGGGCTGAAAAAGGAGATATTGAACTAGGTAACAGGAAAATTGATTCGGCCAAAGATGGCCTCCTTAAATGCAGTACCGTTTGATCTGGTCAAGGTTGGTTGACTCTGGTAATTCAATCATGATCTTGAAATCTGACGATTTTTTAAGGCAGTATTTTCTTAATGAATAAATCTCTCCAATTAGGTTTGAACTTCCATCTAGGGTCAAAAATAAGTACTCGGTTCTCTTTGAAATCTGATGATTTTCCTAAGTAGTGTTTCCTTGCTAATGGATGAATCTCTCCAATTAAGTTTAGACTTCCTCCTATGGTCGAGGAGGGATAGTCAATTTTCTTCGAAGTCTGATGGTTAAATCTTTGACTTGTAAGTGGTGAACTTTGACCTTCGTGTGGGTGACTCTTCTCTGATAAGTTTGCATATGGTACAAAACTCTAAGTTATTTTTTTCAATCAATTTTAGCTCTTCATACCCAATGACGAACCTAATCTGTTTCTAGCAATTGATTTTACATCAAGACCTTGATATATGGGACTTCCTTTTCAACTGGTAAGACTGTTTATGTACCCCCATAGTGTGAATGGTAGCTTCTCTGACTAATTCTGGTGCGATTGACACATTTTCACAATGGTTATTTTGAGACTCTTATTAGTTGCTTGCTTCAACCGCTCTATTAATCTGAAGATGATAGGGAGATGATGCAACATCTTGAACTTTGAACATAGAGTAATAATCTCGACTTTTAAGTATGACCTGTTATCAGAGATCAATTTCGCTTCAACCATTTCATTAGTCTGTGAATGTAATCTATTCTGGGAGCTCTACCATTTTGAGAAGTGTAGCACTGATACATTTTGTAACATCTTCCTTGATTTCATTTTCTCAAGTCAGTATCTATTCCGTGTCAGACAACACCCAAGCTTACACCTAACATATCCTCATCAGACCACACGAACAAGTCTTTTGAAATTTCTAGGTAAATTCATTATCCCCTTCGTGTTCCTCTAGGGATAGGATAGTTTCTATCTGAATTTCTCTAGGAATTATTTTCTGCTTCAAGGTCAATGACCTTTGCTTTCTAATTGAAAGTTGTTGAGTCCGACCCTTATCTTCTTGTTCAAGAGAAAAATATATCCTTGAAATTAGATTATTAGTTAATTCGTTAATGCGCTCGAGGTATTCAAAAATTTTCTTTATCCAATCAAATTCCAAAGGGGCGACAGATACCTCTATAACTTGACAAACTAACTCGACTCAACAGAAAAAAAGAGTTGACTCAAAAAGAAGACAAGACCTTGATAAAAAAAAGGGACTCGAGCTAACCCAAATGACTCATGAAAACTCAAGACTACCCACAATGGGCTTAATTAGGACTAAGGACTGAGACATTGCTTACAACCGACATGACTGTGGCACTGTGATCTTCAAGGAACAATTGAGAAATGTTGAGATAGTCTAAGGATTTCTAATGATTGATTTGGCGTTGACGTTCGTTCTAACTGACCAAACTAGTAACCTAACAAAACGGTGAACGATTGAGCTTAGGTGTAATGATAACCTTGAGACCCCATCAAATGTGAATCTGATCAATTTCAATGTTACCCCATTGATAACATTTTAAATGAACCCTAAGGTTTTATTGAATTTTGTGCACCAATCCATTAAACAATTCATTCATGTAATGATTATTCAGAAGGAAAATAATTTTATTGCACAAATCTGATTATTTTTCGCAATCATTTTTTAGGAAAACATATTTTAGTAATTTTTCAAGGCCCATGCAAAAAATAGATTTTTTTGAAAATCATTTTTCCTTGAAAAAAATAGATCTTTTGTAAATCATTTTTTCTTGAAAAAAATAGATCTTTTGTAAGTTATTTTTCCTTCATTTTCTTTTCTTTTAGAAAATATTCTTTTCTGGAAAATCATTTTTTCTTTGAAAAATATTTTTCATTTGAAAAATATTTTTCTTTTTGGAGAACATCTTTTTTAAAAATGGATGGAATCCCGAATTCAACAAAAAGTTTGAATACCATTTTGATTTGAATGGTCCGACCCATCATGATTGTTGGATCGAGATGGACTGGGTAATTATGAATTATTGTAAAAAATGAATTCTTTATTGGGTCGGTGCACCCATTTTAATTAGGTAAAACAAAACCTTAATCATTGAGGACAACAAAATATTTTGATCTCATACGTACATTTTGATCTCATCATTCACATCATCACATACATTCATCAATCACAATGTCCCATTCAATAAATAACCCGGGAACACCCATGATAAGTTCGAGTCGTGACCTACAGGGGAGGTTTCTAGACTCTAAGCTTACTATATGCAATGCATTTTTATCTAGCCACCCTTGTCCAAGTACACCTATATACCAGACGGTACGTGGTGACTTGGTTTGATATACCGTATAGGTGATGATCTAAAACTTCAGCTCACTTCTCTGAAGTCAAAAACAACCAGTTTGATCCTCTGTTGAGAGGTGGTGCACGATGCTGAGCAAGGGCCCACTTAAATACCTCTCGTCTAGAATAGACGTAGTCTATCCCCCTCGTACATTAGGGTACAGCGGGGCAGGATCTCGTTTAGTCATCGATTTTGACCAAGAAGTACAATTGATGTACTTATATTATCTTTGATATACCTATGGGTATGAGTTAAGAGTTGTAGCTTTCATAAATGGTTTGACATCCCACGAAGGGACCGACCACGTACTAGTACTACGTTGGCAATCAGGACATGTGACTGTGTGGCTTACAATAGGTTAAAGGCTCAGGTCGTTCCAGCTTGGATGCATCAATTTACCTTTCAGAGTCACCTGATCAGACGGTACTGATGCCCCAGTTTGATATACCCTAATGTACATGATTGGAGTTGTGGTTTTCATGAATGACGTCGCATCTCCGAAGAGACCGGGCCACGAACTAGTACCACGTTGGCTATATGGGACGTGTAAGCATGCAAAGCAGTAAATGTGCTAGTGGTGTGTGCAAAACAGGGTGGGGTGTGCCCGGGGCCTTTTCCAAACACTAGGCCCATTGGCCTGATCATACTATCGTAACATTGATACCACATAAACATGAATCAAAATAAACATTATTCCAATCACATTATTAAAGATACGCACATCAAACCTATCAAGATCATGGCACCATTAGATAGGCAATTGAGATAACGAATAATAATTGGATCAAATTGTTGGCACAAGCTCATTATTTTTAGTCCAAATCAAGGAGATTCTTTTTATGGTCCAATCAATGGTGGTTTTGGGTGACCCGAAATAAATCGAGGCTTCAATGAACATTAAATTGAAGATAGCATGATAGTTGTTGTGATTTGGAGTGATGATTCCCTTTTTTTATTTAAAAAAAAAACTTAAAAAAAAAAAACTAATTGATTTTAAAGAAAAGAAATTCTTTTTTTTTTTTTTTGGTTGCCAACACACAATTTTTTATTGCTGCCAAAACATCTAACATGCCATCAACACATACAACACTCGTTTTTTTCGTATATGTTGATGTCTAGCAACACACAACAACAACAGCAACACACAACACGTAACATCAACACCCAACAGCAACAACAAAACACAATAGCAACACCCAACAACAACATCAACACACAACAGCAACACCCAACAACACCAGCACATTTTTTTTTTGTTGCTGCCAACAACACACAACAGCACATTTTTTTTTTAGAAGAAAGGAAAAAAACAATATGCTGCCAAAGGTCAAATCGACACGTACCTAATGAACAGCCAATAAAATTTTCTTCTCTTATGTATACCATCAAGGAACAAATCGGCACATACCCAAAACTTTTTTTTTAAAGGACCGATCTAGATAAAAAAATAAAAAATAAAAAATAAAAAAGATAAATAAATAAATAAATAAAAAACCTGATCCAATAATCATTATTTTACCATCAACAAAAACCACCTCTTTGCAATCTCGCATTATTTTGGGTTATCTTAAACGACCCTCAATTGAACCACAGAAATAATACTTGATTGAACTAAAATAATATGCTAAAAAAAAAAATTTGCCAAAATAATATAATACAAACCTAAAAAATAAACGAGTCAAATAAACTAAAATAAAAAATAAAAAAAAATTTAGGTCTAAATGGCAATGTTCCCATACTTGGGGTTTTTCAAGTTTGACCCTCAAAAGTCCCCAGTGGAGTCGTTACTGAAAGCGCCCTTGATCCGCGAGGTACGCGGATCTGCTTTTGACTTTTGAGGTTTGGGAGTCGCCACCTAGTTATTACGGTCTAGGAACCGAACATTGACTCTAAAAGGTAAAAGAAACGAATCTACAAAAAATAAGAAACTAAGTCCGGGGATCACGTTACAGAGTTGGAAAGTGTTAGGCACCAACCCCGCCCAGCAAACGTTGGTCTCTACTAATTTTCAAATAGAACTACATTGCTAAAAAGACCTAATCAATAAAAAAATAAAAATAGTTACTTTTTCCGAACGCAATGATATTATTCCCTCAAATCTGATAGAACAACTCCTTGTACTGTATTCCTCGCTTCGTTCTATCACCGGATATGATTTCTGATTTCTGATTTCCAAGTTGAGGTATCTCTTTCTTAGATCTGAATTCTTTGAATTTGTTTATGGGTTTCTGGATATTTTTTAAGGGCTTTTTAGGTATTTTTTGAGCTAAAGTTGAGGTATGGGTGTTAGGTAAGGAGTTAGGACTTCAAAATTAGGGTTTATGGGATGCTAAGGAAGCTTTATGACCTACTTTTTCTAGAGTTTATTATTTGATACGAAAATAGGGTGTGGAGACTCCTATTTATAAACTTTTTTAAGTACCTTTTAGATAGAGTTAAGGTTTAATTATAATTCTTTTAGAGAGAATTATTGTTTAATTATAATTCTTTTAGAAAGAGTTATTATTTAGTTAGAATTCTATTAAATAGAGTTGTTATTTTATTAGAATTCTATTAAATGGAGTTATTATTTAATTAGGATTGCTTTAAATGACTTTATTATTTAATTAGAACTCTATTAGGGTTTTGATTTTTAGTCTCATTTGATTGACTTTAGTCTTACTTTGTTGACTTTTAATATCTTGACTTTAGTCTTACTTGATTGACTTTAGTCTTACTTGATTGACTTTACTCTTACTTGATTGACTTTAATTTTTTGAAGAACCCCCTTTATTATATATTTAATTCTTTGGTCCCCTAGATGGAGGGGTCCTTGAATAAATATCTTGGCAACTATCAACAATTTTGCCTTAGAGCCTAATTGATCGATCGATTTTTTGGTTCAAAAATTTTAAATTAATTTTATTAATGTTTCACTTTACATTATTTAATGTTTTATTTATTAATTTTGGAAAAATTGTAAAATTATCGTTTTGCCCTCGGATATGACTTTTTGCGTTTAAGTCATTTTTCAATGTTCCAAGATGTTTTGGAATCGGTTTTTCATAAGGAATTCAATGGGAATGTTAGTTTTATCATTTATGAAGTTTTTTGTGCGAAATGATCATGAACTTTATGAGGGGCATTTTCATAATTTTGTCGAATTCTATGAAAATTGGTGAAATGATTTATTTGATTTTGATTTGTTGTTTTATGTGTTTGAATGGGTTTTCCTAAGCGTAACGTAGGCTCTAGGGATGTTTTAAGATTAGGAATATTTTGGTAATTTGATTATTTTTTTAGTGATTTTTATCGTGAAGTTTCTTTTTGTCTGCAAGATGATGATTTCTATATTTTTAGGGTCATATTTTCCTAGTGTAGCGTAGTTTCTATAGTTTTGTTGGTTCGAGATACCTCATTCGGATTTCTAAAACATATCTAGTAACAAATAAAGTATTGGAATAAACATCCATCATTGGGAACTGTTGCGATCGGGTTGACGAGTTTATTAATCAGGTAAGTGCAAAAATGGGGTGTCTACAGTCTTACAAGTTCAATATCATCACGAGAAACTTTCCTGCCTTCATTGCCTGGCATTTGTGACGAGGGTTGTATTTCTTGCATGCTCTGTGGGTCCTGTTGAATCACTCTCAAATTTCTTGAAATTTAGAGTAGTAATTTGAAAAGAAGACAACAGTTCAAGATAGGGTGAATGATGAACAAGTTTTTAAGACTTTTTCAAGTTGTAATAACTAGCCACAATGAAAAATATGCCCCCTTTTTTTGAGATAGGAAAGTGGGTTGATGGTTCTCCAAATCTTTGGGATAAGACTTTGTTTTTAAAATTGTTGTAAGTTGGTTTGTGATCATTGGATGAAGGTGGGTTTTGAAACTAGTTTGAGGGATCATCACTCACAAACCTCATACCATTAACGAACATTAGCACCTTGACGTGTTGAAAACAAAATGTGGCATCTGCCTTGAAATCAATAGCAGAAAGAAAACAGAAGCAACACAATGCTTGAAAAAAAAGGTTTTAATGATGTGACCTGAAAGAGAAAAGTGAGCCTAGAATTTCTGTAAGGAATGTGTCGATGTTTCCCATGTGCCACATCCACCAGAGTCATGATGACCAGACTGCAAATAAAGATTGTTAGTGGACAAAAAAAGATTCAGTTGCACTGCTCAAAATACCCATAAATTTTATCCTCTAATATATCAACCAAGTTGGCCAACCCAATTTAGATTGAATCATGTCACAACCCCAACAACTCGGTAACTTTCCCTCTGATCAGGTTGAACACATTAATAAGAAGGATATTGAAGGATTGCCTGCTACTGCACTTGGTCTAGCTGCAGTGTCTGCACATCCTTGTATACATAACTACATCGATTTATGAGGATGTGTTGTTGTGTATCCCATGACATAAACAGGGTTTTATCACAATGATTCATTTTTAGTTGACGAAAGTGTAATTTACCCAAATTATTATTTTAACTTGTCTAAGAGAATCTTAATGATACTTCCTGACATAGAGTCCTTATAACTTTAACACACATTTCAAAATGTTATATACAATTGAGTAGCAGTTGGAGATATGTTAACAAAGATGTGAGCTGTCCGCTTGTTGCAAATTAGTAGAAACAACAAAAGGGTTTTCTATTGCCTTAAGAATTAGTGGGTTCTTCTTCTTTTATTAAAACAAGAGAAAGCTTGAGAATCCAGGTAAGGTAACAAATTTAAAGAGATGCCCAAGAATAAAGGGCATTGTTAATTAATTTCAGATCCTCTCTATTATTGCTACTATTTATTTATATAATATAGATCCACAGATCTTTTAAACAACAACAACAACTCATACTCTTCTTTCCTATCAAACGAACAACAACAAAAAAAAAATACAACTAATATAATGTCTTTTGTCAAAATGATTGTTTTTTTTTAAACATAATATCCACAATGGTCCATGTGTTATTACGTTGGATGCTCCATGCTTCATGGCTGTAGTGCCACATGCAAAGAACCGATCTTTGCATGAGGAAGTCTATCGTGCCTATGTAACTCGTGCCTCTAGTGGAGATCTCGATAATTCACCAATTATAGAACAAATCCTAAAGCTACTTCAGAAGAATTCATCAGAGTCGTTCGAAACACACGTACTTTCTTTTGAGCTGAACATGAGAAAGCAGAAAATTTTACTCGCCTTTCAGGTAGTTTTTAAAAAAATTTATAATTGATTGAAACTTATTCTTTACGTGGCTTTCTTTGAAGTCCCAAGTTAAGTTCACCTTATTTTCTACTACATTGTATATAAGTTTACCTTATATATTTCTTTAATGTGAAGTGTAGGACTTTTTACTATGGTATTATGATGATCATTGTTTAGATGGTGGGACTGTCAGAAGGAAAATTGTAAAGGTTTAGTGCCTCATAGTCTCTTATTCTACTTTCTACTACGGAAGTCAGAAGCTGTGGTTAGGAAGATAGGAGGCATTCATCTTGCAAACAAGGAGAAAGAACAAGTTTAAGTAAGAAATAGTAAATAGGGTGTTGTCTTTTAGGACTTCATTTGTAAAATAATTTTCAGTAGAAGTGTCTAAGGGTCAAAAGACTAAAGGTTAGGAGTTCCAGTTGGTTGAGTTGATCCAGGATTCAAGTGTCAGTACCACTCACAGTATTGGCAAGTGGTAGTATTGATATATGTCAGGTGACACAATGCTATATGCGTAAATAATGCCAACAGATCTTGTTACTTCTAAAGAATTGCATAACTGCTTCAAAGTGAAATACATTTCTCTCACAGGCATCCCATCTAACCCCTACCATCTTAGCATAGAGCAAGAGTGAGTAGATGATCTTCCATGTGCCACCCTTGCTCTCTCATGAACCCAACCCATATCAGTCCCATCCCCTTCAAATCTTATAGACCTTATCAGCCCTTCTCTAGGAAGGTAGATATCTTAGTAGTTGAGTGTTAGGTGCAGAATTGGGTCTCTAGATTATCTGATCTAACCTTGTATAAGGTCTTTAAAATTTTGTTTGGCTGCCCGAAGTTGAGTTGATTTCTTGATTAATCCATCTTTTGCCCTTTTTGTAATTGTGTGTGTTTGTATGTGCATGTGTTTGGCACACATTTGTGCATAGTATCTCTGAGCATACATATCATGTTTCTTTGCAAAGTAAGAATGTGAAGGCAGTTAAAGAGAGTTAAGGACCTCCTAACCATCACCACCATCATCATCAAAGTCTTACAACAAATGTTTATTTAGTAAGGATCTAACCAGATTCCTGTTAATCTGGATGGCATATAGATATGTGCTTAGAAGTTAATAAAACATCACTTTTATTGACAATCTATAGAGTAGAAATTATATCAACAAGATGCAAAAATGTGTGGGCATGAGAGAATTCAATTTTAGAGAGCATGCCTGATCAAAAGCTCGAAAAATATAATCTGCAAACTGAATTTCAGCAATAGCTCAATTTCCCTATCATGTTAAATAAAACTCAAAACTTAAAACCAATACAAGAAAGAAATAAAAATGTAGTATGGAAGTTTTATAGAAAAATCTAATATAACATATAAGCAACATGCACAAACACACCATTGCCACAAGACCGATACCAAATCCAACAATACCCTGCATACAGAGAGAAGTCAATTTGAAGTTTATCAAATGCATCGACCTAAAGAGAACACACATTCCCACAAAATTATAAAAATAAAAAGTTAATATAGCATGAGCAATAGCCAAGTTCATATTCCCACATAAATATTGAATTTATCCAAATAACCATCTTCACACTTCAATTCATCAAAAGAATAAATAAATATTTGCAAATAGCTTCTGCATATGGATCAAACTGATCCAAAAAACAAAATCACTTTAGAAAGTGATAAGAAGGAGATGCCTGAAATGAGTTTTGTGAGCTTTAAAATGATTGTTACCTAGAAGGAAGTCATATACTCCATATCTGAGGAAATGCATTCAATGATCAAAAAGCGAATGAAAAAAGGACTTGGGCTGTTTATGAACTTGCAACTCCTTCACTATTCTATATTTCCTTTCTCTGATATTTTCCATTTCAAACAAGTGAAATTTTATTAAAATAAAGCATCTGTACGACAATGTAGATGACTAATTTTTCCACCTCTGTATCTTTCCCGACAAATATGAAAAGAATGTAAGCCGTATCATTAAAGAATTTTTAATTGTCTTAGATTTATCTTGAATACTTCCACATTTGAATGATATAGCTCCAACAACAATCATTTTCTTATAAGTTATTAGCAGTAGATTCCAAGAAAGATATATTATGACAAACAGACCTCGATCATAAATCTCAAAATTATCACATCTGTTGCTGCATAGTAAACTGACCTACAAAATGTAAAAGAGATCCTTATAAAGAAAATTTTAAGAATTTTCACACTTTCATTGATAAAATGAAAATGTACATTCCACATTAAGCAAGATTATTCTTGGATGAAGCAGGATTATTCTCATTTTAGAAATCTTTCACTATGTCCATGGCACATAATTATTTACTATAAGCTTCTTTCCAAGAGTTTTGTATCTTACCATCATTGGAATCTACATAGTTCTTATTCTTTCAGGGAAAAAATGTAGATTCTTAGCCCCTTTTTTTGAAAGACAATGCTTTTGCGTGTCGAATTGGAAAATGAGAATACCTGGTGCAACACAATGGATGCTGATGATAATGCCATAAATGCAGGTCTAGGGCTAGAGGTCATGGGTGCATCAGCTTCAGAGGTAGTGGCTATAGAAGTCACAGAAACGAGAACCAAAGAATCAGAGAGAGCGCCTATAAAATAAACAATAGCAATATATTATATAATAATGTTAAACTAACTAAAAAGCTGAAATTTCGACACATGAAATTTTAACAATGATAGAATCAAAACCAATATCTTTCCTTTCCATTTCGATCAATGTCACCTCGGTCTTCTTCAAATCATTTCTAACAATGAAAATTTATAAGCACATTGTACACACACACACACACACACACACACAAACACAATTGTGAGGCTATCTCCATAAATTTCAATTTCATAACCACATTGAGAATATCATTAAAAAATAAAAATATAAAATAATAATAAAAAGCTGTATAGCTTGTAAACCAACTATAAATTAGATTAAACATTGAAAAAAATAAAAAAAAATAAAAGTTCCCACTACTGCACAATAAGTGTCCACTAACTTCTCCTCTCTAGGTTATCAATAATCAGTTTAAAAATATAATTTGGATGTCATTATTTAGAAAAATTGAGACTTTCCATTACAAATCTAGGGTTTCTGCCGAATAGCTTCTAGAACATTTACATATTATTAACAAAAGAGTAACTGAGATTCCAACTCGAAGTTAATTGCAAATTTTGCATCGAAAAGCTAGGGTTTCAGCCCGAAAACATGTAGAACAATCGTAGTTCAACATCAAAAGAGTACGTGAGATGCGAATCGAAATTGAAGATTGAGGAGAGTTTGTGGCAGCTGAGGTTGAGGGTTCAAGTCCCTTTTTCCGTTCCTGGTGGTACAGGCCAGATATGGTGGCGAAACAATCCGGCGTCAACCCTCACGACAACGACCACGAAGCTGGTGCTACAAAAAATGATGAAATCAAGGGCCGAACCAGCCTCTAAACGGAAGGATCGACTGAAACTCCAATCGAGACTCAAACAGAAGAACAAATGGATAAAACTCCAAGTTTTACGGATTTCAAAGAGATTGAGAGAATGAGAAGAAGAGAAGAGAAAATGGTAGCCTTCGTCCTCTAAAATTACCGCGATTTTGAACCTTCGTCCTCTAAAATTACCTTGAAAACTTTTGCACCAAATCGATTTTGGAGTATACTGTACAACTGCGGAACAAACAATCCGCTCTTATAGTCAATAAAAAAAAATTCCCCAGCCAAAAAAAAATTATCTTTTTAGTGGTTGATCTACTCATCCGCTGCTATATTAATTTTTTTTTAAATTAATAAAGACGAATTCATTAACCGAATTTTTTACATTAAAAAAATTAATTTTTTAGTAGCGGATATACTAATCCGCTGCTATATTCAATTTTAAAAAAGACAAAAAGAAATTAATTTTTAACGGCGGATAAATTCATCCGCTGCTATATTCAATCTCACTAAAATAAAATATTTTATATTAAAAAAAAATTCATTCTGTGGCGGCGGAAATAATAATCCGCTACTATATTCAATTAAAAATAACTCATTAACATAATTTTTTATACTAAAAAAAATAAAAAATAAAAAATGTTTTTTAGTAGCGGAAAAATTAATCCGCTGTTATATTCAATTTTCACTAAATATTTAAAAAATTCATTTTATAGTGGTGGATATAGTAATCCGCCGCTATATTCAATTTAAAATAAATTGATAACACAAAAAATTGATTTTTTTACTGGTGGATTTTCCAATCCGCTACTATATTCAATTAAAAAAAAATTATTAAAAAGAAAATGTGGTTTTATAGTGGAGGATATACTGTTCCGCTGCTGTAGGAATTGAATATACAGGATTGGTATTTGCGTGGGTACCTATCGCGGCGAATATAATTATCCACTGCAACAAGTACATATATAGAGGCGGATAAAATGATCCGCTGTTATAGAACGCCGCTGTAGGTCAAAAATGTTGTAGTGACAACAACCATGAGAGATAGTTTTTTATTTTTTGAGTGACAAACATGGATTTATAAGCATCAAACATGGTTTTATAAGCATTGATTCTTAATTCAATCGACTTATTATTTTGTTATAGTTGTCTCTTAATTAATTTGACTTACTAAGTAATTGTGTTTAATTAACAGGTTATATAAAAATAGGTATTTAATTACTACTAATTTTAAAATAAAAGATATTAAAAAATAATAAAAAATCTTATTAACGGCGGCCATTATTGCCACTATAGGCACTCAAATCGAATTTATAGTTACGGTAAAAAAGACTAATTAGCGACGGCCACTACCGTCAGTGTAGGCCTCATTTATATTTATAGTGACGGTAATACAATCAATTAGCGGCGGCCACTACCGTCACTATAGGCCTCATTTATATCTATAGCAACGGTAATGTAATCAATTAGAAGCGGTTTTTGACCGCCACTAATTGATATAGGTAAATGTCATTTATACACCTTGTTTTTCTTGCCATCAACCTGTTAGAAAATATCGTTTCTAACACAAACCGAACCAATTGCGAAATACACTTTCATGGAAATACATTAAAATGTCCATGTATAATGTGGAATGCTGATTGAAATATATGACAGAATGAAGCCAAATAGAGAGAAGCTGACAAGCCTATTTTTAAAAAGATATCCATGTATATTGATATCTTTCATTATTTTTCAATTGATATTTTTAAAGAATTTTTCTTTTGTTTGATGGTTAATATAGAGTTTATATGATCTTACCAGATATCTTGATGGATACAATGAATAAAGTTACAACAGCTCCGGCGTTGGCAGCAAACCTTTTAATTGGCATTCGTGCTGTGAAATACTCATACTTTCATCAATGGCTACAAAGTCATCACAGTGGGGCCAGTACATTCTTCCCTAGAATAGTATTATGGGCTAAGCTCTTACTTTAGTTTGCATGGGAGCCTAGAAGAAGGTTTGATAGCAAGTAAGGTGAAGTTATCACTATGTGCATACTGTTATCATTACTAAGATGGAATCTTCTTTTGCACTGATTTGCTTTTCCTTTCTCTTGACAATGATGTGTAGCACACAATCCTGACGACCTCTTTTCTCTTCTTGGAGGCATGTATGAGTTTGCTTTCTATTTTCATGCTGCACAAATTTTGCAAAGGCAATATAAGAGTATCATTATGTATCATTTTTTGTTCTAGTTTCTCATATTTTAGGTAAGATACCCATTACCCGAATCGATAGGTAATTTACACCCGTAGTATTAAAACTATCTTGGCTTGCCACCAATCGATAATTTGGACACTTTGAACGCATAATTTTATGGTGTTCAATTTGTGTACAACATTTTCCTTATTTGCTAGTCTTTGTGGTTGTAGATGTTAAAATATCTCAAGGTTGAGGGGCTTGTAGTGGTTGCTGACATTCACAAAGTGGGCAGAGATTTATGGGCCGATTTATTCGATTAGGACTGGAGCTTCAACAATGGTGATCCTCAATTCAACTGATGTGGTCAAGGAGGTAAAACCTCCCACACCAGAATTACCTTTTCTTTCTGGGCGTTCTTTCTTCTTTAGTTTCATATATGGTGCTTGTCACATGGATTATAAACATTAAGTTGATTTTTGTGTTAATGGGATGGCTATAGGTTGCATTTGTATTACTTTGGTATATACCCTGTTTTCTTTGAATTTTTCATATTAACTAGTTGAAAATTTTAGTACCCTGTCTATAACTCCTGTTGGTATATGTTGTCACAATTGATTTGTGGACTTGCATCACTTCAGGTTTTTTAGAGACCTTTGTTTGATACCTTGTTTCCATGTCTAACACTAGCTGATGTAAATAAGTCCACTCTGCATGTTATTTAGTCGGTGTAACAATTTATCATCTATTGCAAGTTCAGTGCATCAGACATCAATTGTAACCAACCAGACATCAACAACTTATCCATCGTAAACTCATTTCTTAACCATTCTATGTTCATTATATGAACTTGTTTGCATGCTGTTGAATACCTAGACCTGTAATAAGTTAGGTTAAGAAATACCAATCATACTCAGTAACATCTAATGATTTTACAAGATTTTTATGCTCATAAGTTTAAATTGCACACCTGATGGAAGTAATCTTTTCCTGAAATGTTGTCCACAAAAGAATGGTGGTCCTTTGGCGATTGTAGCCGCTAATAGCTAGACACCCTCTCATATTTTTGCAGACACCCACATTCATCAAAAGCTGAAGTTTTGATTTTATCCTTTACAGGTCAGTGGGAACACTCAGATTCATCAAAGCAAGTTGTCTCTCAACACACTGATGGAATTCTTTCCAGAAATACTGCTATTGGAAATGGTAGTGATACTACAATCACTGCATACGGTAACTCTCTACTACTACTATAGATTTATCTTTCAAGGAATGAATTCGTGGACTTTAGTTTTATTTTTTTATAAGTGAGTTTTATTGAAAACTTCGTGGACTTTATTTTGATCGGTGTTAAGTAAACTTAATAAATGACTAAGAAAATATGAACCTTCCTATGGTTCATCAATGCCATTGCTAGAGGAATTTATGATTATTGCCCAAGAAACCTTTCCCATTGAACACTTACGACAATAGCATGTAATGATTTTTGGCATATTTTGTTGTGAAAGTTTTTTAATACTGTCACCTAGTGATGGAACAATATAAAGAAGCAGCCTTTGAATAGAGAATGTTGTATTATAACGACTAAGAAGTGAAAGTGTAAGCAACATGGACATTGCAATTAATGGAAAATCCAAAGTTTATGTCAATGATTAGAAATATTGAAGTTCACTGCTTTACTCAAAAGGAATAATTAATCTTCTACATATTTCCTCCTATGAACAGGTTACTCATTTGGTTTCCAAGTAACAAGTTTTTCGATTTGCAGGCAAGGAATCTTTGCCGATTCAATACTTTGACACTTGGAGGAAAAGTTAATAAGAGATGTCTACCTTTATCTCCTTTTTTCTTTTTTCCCCCTCGTCCTCATCTCTCAAGCATTCCAGTAGTTCATCTCATTGTAAAGTATGCTTGGGTGTTCATGTTCGATGAATTTTCCATTTTGCTGGAATTTATTTAGCACTATTAGGTAATTTTGTAAACTATGACTCAACGTAAGTCTTTTTGTGTATAAATTAATGTGACGAAGAACCTTGATATTCTTTGTTTGGGTCTATTTCAGCAGCAGGTGACGGATGTGCAAAAAATAGAAAAGTTGTTTTTTATTTTATTTTAAAAATAACACTTTAGACATCGACTTGTAACTGATACGTAAAGTCTCAGACTTAAGACATCAGCCCGATAAACAATGGATTGTAAACCGATGTTTATTATTATTCCTCAGATGAAGTTGGAGTTAATACGAAGATAAGTGGGGATTGAAAGGGGTGGGAGAGACGCTATCCATAATTTTTGCTAGAGGAAACTGTTGTACAGAAATTAATCTGAAAAATTGATTCTCAATAATACGGAAATAAAAATTTAGGAGAATCAAATCTGAAAATGAAAATCGATTCTCAAAATAAACACGGAAATAGTCTCAGAAGCCAAATCTGAAAAATGCCCAAAAATCGTATAAAGATCATACCTCCAGCCATTGATTCGTACGTAACCTATTGTCGCTGTTTTTCTGTCTCGGTTGGTACTTCCAAACTCGGATCCACTCACGTTAGATGGTGTACACTGAAGGAGATTGAGAGAGTGTAGAGTTTGGGGACCAAAACCAAGCTTAAATAACCAACCTTGAATGAGGCTTCTATCAAGGACTCATTCACGATCGGATTAGTTGCCACACTTCTATCTCTTAGTGGGTCACGTCTCTAAGCCTTAAGAGACGTGATGAAGAAATCGTGGACCACCTAAAGAGCTCCGAAAATTGGGGTTTTATGATCTACCAAGAAAATCGGAGCTAACATTCTCCCACTTGGTCCACAATGCAAATGTCTTATCTTAAACCCATCGATAATCTGTATTAAGTAATAAATACATGAATCATAGCGATAAATCCTCTAATGACGAGTATTACCTTCCATGTATTACAATGTATTTATTTCTTAATATTATACTTTATGTGGTAACATTTCTTAATGAATAAACCCTATGTTTATTCTGGTCCTGCACAAATGAAGTTTCTCAAAATAAATTAAGGTGCACATAAATATGAGAAAACATCATAATTAGAAGAGTTTCATTAAATAACATTGTACATACAATGAAAAAACTACATAATGGAACCAAGTCCCATATTCATTACATGATCTTTGAATTTCAATGGTGGCATGCCTTTAGTCAAAGGATCAGCGATCATCAATTCAGTGCTAACGTGCTCAATAACCACTTTCTTTTCTTTGACACGTTCCCTTATAGCTAAATACTTAATGTCGATATGTTTACTTCGACTTCCACTTTTGTTGTTTTTAGCCATGAAAACAACAGCTGAACTGTCGCAATACATTCTCAATGGCCTAGAGATAGAATCCATAATTCTAAGCCCAGATATAAAACTCTTAAGCTATACACCATGCGAAGTAGCCTCAAAACAAGAAACGAACTCAACTTCCATAGTGGAAGTGGCAGTCAAGGTCTGCTTAGCACTTCTCCATGATACAGCTCCACCAGTCATCATAAAAATGTAACCTAATGTTGATTTGCGTAAATCAACACAACCAGCAAAGTCTGAATCTGAGTAACCAATTACTTTCAGATTGTTCATCCGTCTATACATAAGCATGTAATTTTTAGTTCCTTGAAGGTACCTCATCACTTTCTTTGTAGCTCTCCAGTAGTCTAAACCTGGATTACTCTGATATCGTCCCAACATTCCCACAACAAATGCAAGTCAGGTCTTGTGTAGACCTGATACATTAGGCTTCCAACAGCAGAAGCATATGGAATGTTTTTCATTTGTTCCTTTTCAAGATCGTTCTTCGGACATTGGTTCAAATTGAACCTATCACCCTTCACAATAGGAGCAACACATGGTAAACAATCCTTCATCTGAAATCTCTCTAAAACCTTACTGATATAGGTTTCCTGCGACAGACCCAAGATACCTCAAAATCTGTCTTTATAGATCTTAATGCCAATGACATAAGACGCCTCACCCATATCCTTCATATCAAAATTTTTAGAGAGGAATTGTTTCACCTCATACAGCAAACCCTAATCATTAGTTGCTAGCAAAATATCATCCACATATAAAATAAGAAAATAGATTTTACTCCCATTAACCTTCTGGTATATACATAGATCCATAATATTTTCTACAAAATCAAATGAAGAAATTACATTATGAAATTTTAAATACCATTGGCGGGATACTTGTTTTAAATCGTATATGGATTTCTTAAGCTTGCAAACCAATTGCTCACCATCACTAAAGGGGAATCCTTCAGGTTGTTTCATGTAAACCTCATCCTTTAGATCTCCATTAAGAAACGCCGTTTTCACATCTATTTGTTATAACTCTAAGTCAAAATGGGCTACTATTGTCAAAATAGCACGCAAAGAATCTTTCTTATATACGGGAGAAAAAGTCTCCGTGTAATCGATTCCTTCCTTCTGAGTGAATCTCTTAGCGACGAGTCTTGCCTTGTATCTCTCAATGTTGCCTAATGAGTCTTTCTTTGTCTTAAAGACCCATTTACAACCAATGACTTTTGCACTATTAGGCAATTCAACAAGGTTCCAGACTCCGTTACTCTTCATAGAATTCATCTCTTCCTTTACGACATTGTACTATAATTCTGATTCTTTGCAACTCATGGCTTGCAAAAAAGATTCAGGATCCTTTTCGACTCCAATGATGTAGTCAGATTTTTGCAGATACACAACATAATCACCAGAAAATGCTGACCTCTTGGTTCTAGCAGATCTTCTTAATGTCGCACCATCATCTTCCTCGGAAGTATGAGGTTCAACTCGTTGTTCAGAAGTCTCGGGCAACTCTTGAACAATCTGATCTACCGGAATGTTGTCAACAGCTTGTGGAACTTCAATGATTGGTTGTTCAACACCAATTTGTACTTGAGGGGTGCTGTGAACAATAACCAATCTATCACCTGATGTGGAAAGTTGAGACTTTGAATGATCCTTCTTAAAACCTATAGTCCTGATTTGATCGCTTCCATTGATCAAGTCATTTTCAAGAAACTTTGCATTTCTTGATTCCACAATCCTAGTGCTGTAAGATGGACAAAAAAATCTGTAACATTTAGACCTTTAAGCATATTCAATGAAATACCCACTAATGGTCATTGGGTCCAATTTTTTTTCTTGTGGATTATAAATTCTTACTTCAGACAGACATCCCCAAACGCTCATATGTCGCAAACTCGATTTCCAACCTTTCCATAATTCAAATGGCGTTTTAGAAACAACCTTGGTTGGAACTCGGTTTAATATATACACTACCGTCTTAAGTGCTTCAGCCCACAAGGAATTAGAAAGATTGGAGTTGCTTAGCATACTCCACACCATGTCCAATAATGTTCAATTTTTTCTTTCTGTTACACCATTCTGATCTGGTGAACCAGGCATGGTGTATTGAGCAACAATCCCATGCTCTTGAAGAAACTTTACAAATAGCCCAGGTGCTTATCCATTTTCCGTGTATCTACTATAATATTCTCCACCTCTATCTGATCTCACAATCTTAATTTACTTGTCGCATTGTTTCTTTACTTCAACATTAAAGATTTTAAAGGCATCTAATGCTTCGTTCTTGTTATGAAGCATGCAAAGATACATGTATCGTGAATAATCATCTATGAAGGGGATGAAGTATTTTTGACCATGTGAGTCCATGTCTAGACTACATATATCAGTGTGTATGATTTCTAATATAACTGAGCTCCTATTTGTACCTTTCTTTGATTTGTTGGTCTGCTTTCCCTTTATGCAGTTCACACAAGTCTCAAAATCAATAAAATCCAGAGTACTAAGTACCCCATCATTTACTAATCTTTTAATCCTTTCTATGGAGATATTACCTAATCTCTAGTACCATAATGTAGAGGAATCCTCATTAAGAACACATATTTTAAAACCAATTTTAACATGCATAGCATTATGAGTGGCATTGTTTTGTAAATTAATGCAGTAAAGACCATCAGACAAAAAATCATTCCCAACACAATCAGATTTGTAAAATAAACTAAAAGATGTTCTGAAAAGTGAAATAAATATCCAAAAGGTACAAGTCTTGGAATTGAAATCAAGTTTCTAGAAAAACTTGGAACATAAAAGGTCTTTTCTAACTCTAAAATAAAACCACTACTTAAAATTATATAGCAAAACATTTTTTTTCTTGTTTCCGGATAATATGTTTTGCTCACTTCCCACTGGCTTCCTTAAGTTTTGCAAACCCTGCAAGGAATTTGAAATGTGGATTGTTGAACCAGAATCAATCCACCCTGTGTTAATATTTACATTAACCATATTAGATTCATAACAAACAAATGAAATTGAATTACCTTTGTCCTCAAGCCATTTCTTAAATTTGGTACATTCTTTCTTCACATGTCCCATCTTTTTACAGAAGAAACACTTGGATTTTTCTTGATATCAGCTTGGGGAGGTATTTTACCTTTCCCTTTCTGATTAGCCTGAAATTTGCCCTTTCCTTGCGTAGCCAGCATTGCACTCTCACCTAGTTCCATCATTAACCTTCCTTCCCCTTGAATATACATGGTCATGAATTCATTAATTGATCATTTGTCTTTATGTATGTTGTAAGAGATTTTGAAAGGTCCGTATTGATGCGGAAGGGTATTCAGAATATAGTGCACCAGAAAGGTCTCCGACATTTCAACCTCGAGATTCTTTAATTGAGCCATAATATCCTTCATATGCATGATGTGTTCATGCACACCTTTGACATTGGTGAGCCTTAGGGATGAGAACTTCATGATTAGGGTACTTGCGAGTGGCTTCTCTAAAGTGATAAATTGATCACCAATGGCTTTCAGCAAGTCCTGGACATTATCATGCTGATCTACAGAATTACGAATACCAGCAAAGATTTTTGTCTTAATGAACATTACGCTGAAACGATTAGATCGCTCCCATTTTTCATAAAGCGTAATATCCGTTGTAGAGTCAGTATCGTAAATTGCAGGTGGTTCGTCTTTCCTAATAGCATAATCAATGTCCATCCATCCTAAGTGAAGGAGAATTCTCTCTTTCCATACTTTATAGTTATCACCCTTTAATTCGGGAATATCACATCGGATATCAGAAATATTCGTAGTTTGTGAAGCTGCATAAATTAAAATTACATGTTTATGTTAAAATTGAGACTTAAATAAAATTTCATATTTTACCAATGTAAATCATGCTTAAAAATTGAATCTAATGACAAAAAAATTGCTTGTGGGCTAAATTTTTAATTAAAATAGATTCAATTATTCTTTGTGATAGAATTTATCTAATTAATTACAATTAATGTCTAAATAATCTTTATGTGATCCTAATTAATTATAGTTTTATTTAATTAAAGATGTTGTGGCTATTCTCTAATTAACTAAAATTATATGAATCACTTAGACATAATTCTATTGTGCTTAAAATTTAAGTTTTATGAGAATATATTGCATAGTTTAACTATAATTATGTTAATCTTATGCACTTAATTATTCTCATAATAGAACTTAATAATTTACATAATTAAATATAAAAATATGTAAAAAATAATAATATTTTAAGCATAATTATTGCAAAATTAATCCTCTAATTTCGAGCATAAATATTTATCCAAAATTTTGCATAATTAATATAAGCAAAATGCAAATATGAATAAATTGCATACAATTAAACAAACTGAATATCATATGCAAAATAAATAAATAAATAAATAAAAGGTAGGCATGTTGCTCAATAAATGCCTAAATAATTTTAGAATTTATTTTATTTATAGAAATTTGTTTTCTTCAACTTTCAGTTTATTCGATTTCTATCCGATTTCGATCGATTTCTATCCGATTTGGATCCGATACAACTCATCAGATAAAACTCTAAAAGATTGTTTAAAAATTACATAAAAATTAAAAATCTAATTTCTCAAAGATTTCTTGTTCCAATATGCATCAAACTTAAATTTAAAAAAAAATAAAATTTCAAACAAAAACAGAAAATAATATATATATTTTTGGATGCATAATAAAAATTAAAAAATATCAAGGCAGAGATTATGGAGGCTCTGATATCAAATGTTGTACAAAAATTAATCTGAAAATTTGATTCTCAATAATACGGAAATAAAAATTTAGGAGAATCAAATCTGAAAATGAAAATCGATTCTCAAAATAAACACGAAAATAATCTGAGAATCTAAATCTGAAAAATGCCCCAAAATCGTATAAATATCATACCTCCAGCCATTGATTCGTACACAATCTATTGTCGCTATTTTTCTGTCTCCGTTGGTACTTCCAAACTTGGATCCACTCACGTTAGATGGTGTACACTGAAGGAGATTGAGAGAGCGTAGAGTTTGGGGACCAAAACCAAGCTTAAATAACCAACCTTGAACATGGCTTCCATCAAGCACTCATTCACGATCGGATTAGTTTCCACACTTCGATCTCTTAGTGGGTCACGTCTCTAAGCCTTAAGAGACGTGATGAAGAAATCATGGACCACCTAAAGAGCTCCGAAAATTGGGGTTTTATGATCTGTCGAAAAAAACAGAGTTAACAGAAACATCAAAATGTGGATGGCAAATGTAGAGTCTTCTTGAGGTGGTGGCAAAATTATTTGAGAATTTTACAAATAGTGCCTAAGAATTCCATTCTCACTTTTCAAAAACTAGTTTTAATCTGTAACACAAGGTCTTACACTTGTGCAGCAAAAGTGCAAGCACATCATAAATGAAAATAGATTCCAAAATCCCACATTCGGCTTCAATATTGGAGCATTAAAAGAAGGCTCTTGCAGAGAGTAATGTATCATCATCAGTCAATGAATCACATGTACACCCTTGATCTTAAAAACAACAATAACTTGTATTTTACTTTTTTAGGAAATTAGAACAGTATTACGGAAATAGGATGGGATTTAAAATTACACACATAAATCATATAAGATATGGTGTATGCCCTAAGAAGCACAATACAATTTTTTTTTTTTTTTAACTTTTAACAATACACGTTTACATAGAAAAAAAATACATACACCAATGTACATGTGTGCCTACTTTGTTAATTGCTTAGATTTTGAATGGTCGATCACAAATTCCAAGAAGCTCAGTACAATATATTGTTCAACTTTTTACACCACTTGCTTACAAAGAAATTAAACAAGGAGGAAGACACCAACATACATGTGCTTTGTTAATTGCTTAAATTGCGGATGGTCTATAATGAACTCCAAGGACGGTGACTACTAGCAAACACGACGGTTGATAACATTTTCTCTTTCTAATTTTGGGACGTTCATCAACTTTAGAATTTTCACTGGAACTACAAATCAAAAAAAAAAAATAAAAATTGAAAGATATATCTGCATTATAATAAGGGAATATTATATATGGATATTATATATTATTTTATTAAGAAGTATTAAATGGTGTGCAAATGGTAGTGATGTGTTTGCGATAAGACTATGCATTGAGAAGTAATATTCATGGCAAGTATGAGTAAAATATAATAGACGGTGTAATTGGTGAGAGAAGTAAAGCTAAAGGATAGAGAAAATGTGAAAGGGTTGTTGTTGATAGAGATTGGTAGGGAATTGGTATAATGTGAATTGATTGTTATCTTAGAGTTATACAAATAATAAATTAGTGGAGTATGAGTTTGAATTAGAGTGATTAATTAATTAATGTGTTGGGTTGATGCAATATAGGTGACATAAGGTTATGAGTTATAAATGAGATTGACTTGGGACCAAGAATAGATGATAATCAAAAATAGGTGTTGTTTATTATACATGTCGTGTTAGTGGAATAGCAACAAAGCTTGATAAGGTATAGTTTCAATTTCGATGATAAAATTTTTATTAAGGGGGAGAATGTAAAAAATTCGAGTTTGTGTTTCGTATCTTGAGAAAAAAAATAGAATTTTGAGAAAATTCTAAAAATGGGACATAGAGTAAAATTTTAAGATTATTCTGATCATTTTTAATGAAATTTGACCTCACCATTGGATTCAAAATAGTTGAAAAACATACTTTAGCTTATAAGTAAACTCAAATGTGAGTCCGAACAGAAAAGTTGCAAAATCGTCAATTTTCGAGTGGACCAGGCTAAAAAAATGACTTTTCGTTAGAGCAAGAATATTTAAAATTTGATCATACCATTGGGTTCGTAACGAAAAATTATAGAAAATTGACTATTTACACGTCATTTTTGGAGTCCAGAAAATTGAATTATCGTCAAAAATAGAAACACCGTCAATTTTAGGGTCCCATTGGGCCAAAAATGTGAATTTTTGTTAGAGATAGAATTTGTAGAATTTAATCATGTCATTAGGTCCGAAACGAAAAATTATATAAAATAGAATATTCACTCGTCACTTTTGGAGTTCGGACAGTCAAGTTATCGTTAAACGAAACAATATGTAAAATATCGATTTTGTCCCGCAACTTATATAAATAAATTTTAAAACGAAAATCACTATTCATATTTTCCCCCAATGCAAAAAAAACTAGCTAAAAGTTTAAAAAAAAATATTTGATTTTTTTTCCAACTTTCAACCTTAGATTCGTCGCAAACGGATCGTTGTCAACTTCCAACGAAGAAGGGAAAAACATCTGTAATTTCGACCTCTATAAAATCCACCCATTTTCTTTTCTTTTTCGCTTTTCTTTCTTCCCATTTCATTAAAAAATAGTCGTACGATACACATGAATTTTGAAACTTCTACCTTAGATTTCAGCTACTTTAAGCCTAAACCGTCCTCCGCTATAGAAGAGAGAAAGGATAATGACATCGAGATCTTCAGAACCACCAGACCTAATTCAAAAATAGCCCTCATCGACGCCCTATCCACCTCGATTTCCACATCGATCATCTCGATTTTCGTGCACATACTTCAATTTTTTTTCATAGAAATTGGTAGGGACCTTCAATTTCTATTAGTAACCGTAAATCGTGAAAAATGCATTTAGGATTTTAACAAAAAATTATTGTGTGTTTCAAAAATATATAATTTTTTTTGTTATTTTAAATTCACGCCTAGACCTTCATATTTAATGTGTTTAATTGTATTTTATAACAAATTATACGTGGGTAGAATATTTCACCAGGTTATTTCCGCCAGTTGAGTTCTGTGCACTACTTGAACCCCGTTTTAATATAAGTTTTGTAAACTTTCAATTTAAATGATAAAAATAAATTTCAAAGTGTAAAAAAAGATTTAATATCAAAAAATGAATATTTGAGTGAATGAATATCGAAAAATGAATGATGTGTTTGAAAACGTAAAAAGTGCTAAAATTGAAAAAAGAATAAAAGGGGATGAAACAGTAAAATGTAAGAATCACACCTGAGGAGTGATGTCTGCATTTTACATTATAATGTTCTGTGTAGGTTGCTGAACGGATATCTAAGGATAATGATATTGGTAGCATGTTTATTTACTTTCTGTAGCGCGATGCGTAGTTTATGTTTCTATTATATTATTTATTTTAGATCGCGTGGCCACAGTTGCATAGTAGGAAATTGGATATCCATTCTCAACTTTGTAATGTTAATTTCTTATTTATTTTTAAAGAAAAAAATGATATTTATGTAACTATTTTGTGAATTGTTAAAAGCTTGTGAATACCTAAAGGGATAGTCTGCCATATCATTCGGAGTAATATACTATCCTGGGATGTACGGTAAGGACAACCAAACTCATACGTGGCATGGGATGCGTATGAGAATGGAGTCACAACTAGAATCTGATTTTATTCCTCTCTAACTTTACTAGTGAACTTGTAATGTAAAGGTGATCATATGCGAATGGAATTGTATATTTATAAATCACATGTACGCCTGATAGGCATAGTCGAAGATAATTAGTCAGTGATCCCTAACAATCTATAGTAGTCGAATATTTTGACACATTGAAAAGAGATTCATTGCTTACGATCACGTCAAATGGCCAGTCTGAGTCAGATAAATGGTCTCGCAAGTGTGGTAAACAGTGACCAGCCACAAAATCAAGAACTAATACTTTATTATGAAACATCATGTCCCGACTTGGAGCGATTTAGTCGTGAATCCCAACTCTCTAATTCCACTACTCCACCATTATGTATTATGTATCTATTACCTTATTTTGATGTATAAAATGAAATGTATGTTTCATGTTTCCATTTGTTCAATTAGATTTGTATAAAAGCAAACGTTATAGTGAGTACTACTGATTGATGTAATATGAATTTTAAAATATTTAATTGCTCATCCCTGACCATATGTACCAGTTAATCGTAGTTTATTCTGTAAAACTTTGCGTATGTTAAAATGACTTAATATGCTTACTCATTTATGTTATGAGAGATTATTGACAGGAATTATTTATTTTCCTACCAAGTAACCATTGTTATTCATCCTTTCCTTCTCCCTTTTTTTAGTTTGAGATTCGGAGCTTGGCAAAGCAGGTGTAGAGTATGAGTGAGGGTTATCTAGTAGGTCAGATAGACGACTAGAGTCATTTCATAATAAACACTGGGCTATACCCTAAAGGCGTTAGTTGTCCATGTAGTATTATAGATTTCGGTTTAAATGTTAGGACTTTTGTTAGAGTGAGGAGTTTCTGTATAATCCTGTATATTAATTTTTTCTTCCGCACTATAATCTATCGTACGTTATTAGATGTATATAGGCTTCTGCTATTATTATATTTTGTATGTATATATGTATGATATAATGTATATTATTTATCAGGTGAAGCAGGTATTTAGTATCTTAAAATGCTAACATAAAAAGAAAAAACCATGCCGAAATTTTAAGGTATCACTTAGTACCTCGAGATTTGACATGGGACTTTGTATTAGTGTTTTGGGGGCCCCACAAGTTCGATCCAATTAAGATTAGGATGGTGGATGCATGAGAATGCAGCGAACCAAGAATTTATATTTATTGTTTATGAGGACAATGCTCTAATTAGTGCTTTAAGTTATATTAAATAATGATGAACTCATTAATATCACTTAAATTTATCATTTGGGTTAAACTAGGTATATTCATTGTTCACTCATTCAAGGGTAAAGACTAATTTTATTTACCCTATAAGACTAATATAATTTCTATAATTTATTTAGTCAATTTTATTACCTTTGGGTATCTAATTCTAACTCTGTTAAATTATGTAAATTATATTACCTTACCCAAAGTTCAATTAGTTAAATGAAATTCTCTTTTAGACTAATCTCATTTTCCTAATTGAGTTTGTAATTATAAACATTATTTTTCTTTAATGTCACCTCGATGACTAAATTAATACAATTAGAAAACTCATAAATGTTGCTAATTAAGGCCACTTTGACAGTTACAAAATTAAGAAATTTATATTTCTCTAAATTGTTCAATAATATTACTAAATTGGTTAAATCAAATTTTAATATTTCACTAACATGATATGGTATAATATTTTTGATAATAAAAGTCAAATGCCCAAACTAAAGTTCAATTGGTCAAAAATCCTAAAATAAAATATTATTTTATTTTATCTTAATCTTATATCAAAACAAAATAATATCAATAACTAAAATTAGAATCATATACACATCACATCAAAATCCCAAAATCGAAATTGGTAACTTAACATACATGCATAAACCAAAATTGGAAATTAAATATATATGTAAAACCAAAATTAAAAATTAGCATACATGCAAAATCGAAATTGGAAATTAACATACATGTAAAAACTAAAATTGAAAATTAAATATACATGCAAAAATGAAATTAGAAATTAACATACATGTAAAACCGAAGTTAGAAATCAAATATACATATAAAATCGAAATTGGAAATTATCATACATATAAAATCAAAATTGGAAATTAAATATAAATGCATAACTGAAATTGAAAATTAACATATATATAAAACAAAAATTAGAAATCAAATATAGATGTAAAATCAAAATTAAAAATCAAATATACATGTAAAAAAAACTATGAAAAACCCAGTAATTATGGTACATAATGAGTTTAAGAAATTATCACAAGAATTTTATAAGTCATTAAAATCTTTTAAGTCATTAAAATCTTTTATCCATGAATGGTAGTCAAGATATGGATATTCAAAATTTATGCTCTGATACCACATGTTGATTATTTTATACATTCAAATCTCAACACGACTATTATTTTGTCCCAATAGAATCAATCAAACACATATCTCAAACAATCATTCATGAACAAAATCTAGTTTAAATTATCATTACTCACCTTTTGTCATCGCTAAACCTTTAATCCAATACTTTTAAAGATGATCCATTTAATGTCTTCTTTCCTCGTGCTTTGCGAAACCTCAATCAGATAGTTGTTTTTTTTTTTACTCATCTTCTCCATTTTCTTTATTTGAATTGGCTGATTTTTGTGATCGATGGATATCACTTTTTTTTATCTCAACGTTTCATGTCTTTTCAACAACTTTAATACGAGGTTAGCCAATCCCTTTTATAGATGAAGCTTGGAGGCCTAAATTAATTTTTTTAGTATGTTTCCTATTCATCAAGGTCTCTTACTAATTCCTTAAAGAATATAATTCTAATAATATTGGGTTTCCATTTAAAATTAATATCTATTATATTATACGATCCACGTGCAATTTAGAAACTAAAACCATGGAGGTCAATGGATCTAGGTCAATGAGGCCAAAACATCACATGGATTCTAACATTTTCACCTAAGAAGAGTTGATGAAAAAGATGTGGGAGAGGGGAATCCCAACTTTGGTGGGATCCCCCTTTTCTGGTCTTCTTGTTTGCGTTGTCATGCATGGAACCTCCCAAACACAGATAATGTGAATAGCATATCTTACACCTTGGTTTGGATAGTATAACGGGGAAAACAAACACGGCCTATAGGTTCCTTTATGATTGTGAAAATATAAAGGAAGCTCTGTCCCAAATCTCTTTTGACACCACCACTGTTTTAAATTATGATTAATCACCATCAAGATTTGGGATAATACTGATTCCAAATCTTGGGGTGTGACATTTCCTACCTCTTTATGTAGCCTACCCTAACTAGATTTGATTTTGGACTAAAAAGGAACCGAACCTTGGAACTGTCTAAGGATCCTTTCACTCCAAAATCAAATTTTCTTGGGTTAGAACAAAAATCTTGGAGTCCTGAATCTTTTCTTCTTTTAGGTCGAAGTCAGATCGTTCTCTAAGTAGATCAAATTTAAGGTTGATGGTTGGGGGTGAAAATGGACCTATAGAACTTCTCAATAGGGCTTAAAATGAGTTAGACCCGGACCAGATATGATGGTATCCACATTCAGATCCATTTTTTTTTATCTACATTTGAATCTGTATCCAAATTCAAGTTAGATCCTACTAGAGAAAATCATATATGAATCATAATGCTTTCATTTGATTCGGATCCGACTAGACCAAATTGCTTGATTCAAGTCGGGTCGGATAATTCCAGGTCGTTCACTACTTTTTCTATTATATTTCTTTGTCAATTGCTATATTATTCAATTTTAGCATTATATTCTTTTTTATTTCTATAAGAATTCACCCTATATTAAATTAGTAGAAAGGGATGTATTGAAAACCTAGAAATATAATTTTCAAAGCAATATATCATGTGAATATAGGGATGGATCCATATCCAACTCGGATCAAGGGACATCCAACCGTATTCGACCTATTTTTCATTCAGACCAATCCCACTAAATTTGGATCAGTCATATTTCAGATAAAATTTGACCCATCTTATGCCCTACTTCTCAAAAGAATTGAAATAATGAAATGAAAATATTTCAGTTTTAGTTGTACATATTTTATATTGAAATATCTACTTGGGCCTACAAACTTCAAAGTTCAGTATTGGTCATAAGCCATCCAATTTAAGTTTTCTAAAAGTCAATCCTTAAATAATGATAATACCAATACTAATACTAATAATAATAATAACCCCGAGGGGTTTGCTCAATGGCAATTTCAAATCCAATAAGCAGTGAGAGTACGTCGGTTGTGTGTTCGATAACCAGTATGAGCAATGGCTCCTCGAGGCCACTCATAATCGGATTTTCCAAATTATCAAAAAAAAATAAAAAATCATTAGCCATCTTTGCAAGTAAATCATGACTTTCAAAAAATAAAATATAAAAAATTGGGATTTAGATATAGGCATATTTATAGTCTAAACCATGTTTTCAGATATTTCAAACTCATTGTTGAAGTTAGATTTAAAAGATAATGTTCTTTTATAAATTTCAGTATTTTTATTAAATGGATATATATATCATCTTTCATCGATTTATAATACATTGTCCAGGTCATTAATCTATCTATGTATAATTTTTGGATCTCGATTTTCTTCCAAGAAAATCAGGGTTTTACAAAAAGTATCTACCATTGGTAATTCTTCATAGATTGTTCATTTGTGTCTCATTCTACCATAAAATATAAAAATTGACAATTCTAGAACCCCATTTCATATGAGTAAGAAAATTTAGAAAAATTACATTAAAAATTCGACAAAATTTCAGGGAATATGCAAATGGTATTTATAGGTTTTTTATGCTGAATCCATCATCTTCAACCTCCCTAAATGTCTATTCATTCTTGATGTTTGAATGTAGAAAAAAATAAATATTCGAGGGTGAAGGGTAAAAAATGTCATCATAATCCATGATAAATCCCAATTAATGAGTTGATCAAAAAAATTTATGAATTTTTGCAAGAATTTGAAAATCATGTGATTATGGTTTGACTTCATAAGTGGCACAACTATACTCCATCATAAGCCGCACATCTATAGAATCATTTTTCCAAAAGAAAATCCCTCATCCACACAAACAAATCCATGAAATCCTCTAATAGCCAATCAACTTGATATGTGACTCCACGTGTAACCTTTAGAAAGAGATAATAAAGGAACATGACACTTCAAAGTTCAAACCGTTCAAACCTTTGGATCTCTTTCTCATCAAGATCAACACCATGCCAGCAGCAGCAGCAGCAGCATTTCAATCACTCTGCTTCTCTCACAATAGCTCCTTACCAATCCAAAATAGCCAAACGAACCAACACCTCTCAATAAAACCCAAAACTGTCCTCCAAAAGCTCCCAATCTCGTCAGACCAATTCAAAGAGAAGATCTTATGTCTTGAGATAATGGGGGTTGACTCAGGGAAGGCACTCTCTCTCAACCCATCTCTCCACACGGTAACCCTTGACTCCATTCACTCTATCATCTCTTTTCTCCAATCCAAAGGCATCCATCAAAAGGACATGGGCAGAATCTTTGGAATGTGCCCTAAGATCCTGTCCTCTAGCATTAAAAATGACCTCATACCTGTCTTTCATTTCCTCTCACAAGACCTTAAAGTCCCAACTCAAAATTTCAGGAAAGCTATCAACAAGTGCCCAAGATTATTGGTCTCTAGTGTCAGAGACCAGCTTAAACCAGCTTTATTTTACCTTCAGAGACTTGGGTTCAAGGACTTGGAAGCTCTTGCTTACCAAGATTCAGTTTTGTTGGTCTCAAATGTTGAGAAAACTCTTATTCCTAAGCTGGAATACTTGGTGAGCTTAGGGTTTTCACATGAAGATTCTGTGGGGATGGTTGTGAGGTGCCCGGGGTTGTTTACTTTTAGTATTGAGAATAATTTTAAGCCCAAGTTTGGTTACTTTGTGGGAGAGATGGAGGGGAAGTTGGTGGAATTAAAGGAGTTCCCTCAGTATTTTGCATTCAGTTTGGAGAAAAGAATAAAGCCAAGGCACAAGGAGGTTGTGGAGAGTGGAGAGAAGATCCCTTTGTCATTGATGCTTAAAAGTACAAATGAGGAGTTTAGGGAGTTGATGAAGAGGAATGGAGGTGGTTGAGAAGAAGAGATCGTTCAAAAATCTTCAAATGTGGGGTCTCTCGCCATATATTATTATTACATGTTGGTTTCTCCTCAAATAATTTTTTTTCCTTCCCTTTTTTTTGTTTTTTTGTTTTTTTAATATTTGTAAATGTAAATGTAAATGGGACGTTATAGGTTTTGAGAGACCAAAGTCTATTGCGTTGAACATTCCTAATGGTTTTTTGGGGGGATATTTTAGTAACCCCACTCCCCCGCGAAATTAGGGTTACTCCCCCGCAAAATATAAGATGTGGTCTACTCTCTAGACTTTTGTTGACCCGATTAAAACGTTATCAACGTTTGTTTCTTTGATGGTCTACAGTCTAAATATTCAAACTATCTTTGTAGCATTTAAATTATCAAAATGCCATTGTTTTAATTGGAAAAAAAAAATGTCAATTCAAATCAAATTTCAACCATTGATTTGAAATATTCCACACCATTGGATTAAGAGAAAACCAAATTTCAACTTCATCTTTTTGAAGAAGATGAAGTTAGAATTTTACAGTATCTCACTAGTTAGGATTTGTATTTGTTATTGTTGGAATGTTTCTCAAGAGTATTAGGGTTCTATTCCTTAAATACATTACTTTGAAATCCTATCATTAACATCTTTGAATCTGATTTCGATTTTTGGATATATTTTGATTAAACAAGTTAAAGATCTCATGTTTCATGAAATGAATGGAGGTTTCAACTCTAATGTGAGGTCTTTTAATCATTGTGTCCTCAAGGCATAAGTTTCTATGAAAATAATCTTGTTTGTGTACTTGACTGTCTACTGCGAAGGTATAACTAACATATATTTATAAGATGGGGGTGTTACTAATTTTATTTTCTTCATTATTTCATATTTTCTCTCAATTTTTTTTTTCTCTAATTTTTTTGTTTCAATGTTTTCCATGTGAAGATTCTAAGCATTGAGTCAAAGAATGCCTTTAGGATAACAGATTGATATTAGGTTGAAAAATATGAAATTGAGTTGAAAATGATGAGAAATGGTTGGAAACAATGAGATTAAACTTCAAAATTACAAAGTTTAGGTTTAGATCGATGAAAAAGTGGTTGAAATATTAGGGTTGTAAATGATATTGTCTTTAAACGATTAGATCGAACAGATTTGAATTGCTTTGATTGAAGGATATTTTCGTAATTTCAACACATAAGGGTATTTTTGACATTTCACCATCTTTGTTAATTAATTATTATTTTTATTAACGATTCGACCAGGTCAACGAATGTCAAGGGGGTAGACCACATCTTGCATTTCACAGGGGAGCACTAATATCACCTATTTCACAGGGAGGTTTTACTAAATTGCCCTTCTTTTAGTTGGTATTTTAGAAAACCCCCGCCCCCTGAAAAATCGGTGATATTAGGTTTACCCCCTTGCCAAATGCAGGATTAGGTTTACAACCTTGACCTTCAGTCAACGTTTATTTTTCTTGATTTTGGAGTGAAATTTTTATTCTTTTCAAATTTGGATTTAGTAATTCAAGTATTTGAAGAGCATTTTGAAAAAAAAAAAAAAAAAAATTTCACTATTACATCATAAAAGAAATGTAACCTTGACTTATGGTCAAGAGAGTAAACCTAATGTCAACAATTTTACAGGGGTTGTTTCTAGAATACCTTTGGGGACGGGGTGGATTTCTCTCTTTTGTAATCTGAATGCTTTTCTGTTGTTGGGAATATAGAGTTAGCAAAAACCCATAAATTGCACTAGACGATTTAAATTAAGAAAAGGTGATAAATAACAATTAGAAACAACAAAGGATAGAGATGATATAATACAAGAGACAGATGGATAAAGACTCGATGAAGCTAAGGGATCTGAGCCAATTGTGTTATAGATGAGCTGACTCCAACCTCATTAGAGTAGTGGCCGTTTGTACCTCATTGCAGGAAGATAAGAGGAAAGTCACAAGAGAGAGAAAGGCACAGGGAATGATAGCACCCAAGTTTTGTTGGAGCAAGTAAGGTGCTGTTTGATAACCTTTTTCGAACACTCATATAGAGATTTGGGGGTTAAAAAGTGTTTTTTTGCGTGTTTGGGGTTGGGGCTGCTTGGTTAAAGAGTCACTTTAAATTATTGTATTTTTTAAGTTAAAAAGGTAGTATTTTATGAGCGGGTTGGGGAATGTTTTCTATCCTCAAATTTGGAGTGATGCTTAGGGCTTAAAATGGGTCGGATATGGGTTGATGTCCCTTGACCTAAGTCAGATATGGACCCATCTCTATATCCGCCTATATCTAAATGATAAATTAGTATATTGTATGTTATATTTTTTAGTCAATCACTAATCAACAAATGAGTATTAGGTGTGGCAGTCAAAGCTTCTTTTAAAAAAAGGAAATGTCGTAAATTCAAATCACATTTAAGCCACATTTTTTAATAAATTACTTTGTAATGGTTTGAAATGATCCGACACGACCGACCCAAATCAATTAATTTGCTTAGATCAGATCCAAATATGGGTTTAATGAAAGTAAAAAAAAATATAAAATTTGGGTATGGGTTGAGCTAGTCAGATTCGGACCCGAATTAAAATTTTGGATATCTATATGGGTAGACACATATCCGATCCAAACCCGACACGTTTTAAGCCCTAATGATGATTGCCATCAGAAGAAAGTAACATGATCAATTCTCCATCTAATTGCGAAGGCATGTTTGGCTCATCTTCTATGAGGAATGGTTCTTCTAGAAATAACTTCTGAAGTTTGACATTGTACATAGATCCAATTGATCCAAATCCATTTTAACTTTTGGAAATAGATGAAATTGTGATCATAAATCTCCAAAAATTTACAGAGGAGGATAATATCATGATTGGATATGGTAATGAGCTACGGAATTCCCATTCATAATTAGAATGAGAATCACTGGAAGACCATCCATGGAGAAAACGAAGAGTGTTCTCACATGATATGTGTAAATGCAATTTCTTGCACTACCTTGTGATTCCCGTGAACTAATTGATCTCTGCAACTCTTGAACTCTTAGGCTTACTTGCAACATAATCTCTCTAATGCCCAAGTCAGATTTAGTATAAAATATGACAAAATATTAGTATGAAAAAGAATGTACCTTTTGATGTGTTCGGCCAAGTATTTGTAGAGGTGAAATCATGACATTTCCTTAGATCTCACTTTCTAATTCTATCCTTATTTGGATTAGGAAGTAGCTCTTGATCTGGAATGTATGTAGTCAAGACCATGTACTTATTTAACTCCTTACTTTTAGGGGTTTTCCTTTATCTAAATAGTATTTGATTCTAAAGGATCTTCCCCCGAATCCCTAATTTTTTTAGGGATATAGATCTTTGTTTCAGTCATTTATTCCAGCCTTACATTCTTTTCCGCCTTTCGAACTCGGAGTTCTCAGAATTTGTCAAATCGCAAGGATCCAAATATGCCACATGTCGCAGCCTAGTACCTTACGAAAAAAATCCTCTACAATACCCCCTCTCGAGGACTTGGGCTTTTGGCTGAGTGCCCGAGATCTAAGTTTTGGCACCAGTGACATGTGGCTGATCTTTATTAGCAATTTTACTCCAAGTCTTACACTTCTAGTCATTAATGTGTTCCATGTTTTCGTGGCATCACCGTTCAAATGGTGCAATGATGGCTCACCTCAATTTCCTCTTCACCAACTTTCACAATTATGTTATCCACGATTCCCAATAACAACGCATTAATTAATTGTTCTTGCCATGTGTTGGATCTTTATTGTGTAAAAGATCACGCTTGTTCATATCGATCATTATCTGCACGCATAATTAGGGCTGTAATAGCTCATGATTATCTTTTTTCCTAGGTCGTATTGACCGTTGGTTTATATGACATATCTCGATGATTTTTTGTTTATATAAACCCACTTTCTTTTTCCATTTTTCTTTTAGGAATTTTCTCCTTTCCAGATTCTCTCTGCCTTTTTCTTCTTTTTTGGTTTGTGTCCATGCCCTAGCAGTGGTTGTTCTCTTGCGCTTCTTGTTCCAGCCCTCATCATCTATTTGGCATGTTCAACGAACTAAATCTCTCAACCTCCCATTAAGGTAATTCTTCATTGGGGACTATCCATAGGGGTTTACGTTTTTTTTTTCCTCCTCACTACTTCTATTCTCTCCTCATTTCTAATTTCAATCCTGGCCAAGGGGAAGTCTCATTCCCCTACTCGCCCTCTATTGGATGCAATTAGGGATGCTTACAACATCCCTGAAAAGGTCGGGACCTCCTTCATAGACGAGTCCCCTTTTTTGCAAGACCTCCCCCCAAACACCGCTATGGTATATTGGGGCTAATTTAAGGCAAGCCTCTAAGTTATGTTAAGTCGGTTACTTCGGGAGGTTCTAAATTACTATAGGAGATCTCAGGACCAAATGAGTGGTACCTTTTACTGGCTTATATCCACAATAGAGCAGATTAATGATCGACTTGACGAGGACCAAAGGCTCGGATTACTTGATATCCGAGCTCACTTTATTATGAGAAGATGCCTAGGTAGATCGGGATACTTCTACTTAACAAAGAGGAGGAGGAAAAGTCCCTTGTTCATACTTCCCAACTCAGAAAAGGATTGGTTCCTTTATTCGATGCAACTCATAAGATGTTGGGAGCACACGATATGGGATGAAGATCCACTGTCACCTTCAATGCATTCAATAGGGCTAGTAAGTCCCCTGGATTTTTACAAATTAAAAGGAATTCTCCAACATCAAGAAGGTTCTTGACTAAGTGATCATCACCCATCTCCTATCCAATCATGTACTCTATGATCGGGTGACCGAGTTTCTTGCCTCCGAGGGAGGTGAAGAAGAAGAGGTCGTGAGGAGGTCCTCTCCTATACGCCCTACAACAACATCATGATGACATCGATGACATGACCTTGTTGAGATCAAACCGTCCTCCATTCGAGGATTCAGACTCAAAGGTGGAGATCCAAAAGACTACTCGATTTCTTGTCCTACCGACCAGCACCACCATAACAGCAACAATGACAACAATAAAAATCCCTCCTAACCTACACTCAAGAAGTTTAAGAGAGGTGGAATTCCAAGCGAAGGTTCTTCGGGGGAAAATTCGAATGAGAAGGAAAATGTTGCCTCCCACCCTTTTACTACCCCTGTCATCCCTTCTAATGGGTCAGGTTCTAGGGGTTTTGACTTGCATGGCCTCCTTGGGCGATCACCCCTAGGATTGGTGATCACCAGATCATTGATTGTCACTCTATGATGTCCAATATTAGGACATCGCGAGCTATTATGGAAGAAGCTATCCTCTCCCAAGACCAGGCTAGTCGTGACTTTTCGGAGGACTTGTCGGGGTTTCTTAATGTTATGTTTCGTGCCTCAGTTGTGGTAAGCCTCAATAAATACTCTAATTTTTCTCTTTCAATCTTTGTTGTTTATCTTATTGATCGGATCATGCTTGTTTTGCAGGTTCAACATAGAATTCTCAGGCTCGGTGAATCTCAAGATTCCGTTATCTTTAACAAGGAAAGGGCTGAAATTGTCAGGGTGAAGTTTCAAAAAGAGAAGGACAACTTATAGGCCCAGGTCAAGAAGGCCAAAAAGGAGCTTGCCTTCATTAAGGCCACTTTCCAATCTATGAGAGGGCTACTAGGGAGGCCTCTAGTTGTATGGGATACTTGATCACTCTCAAGAGAAAACTAGGCAACATCGAGGCGGCTAGCGAGGAAAGGAAACAGAAGGCCTTGGCCGAACAACTAGCCAACTCGCAGGACAAGATCAACGCCTTTGAGGTGGCATGGGAGAATGCCTACAACAAACCGAAAGCCAAACTTGAAATAGCCAGGAAGTTAGCCTCTTATGCCAAATAGACACCCTCATTTCCTACAACGACTGATGTTCATGTCCCAACTTCCCCCGTCGTGGTAAAGTTGGATGATGTTGGTGATCACCTACTCCCTTCTGAGGCCACTTATGACAAGGAGCCTCTCATGGAGAATCATGTTGATCTTATAGTATTTGAGCCTGTTAATGCTGAGCTTCATGGCACCAAGACGGTGAATGTTGAGTCGGATGTAGTTGATCCTTGTTTTGACCCTGCTGAGGGGCATAGGTTTTTGTACCCACTCCCCTTTTGAACTCCTGATGCATTTTTATTTTAGATATTAATGAAAATTTATTTATTTTTATTGATCTACTTAGTAACAGTCCCAGAGAGCCATTTAGATTTCCCTTTATTGCCTAGATAGAGTCGCATAGATCAGAACCATGACGGAAAGTTCCAACCATAAAAAAGAGCAGTGGTGATACGTTGAGCTGAAAAATTTGCCCCAAGAGTCCGATGAAAATCCTTAGATTCTAGATTGGTCGTCATTACTTACTAGAAAAGAAGTAATTTTGGTTTGAAGAGAGGTCTCGCAATCACCAAAGGGCAAAAGACAGCCTCAAACAATAAAGAAGGGGGTGAAAGTTTATCACACAACCCAGCCAAACCATTGTAGTCCAATCACAGTAGCAATTGTAGCAGTGTTGCCAGTCCAAATAGCAGCCTATATGAACCAGAAAACAAAACAAACAAAAATCAACGGATAGAAAAAAGGGAATATCCACACCAGCTAGCCCTAAACCCTATCACAAGGAAGTTGCACTCGTAAAACAGCAGCACAAAACACCCGCATCACTCTCACACTACCGTAATCAGCACCATCGCAAGTCCAACAACAAAAAGAAAGCTTATCGCAACCCAACAACAAAAAAATCCTATTACAAGCAGCATAAAAAAACAACCTAGAAAAATAGTAGGGGCAGTCCTATTGCACAAACCAACCAACAGTCCTAGTGTACATAACATGGGATGCCCTATCGCACAATCCAGTTAGCAGATCTATCACATAGAGAAAGAGCAACCAGCCAACAACAAAACTATCACACAGCACAACCAACAACCATATTGCATAGCTTGACCCTATCGCACAAAATAATCCAATTGCATCTTGTGATTAGGTCATCACAGATCTAAAGGATAAAAAAAAAAGGAAAACCCCCTAAGGGGAAACTTCCAATGAAGCTGATGCTACTATGTTCTTGGTCCACAAAAAAAGGGAATGAGGAAGAGAAGATAAGAGGATGACGATAGCGATGAAGCTTCAAGAGTCCAAAACCAATGAGGAAGAAACTCAAGAAGGGGCTATCATGGGTCTTCGAGGGCTCTAATACCAAGAAAAATAATATACGAGAAATTGTCAATCTCATAATGAGAGCTTGACAGATATATATAAATAAAAGAGTGAATAAACATAAACGCCCTTACATAGAAATAAAATAGAAAACATAAACATAATCATTATTTCCAATAATCTAGGGGCAGAGTTTGAAGTATAAAATATTTTGAAAGGTTTTCTCTCCATTTTTCTCTTCTTCTCTCCACTTTTGAGAAAAAGAAAATTTACCTTTTTTTCTCTCCTCTTCCCTCAAATTATTTTCTCTTCTATCTTCACTTAACAATCCAAACAAGAGAAATGGAGAGAAACTCATTTATTTTCTTTTCTCTTCTCTCCATTTCTCTCAATCCAAACATAGCCTTAAAGGAAAATACAAGATTCAATCACCATTATAAAAAAACGAAAGATACATTTCTTACAATGTAAAAATGGGTGGAGAAATAGTCATGAAAGATAAGAGACGGGGTTTTAGTTCTGATTTAGGAAAAATATGGATGGAATAATTTGCAAATAACTAAAAACGTTAAAAGCAAACATGAGATCCAACTAGAATGCATGAGATCTCCTTAAAAGAAGATCTGTCCGTTGAAAGGCGCCAGATCAAACGGCTTTAGCCCATCGTTTTTCCCATGTTTTCGAGTCTATCCGTTGAACATTTATCTCTCTCTCTCTCTCTCTCTCTCTCTCTCTCTCTCTATATATATATATATATATATATATATGGATTAGGATCCGTATACACATAAAGCTACTCATAAAGCTACAACGTGTTTTGTCTTATATGGGCAAAAATGTTTGGAATGGGCTGATTTTTTGTGAAGATGATCTCTATGGTGAGGAGATCATCCTTGCCAAAAATCAGCCCATTATGAAACTTCTAGCCCCATGTTTACAAGTTGAAAAATTTTAGATCGTCCAATTTTTGTAAATCAGTTTTGATGGGGTTAGAAGTTTTGGAATTGAATGATTTTTTGCAAGGATGATCCCCTCACCACAGAGATCGTCGTCACAAAAAATCAGCCCATTCCTAACTTTTTTAACCATATAAGACAAAAATGTTGTAGCTTTATGAGTAGCTTTATGTGTCTACAAAACCCCACCCTATATATATATATTTATATATGTGGGTAGCCTTATTTTGACAAAATCCTAAACAACATTCTAGACAAAGTATTTTGTCTTATATGGGCTAAAAGTTTCGGAATGGGCTGATTTTTTGTGAGGATGCTCTCTATGATGGGAAAATCAGCCAATTCTGAAATTTCTAACCCTAAAAGCGCTTTTGATCAGCAGGTGTGGATCTGCTTTTACTTTTTTCAGAGTCGCCACCTAGTACATGATTCTAAATAAACAAGGACCACAAAACTACGAAAAGATTATAGATACAGGGATAAGATTATGGGATTGGAAGGTGTTGGGCGCCAATCCCACCTGGCAAAAATTGGTCTCTACTCTCAAATATTTCCATTACAAAAACGACCTAAAAAAACTAAAACTAAAAATTATTTTTTCTTTTACCTGAGTGATTACGACGGTCGATTCCCTCAGAAATTGGCGGTGAGCGTTCCTCATATGAATCTTCTCTCTTTATCTTTGTTACTAGAAACTTGGCTGAGTTGTGAGTTTCGCCTTTTCCTGTCATGTTTATCGGCTAGAGAAAGGTGGGCAATTTCTTAGATGTGAAAAAAAAAACAATAGGTTCAGAACCTTAGTAGCTCTGATACCATGTGAAAGAGATAGGCAGTCTTAGAAAATTAGAGCTATGGAAAGATTTCCCTTGTCACATTGTGAGGCTAGGTTTGAATTTATATAAAGTATTAACAAAATCTTTACAATTGTGGTATCCTCAATAATATATTCTGTACAAAAACGATTAGAAAAAGTTTCATATTACAATGGATTTGGTGGAGAGGATTTTCCTTAAGTGAATGAGATTCTTATCCCATGATTGATTCAGTGTAGCTCAGAGTATCATTCCTTAACAGTGATTAATAGCTACAAGTTATAGAAAGAAGGAAAAGATCTGACTAATGACGATGAAGTCTTTCTTGCATTCGTGTTTGGCTGGTGCATTGAATTCAAGTTAAACTTACTCCTCTTTTTTCAGTCTTTCTTGCACCAAAGTACTGTACAGAGTCAAATTATCTCTAACCTAATTTTCTTAATTTTATTTTTTTAGTGAAACTATATATGATTTTTATTTTAGGAAAATTACTTAAGGAACCTAAGGAAGGAACTTCTTTCTAAATCCCCTTAAATTTTGGAAAATGTTACTTTTTGATTTTGGCTAGCACCTTTCCATGAGCCTAGAAACTAGCAGAGTTGTTACCACTAAACCTGTTGTCACTATAGTAAAATAGGGATATAGCAACGGTCAACGATTGTCGCTATAGGGGAAAAACTATCGCAAATACATATAACGACAGCCACTCGGACCGTCGGTGGTTGTCGTTAAAACCTCCAACGATATATGTATTATCGACGGCCAACTATTCAGAAAACTGTTGTTATATATAGGACTTGTAGCGATAACTGCTATTGGCTGTCGCTATAGGGTATTTTTATAAATATATATATATATACACGATAACTGCTATTGGCCGACGCTATAGGGTATATATATACATATATTTGGCCTTTAGTTACGGTCGATGACCGTCTCTATAGGGTATTTTTTTTTTTTTTTTAATATTTGATTTTACACTTGCCTCCCTCACATGTTGCTGAATATTGGAAACACCCCTATGTTTTCAAATTGATGACCTAAACCCCAACTACCAACATGAAAAGACCCAAATGCCCCTTGTCTTCAACTTTCATAAATCCAATTGTTAGTCCAAATTCTAGTCTATAATTTGAAACTACAAAATATATTATCACTATTTATTACAATAACTTTACAAAAATATCCTTATATACATTAAGTTGAGAATTTTTCAAACTAAAAATCATATCTACTTTCATGTCAAGAAGTGCGATGAGGTTTCGGCTTGAGGTCACTCCAGCACGAGTCAACAGGAAATTTCAGCTGATCAAGACCAATAACAAAAGCTTACAATTTCTCTCTTCAACTTATGAGCAACTCAAGTATGCGATCGTGACCGTACAAATTCCTCCAGCCTGCCCCATACTTTTAGAGCTGCGACTCTGTCATGGTGTCTCTTATTCTTGCTAATCTACACATTCAAGTTACATTTACATATAATGTTGTGCACATAGTATGCTTAAAGACGAGAGAGAGAACATAAGCTTCAACCCATGGCTTAGTAGACTAATATGTATGTGTGCAACTTTGAGGTTGTGGGTTCGAGTCAAGTTTACCCATCAAAATAAAGAAACACATAACATATTCATTAATTTACATTAATGGTAGTCAACATTTAAACAACTAAGGAGCTCTAGAAAGATGCATTTGCTCATCGAGATGATCTTCACATTCCACTATTTCACCATCTTTGCAGACTCCACACTGTCATCTTCAAAACGCATAAAAAACCCTATAACTGCGTAAGAGATATATTTTACATCAGTGTATTGTTTCTCTTGCCTAAATCTAATATCATCAGATAAGGGACACCATTCACAAAGATAAATGTATCTAATGAATATCAATGAGCAATTCTGGGGAAAGAATTTATAAACAAAAAGTTAATAACACAAAAAAAGAAGAACAAACTATTTAATCATTCCCATTTAAGAGTTATGTTCTAATTTCAAATGCACTTCTTTTAAAGGATATAATATGTATTGAGAATCGAATGTCCTCCTTCATCTATTAGCAGAGTCCCTTCTTTGAACCTCATGATGAAAAAAATGAATAATGGTTACTTATTTTCATCATGCGACAAGCCCATTAGCCAAAGAAAAAACAAGTTTCAACCTCATGATGAGAAAAATGCTCAAATCCAATCTATAGCATTCACCAATCCCCAATAGTTTTGTTATACCTCCACTTGCATCCTCCAATGAACAACTTGAGTAATGTCAGACACTCACCCAATAGGGAGAGTATGAGAATGCCATTTTTAAGTTTAGTGAGCTAAGGGTCCATCTTCACTTGGTAAAAACCTTGCACTGATCCACTATTACCATCACACTACCTGTTATATAATTACCCAAGTTTTATTATATGTTGGACTGCAACCTATTAAGTATAAAATAGATCTATTGAGTGTTCTATACTGCATACATTAACACATTCTACATTGTCAAATACAACAAAACAAATAGGTATTCCTAGGGCATATGTTACATTTTGTGTACAACCCCTCTTGAAATAAGGGAATCCTCTTTGCAAATATATGGTCATTCACTTGTCTTATTGCACTTGTCTTAATTGTGATTGTAAAAATGAAGTGTATATATAATTGAGCATATGCAGATCTTCTAGCATCTTCTATTACAATGTTTTCAGAGCTTCAGAAGGGAAATCAAAAGTGTTCTCTTTCTATATTTGGTAAACTATCCTGGATGAACTACTAATAATATACCTTTGAATGCTATAAAACTAGCTTAATGGACATGTACTGATGCTGCATTGTTCACGATGATCATGTTCAAGTGCCCAATCTAAGATTAATTCGTCTATTTGGAACTTAGAAATAAAAAATTACAATGCATAATAGATGATCAAAAAACATGTACCTATTTATAATTTAGATTATAAAACAAATATAGTATCCAAACAATTGAGCAATTTAGCTAATCATGTACTTCTTTCATTAGATATGGACGGATGCAATATTGAAAAGATGGTAACATTTTACTCAGAAATCTAAGAAAAAGGTATACACTATAATAAGAAGTTTTCATCACAAGTTCCATGTGTCTGAAGAATAATGCACGTAAAAAACAGCTACTGGAAGCAAGTGTATTATTGTAAAATTTCAAAAGAAATCAATACCCAAAAGCCACTGTATTTGCAAGGACTTGTATTCTGGAAGAAAGCCGTCATCTAAATTAAGGGTAGCCGGTAATGAAAACATATTGGGAAAAAAGCTGTAAAATACACATCAAAATCTTTAAATTCATAACTGGAATCGTAGACAAAATTGTAATGCTCCACCATACATGAAAAAATTCTTCCATGTACATGTCATCAACAATCAAATGATTGATTTATACAAATTTAAATTTGTACTTCTACCATAGTTGGGAATCTTAAATGTTTGTCTATGTGTTTGTTTGTTTCCTCACATGCTTTGTATCTAGACCATGTCTCCATGCGTTTAATGGATGAGTGTAAGTCGTCCATTCCATTAGGGGGTATAGGAGCACATTGTTTACCTATCCATTTTAAAATATCAGGATGACAATGAGGAAATTTTAAACATTAGAAGAGAGAGTGGCCACAATAGTAAAAAGAAATAGAAACGCATGTAGTAAATTTTAAACCTTAGAAGTAGCACTCAAAGGACTCTTTAAAAAAAAGGCGAAACGCTTATAGAGTAAAGTCTATGGTCTAGTTCAGCAAGCTCTTAGTGTTAAGAATATTTCAGTTTCAACTCACATCATCAGTAATCAAATACAATAGAACAAAATAAGTGGGGTCCACGTACAAACCATCAATATAGTACTTAATAGATTATGCACAAAACAATCAACCAATAGATTTCTGCAGGCTTTGATATGCATACATAGATGCACAAACACTTTTTTCAGCATTAAAATAGTGCTGAATTTTTTTCACTTATTTTCAGCAATAAGCACTGAAAATATGGAGTAAACAAACACGTTATTTTGACAAAAAGTGCTGAATTTTATTTTTTCAGCAATAAACGCTGAAAAATAGCGAAAACAATCACTACCTTAGATTCATGCATGCATTTAGTTTAAGTATAACTTGTGTGTGAGTGTACATACTCTATAAGTAAGTGGCATTCTTCTTGTTTGAGCTTATGTCAAGGGTAGACTTTCATTATTGTTGGACTCATATATGGCCGTCTGCTCAGCCTGGAAGAAAAGAAAATAGTTAATTATGATAGTAGCTTAGCTTTTAACTAATCTCTAATTTAGTTTGAGATAAGAAATTTAAGCTAATTAAAAGGAATGGTGGAACTCTTACTTTTAAAGCTTCTAGAAGTTTTTGGTCATCATGGAGGAATTTTAGAATCAATGTTAGAACACTAACTGCAGATTTCAAACGGTCTTTGCCAAGGGGACAAAAAATCACATGACGTATCCCAAGACATTAGAATATCCACCATCACATGGTACCAAGTTTGTTGACAGTTTACGCATGTTCTCTAGAGTCTAGAGAATAAAGACTACAATGCCAAATATTTCCAGATTTTACCTAGAGCTACCCCTAAAAACTATGCTCTATTAACCTTCAATATCACACCAAATTTGAAAATTACTACATCGGATAACTATTTCCCCAAAGTACTCCAAAACAATATAACATTTTTAAATTCCTTCATCAATCTTTTTCTAGAATCCTAAAAAATTATGTCCCTTCTCTCCATTTATCCCCCCCCCCCCCCACACACACACAAAAAATAGTGGGAAATAAGTTCATTGTTTGAAGCATTCAATGAAAAGCTTTTAGAAGTTAGAAGATTAGCTTTCCCAACAAAAGCACCATGATTATATATATTCACAAAGAGACATCACCATAATGAGTTTTAAAGAATTAAACTTGACAACAAAAGAGAAAACTTTGTGATCCAAAGAAATTATTATAAGAAGATTAAGAGATTCGCGGGTACTTATGAATTACTATAAGGTTCTTAAGACAGACATATCATTTCATATATGAAGATTTTACGTTTTCATCAATGGGTGACTGCGAGGGGAAGAATTTAATCCAATAAAAGTGTCCAAGTTTAATAATAATCACATTACTAGAATAACTAGAACAGATAAGCCCAAATTCAAATCTAACTATAATTTAAAAAAGAAAGGAAATTCAAATCTAACTAGAACAGAGTTTACCTCACTGTCACACTCTTCAATGTCATTCTACCATAGACCTAGAACTAGCTAAAGATGAAAAAAGAATGCTAATCTCTAAAATGTCTCCATTAATGGTGAAATAAACAATAGACCAAGCCAACATGCCAATCATAACCCCTTACAAATATAACATCTCTCACATCCTTCTGTTCTTCCCTACCATCAGGATTGGAACTGGTTTTTTATTAGATTCCTCGCAAAATTGGAGAGGTTTATGACTTTTATCACCCTATAGCTCAAGGTGTTGTTGAAGGCATCCTCTCCTAGTTAGTACCTCTAGGATGATGTGTATTTAAAAATTCTACCTATGGAATCTAATTATACTTGTTTTTGTTCCCATCCATTTTTCTGTTACAATAACGGAAACTACAACAATAATTTTAACCAAAGCTCAAACAACTCAAATATCAACTAATTTAATAATTCATCAAAAAGAAGTAAACCATAATTTAGTTAGGAAAAAAAATTCAAAAGACTAAGGAAGCTAAGGAGTACATACATGATTATTAAACAACTACCTATTATCATAAAAAACAATTGAATGGAAATTACATAATTTTTTCACAATAATATAATCTCAAATAATGATAGAAATCCATTTTATGATTTAAAGAATAATGTAAACAAGTCATTCACGATGTTACCTTCATAGTTGTAGCAATGAACCAAATCATCAACATTCCCCAAATGAGTCCACGCCTTACCTACAACCTCATCGAAGATTGCCTCCTCAGCTTCCATATCCACTCCAACTACCATAACATGGATACGAAACCATTGACTTTCCCTACTTATACATTGATGGAAACACTCAATCAAAAAGTTTAATGCAAGAAGGAGAATCGGATGAGGATATTAAATTTGATCAGGAAGTAGATCATACCATAAATAATGTCGAGCATGATGATAAGATAGTTCAACTAAAAATATACTAAATGATTTTCAATGCTTTGATGGCAAGGATCCAATCGGTTGAGCATTCATGAATGAGCAATATAAGAGCTTTAATCAATTTCGGACAGCAGGGTGGTTCACATATCATCAAATCATACACCGGGATATGCATTCCACGGTCGCAATGAATTAGGAAAACTATAGGAAATATGACTTAGCATAAAATTCACTCATGCTCTATGTTCGATTTGGACCCTTTGATTTCAATGACTCTGGAGGGGTGTCGTCGAAACTAGAATCCGAACCAAACGCCCCAAGACAAACTACTATGTCTAGTATGCCCCCCCATATATCTTCTTTTTTATTATTATTATAAAATATCTTGTTTTCTTAGCAAAAAAAAAAAAGGTGAACAGGGTTTTAAGCCCATGTTTCAAAAGCTCAATCTAAGCTCTAATAATACCAATTGTTACATATTTTATAGAGTCTAGCTACCTCAAATGAATTACATGTAAAACTTGATCTAGAGCATTTAAATTGTAGGAAACTACAGAAATAATATTGAATTAATAATAACTATATAAAAAACTTCTTATTCTTATTTTGACAAATAGGAGAAGAAGAAGAAGAGTTGATATCACGAGGATCCTCTTAAGGAAATGGAAGGTAAGAGCTGAATTGAGCAACATAAATCTGAACCCATCGTTGGGGAAAATCCCAAAAGAGGCAACACCAACTATAAAGGCAAGTGTGTACAAAATAAGCATGCCGATTCTGCTAGAGATCTTCATCTCTTTGTCTACTTTTTTCTTAGAATTAGTGTTCCAGAACTAGGATTACTGAAGGTATTTGCCTCTTATCTCTGATAAACCAGCGTTCGCTAATGAAGCAAAACTGATTAGACATGGCTGTCATGAAGAGAGATGGTGGTGGTGGATACACAAATTTAAGTAACAAAGGCATCATCTCTCTCTCTCTCGGTCTCTCATTTCAAGCTCGAAAATGAATTTGATGAGTTTTGATAATTTTTCAGTTGAATCGATAGAAAAGATAGGTTTTCTTATATTTTATAAGTAGACTTATAACTCTAGTTATACAATCAGATCAACCCACAGACAAACAAAGGGACTCAAGATACCTCGGATCAATCTCAATAGCCAAATCAACCAAATGACCAACGGAAGCCCCTTCAAATAGTGTTGCCGCCATCAAAAGAGTGACTCTCTTCTTCTGTACATCAAGAAAGGTAAAATAAATTCAAAAATTAAGCTTATAACACTAAAAATTGTGACAAAAAAGTGAGATAACAAGCTTACCTCCTCATATGGAGGAGTTGAAAGTAACCAAATCATACTTCTGATGCATCCTATTGTTGTGAGAAAACCCCCAATATTCCAAAGGAGATGCATGTAAACACCAACAGCCAAAGTTATCAGAGCACAACATAACGTGAGATAAACCTGCAAGAATCAAAACTAATTAGATATAAGTCCCCAAATTTGGTTCCAAAGCACATTAATTAGAACTTGAACAGATTTGGGAAAGAAAAAAAGTGAAAATCAAACAGATAAATCAAATCTAAGGGTATGTTTGGTAACATTTCTAGAGTCTGAAGTCCGAAGTCTGCTTTCTGAAATCTGGAATCTAAAATCTAAAATCTAAAATCTTATTTTGGAAAAGTTGTTTGTTTATCATTTTTAAAAGCTTCTGATTACAAATAGAATTTTAAAACATAATGGTTATTTTAACAATAATACCCTTTTGTAATTCTAATAAATTGTTAGCCGAAAAACATAATATGTTATGCATAATGAAATCATCCACACATTTAATTTTGATTTCTAACACGTCAAACACCCCAAAAATATTGCTTTCAATTTGAATTCATACTTAAGAAATTATATTCGAACAAGGTAATACGCAAACAATAAATAATCATTCATTTTATAGTTGAAAAATATAGTGTTTTAAGATTCATATAAAAATATAAGGTTTTTGAACACGAAACAAGAGAAATAGGAGAGACATTGACAACACAGTTGTAGATGAATGAGAGATAGAAAAGAAATGAGAGGTAGAAAAGTTAAAAATAAGGATTTTAAGATTCATATAAAGAAAGGATAAGTGATAGAAATCAGGGTTTTGATGAGGGTATCTTAGGAATAAAAAAATCAGATTTCAAAAGTTTCGTCCAACATCCCTCCATCGCTGGTTCAAAACTTCTAAATTTTGGTTCTGAAGTCTGAAATCTAAACCAAAACAAACGGAAATAAATCTTCTAGAGTCTAAATTTTAAAGGTGGACCACCTCCATTCAGACATCAGAAATGTTACCAAGCACACACTAACTAAAGCGATATACAAATTAATCAAAAGCAAGACTTCAAAATTCTGATTGAAATAAAGATCAAGCCCTAATCCCAAATTCGGTTCCAAGGCACATCAAGTAGAATTTAGAACAGATTTCGGCAAGAGAAAGGTGGAAATCACATAGATTAATCATATCTAACTAACAAAATATACAAATTAATCGAAACAAAGATTTCGACAAATATCAAGCCCTAACCCTAAACGAAATTCCAGCAAATTGAATAAATCTAACACATGAAACCATAACATACGGGCTGAAATGGATCTGAAATAAAAAGTTAAATCTAAATCAAACACTTGCAACACAATCTTTAAAAAAAAATGGCTAAAAATGAGGGGATTACTTGCTTCAGATGATTCTAAACAACATGTGAAATCTGGCGGAAATTTTTCAGGGAATCGTAACTCCATCTACTATGAGAAGAAGATTGAGACTGAAGGAACGAAGAAAACGAATCCATTTATCTGATTATCAATGAGAAAGAACACTAGATGAGATTAATAGCTTTGAAGAACAAATTTTGGGAGCAAATTTGCAAAGAACGATCGTTAAAAATATGAAGATAAGGAGACCGAGAGAATCAATGGTTCATCATCAAATTCATTTTCGAGCTTGAAATGAGAGACAAAGAGATCAAGTTTGAGATGAGAGAGAGACAGAGAGATCTAGGTTGAGACGAAGAGGCTATTTTTGTTTCAGACGAAGAAGCTGTTTTTGTTTCAGACGTTTTCGTTTGAGAGTTGAAACAAAGAGACAGAGGGAGTGAGATCCGATGTCGTCTTAAACAACTCTATAGCAACGGTCAAAATTTGACCGTCACTAAAAATTGTCCAACTTTTGCTAATACCGCACCAATTCCTACGTATATCACTAAAGAATTGCACATAGTTAGTGTGGCATGGTTGTAGAAACTACACTTGTGTTTGTTGTGTTTACTAATAATCATGAGTACAGGAGGTTGACGGGGTACACGATCACCATTTTTAGTAGAAACAAAATGCCATGTAGTGCAAACTGCTCCAAATCGGATGTAATCTTTGATGAGGATCAACTTGTTCATAATAAGAGTACGTTAACATATCATATGGAAGGTCACACCAATTGGATGCCATATCTCTATCTCTAGATCTCTAAAATAGAGATGATGAAGACAATGAATGACTCAAGATTAATAGTAACAGTAATAGTAATTGGAAAAATTCAAATCTAATTAAATAAAATTACACACCCGCCTACTAAAATACTATTAAAAAAGAGTTTTTAATATGTGAAATTAAAGGTATAATATTAAAAAAAAAAAAAAATTACACAAGATGTCAAGCTTCTAAATATGATACAGAGACAAACATATGATCATATAACATTCAAACATATAGTTAAATATGATTATAAGGTTATCAAAATAGAGACAATAACATGATCAAATAATATTACTTTTGGTTTCCATCACTCCAATCCAAGTCTCACCTTCACACCACTAATAAAAGATTCTTTTAAAAAATTCCACATAGAAAAATCAGAAAATGATTGAGTTTAAGGCCGCTAATAGAAACCGTCATGAATCCGAAACAAGAACTTAAATTCAAATCAGAAAACTGAAAAATATAGAACCCAAAAGAAAAATTCAATCTTGATTCTTGACCCACTTACAAAAACAAATACTAAATCCTAAAAAAAACTTCAACTTGGGACTGGAATTATCATTTTCGAATCTAGTTGGGTCTCAAATTCATTTTCTCATGTATAAAAGTTATGAAAATAACATTAAAAGAAGCCAACAAAAATCAAAATCGACAAAGGTTTTTAAACAATTAAAGTCGAAGCTTGATGGATTTCTCTTGTAAAACTCTCACTGGACATTAACTTCGATCTTGTTGGATCGATCCAAGATAAGTTGGGCTTCCACTACATCTTTCGTTGATTTCACCCACTTAGAGTTCTTAACCTTACTGAAACAATAACCAACAACAATAAGAATCACCCATTCTATAAATAATTTTTATAGGAAAGATTGGGTGATGGGGAGATATATAAAAAAAAGAAGAGGAACCACTGAGCTTAGAATCAAAAGAGGGAGTGTTCTGTTTTTCTTCTTTTAGAGAAGAGATTTGGTTTTGATGTAATTGGGGTTTCCTTTAGGAGTAAAGCTTTAATGGATAGATGTGAATTTGACAGTTTGGATTGAAATTGCAGACACCATTAATACCTTTCTTCAAGATTAAGTAGTAGGAAAAGCCTTGAATATTGAAGGTTGTTAAGGGTCATTTTTGACCTTTTAATGTGTCGTTATCAAACGAGGGTTATCTCCCGCCAAAGCTAGAATTTGAAGCCAAACCAAAATCTAGGCTATTAGTAGGGATTAAAATAGGTTAGATACAGGCCGGATATGAGCGTGTCCATATTCATTTCCGAATTTTTTATCAGAACTCATTTTCGGATCCGACTCCGATCATACTAGTTAAGACCATATCTAAGCCATTTTATTTTTATTAAAACCATATCCGGATTCAATCCGACCAAATTTATTGATTCGGGTAGGTCGGGTTGGATAATATGAATTCGTTTAAGGATATGAGTGTGTCCATATCCATTTCTGAATTTTTTTTCAGAATTCATATCTGAATCCGAATTTGACTTCAATCATACGAGCAAAGACCATATCCGAACTATTTTACTTTTATAAAACCATATCCGGATTCAATCCGACCAAATTTATTAATTCTGGTCGGTCGGATTGGATAATGTCAAACCGTTTAAGATTATTTTAAATAAAATTGTAAAAATGTGACTAAATGGTGACTTGAACATAAGAATTCTCCATTTTGAAGAAAGGCATTGACCACTATAACCAACCATTACTAGTTGATCAAAGAAAATTTAAAAAAATATAAGAATACATCTTGCAAAGTAATATATCATTTGGGTCTGGGCGGATATAGGGATGGAACCGAATCCGACTCAGGTCAAGGGACATCAACCCATATCCGAACCATATTTTAATTCGGATATACTTGATGAAACCAAACCCATTAAATTTGGATTCGGATCACTCGAATTTCGGATAAAATATGTACGATTTTAAGCCCTAATTAGATGCCCGACGAATTAATATTTGGTTTTCAAACTAATTTCGTGCGATGCTTTACCTCAGTTTTCTTTACTAGACTTCTAAAAAAGAACAAAAATGCCATCATCTTCAACCTTTGCCACAAAATAAAAAACTCTTGATTTAGGCTATGTTAGGTAACACTTCTGAAGTCTAAATTCTAAAAACAATTGAAGTCTAGAAACTAGAAATCAGACTTCGAAAGTTTTATCCAGTGTCCCCCCATCGCTGGTTTAAAATTCCTGAATTTTGATTCTAAAGCCTAAAATATGAAATGAAAATAAAACTTCTGAAGTCTAAATTTTAAAAGTGGATCACCTCTATTCAAACTTTAGAAGTGTTAGCAAACACACACTTAACTTCCCAAAATTAGTAATCTTTCAAGCTCTTCCACCTTGTTAAATTATTTTTATCTAGTCAAACTCATCTTCAATTCGTTATTTTCAAACTCACCTTAAACCTTGACTTTTCTGTCCAAAATTTCATTGTTACCTAAGTACTCTCATCTTGAACCGTTAACAACAACAAAAACATTCGTTATGATAAATTATTTTGAGACTTATGGTTGAATTAGATAAAAATCTTAAGGTTGAAGATATGAGTAAAAAAAATTACCCAAGATGTCGAAGATGACTAGTTTTGAGAAGGAAAATCAAGGGTTTTTGGTAAAAGATTGAAGATGTGAGACTAAAACATATTCTTGATTTGATTTTCGTTTATATCTTTTGATCTTCTATAAAAAGTAAACCAAAAGGGCAAGGCTACATAATATTTCAAAGAACCACCTTAGCATGTTACTCAAGTTGAAAACAATGAATTTTGGCCATGGCTGAGAAATATGGCATTTGGGTCATTTTATCTGTCTATTAGAGAATATTGAAGTCAAGGTGGCCATGTGCTTAGAATTCCCCTAAAAATTAGACACTAAGATTGGTGAGCATGTATAGAATTGAGTCTTTGAGTGCTGAGTCTTGAGACAAAGGACTAATGTTGTTGCTCTATGAAAGTAACTTGATACTTTTTACAATAAAATAAAAAACATTAAATTTGGGATTTTTCAGGAATGGAAAGTTGCCACCTAGTTTAGGTCTAGGAGCCAAAGATAACTCCAATTATGGAATCGAGCAAGTCTATGAGTAAGAGATAAGGGCAAGGGGTTGAGTTATGGGTTTCAGAAGGTCAAAAGAAAATCCTAAGGTCAAAAGAAGAATACTAGGGTCAAGGAAAGGTCCAATCATCATCATTATTTTAGCACGGGTTCCAAAAATTAATTACAAAAAATATCGACTTCAAATCCCTTGTCGAAGCAGGCTACTTTGTTGCATTGTTGTTGTGGTGTGTAGTAAGTTGAAATACTCACACCTTGTAAAAAATATACCAATGCTGAAATGTTTAAAAATATCTGAAAAATGGTATGTGGACCTCAAAAACATACCAAAGGTGTTAATACTGGTGTGCCCATATCAAAATGAATTTCTATAGGTTTTTGACTTTGAAATTTTGATATTTTTCAATCCAATTTTATCACACCTTTTTATTAAATCGAAGTCATTCCATGGATCATATGTAAAGCAATTTGATAGGAAACCTCAACCTCAAAATTGATGCCATGGATCACATAAAATTAATGAGCCAACCCACATGCTTTATGAACCTAACATGTAAAAAATCAATGAAAACTTCAATATGATCGAACCACTTGTCACAAAAAAAAATCCATTAGTTAACTCATGCGCACTTTGCTAAAGAAATCCCAATTTTCATCCAACACATGTGTAAAACAATCAATTGACCCGGTTAAATCTTTTTTTAAGAGAAGATCAATTTTTCTTCATGCACTCATCGAAACAATAGGATAACATCTAAGTTAAGCATATAAAGTGTTGAAATTCAACTAAAATTTTGATTCATTAGAGTTGGATAAAATCTTGAAGTGAATCCTATAAACATCATGAAGAATATGGAAGGATTAAGAAATAACACAGAATTAAAGCTTGCTTCTAGGCTTCCCCTCACTAATGAAGGGAGTCTGGCCTATGGTCATGACAAGAATACAAGAAAAAGTAAAAGAAATAACACTTGTATTCATGATAACCAAGATACACTATCTCCTTGCGAAATTATAAAAGTTGTTGAATTAAAATCTAACTAGAAAATAAAAATTACAAAGAAAATGCCAAGGGCATATTAGGGGAGAAGAAGAGAAGGGACAAGAACCCAAGGACTCTTTCCTAATTGGGAAAATGATAAATTTATAAACTTGAGGTGAATAAAGTCGTCATTACTCTTGCGTATAATCTCACGTGCAAAGCAAATGGAAGAAATTCTAGGGCGGTGGACTGCACCACATTAAGGATTGACTGTGTCGTATTGCTCTAGAGACCTTTAGATCTCAACTTTTGATTGGTTGTTTGATCCAACTTCCTAATTACATTGTACTCTTGCTTAAGTTGTGTGGTATCCATCTGGATGAGTTGATCATTGACCTGTACAGTAAACACACGCAATCAGTTTTTTTATATTTATAATTATTTTATACAATTAAGCCTAATTAACATGGCATAACATGAAATGTGATAATTTTAGGCTTAACATACTTATTTATCTAATATAATGAAATAAGGACGAAAATCGAGATAAATTCCCAAGAAAAATACGGATAAATCAGTGTTTTAAGACACTGATCAAAGGTCTCTCACAAAAGTTTGACTTTTCTCATATTTTGTACTCATCATTAGAAATCCACAGCACTCAGATGAAGGATTGTCAAATCAGGTGGATGTAAAAAATGGGGTGTCTATAGATGTCCCTCTTTAGCGAAGGGTAAGAGAAAATTAAATGGCAAATCTACTTTGGTAGATAATGTGACATGTGAATGCCAAAACCAATGACAAATCATTTTGCAGCTTAATTCGATTAGTTGTCAGGGCGTCTAGATCTATTAGGGTAAAGTTTTTCTCAGACTAAGAGGTGTAAGATCCTTGAGCGCGAGCTCTCACTAACAATGTCAAATCCTTGAATTTTTGAAAATTATCCTTGACTAATACAAATGCAATGAGAGTACACGTGCGTGTAATAATTTAATGATGAAAAAAAGATTTTTAAAATACGTGCCTCCATTCTATGTATTCATGATGGGAGGACGATGAACTTAGAGCGACATGAAAAATAGAATAAGATAATTGAGCAAAATCTAAGTAAAACTTGAAAAAATTTGGATAAAAACTCATCCGAGCTTGAGTAAAAATTAGTAAAATCTAAGAAAAGTTTGAGCATAAACTAAGTAGGGTCTGAGCAAAATCTGAGTAAGGGTCTAAGCATAGTCTGAGTATAAACTAAGAGTCCTACTCTACCTACTCTAGACGAAAGAGTAATGAACTATATTCTAGGAATTCTACTATACCTACGATGGGCAAAAGAGTAATGAACTAGATTTTAGGAGTTCTACTCTACCTACTCTAGTTGAAAGAGTAATGAACTATATTCTAGGAGTTCTACAATACATATTCTGGAAGAAATAGTAATGAATTATATTCTAGGAGTCTTACTTTACTCTTGGTAAAAGAATAATGAACTATATTTTGAGAGTTCTACTCTACCTACTCTGGAAGAAAGAGTAATGAATTATTTTGGAAGTTCTACTCTACATACTCTGGGTGAAAGAGTAATGAATTATGTTCTAGGAAAAACAAATACGAAACTAAGAACAATTCTATATATTTTTCAAATGAATATTAAGGGTTACAGGCCAACATTCTGACTTTCTTTGAATCTTAGGGGTTTTTTAAAAAATTGTTATAAAGATGATAACTTTTAATTTAGGGCCAACCTTATCTTTTGGGGTTAAAATTAATTCAACTTAGAAATTCTACGAATAAAATGCCCCTACTTGACTATGAAAATTGCATTGGGGATAAATGACTGGACATAGCTTGAGAAAAAAGGCCCTTAGTATAAAGGGAAATATCACAAACTTTAGAGAAGGAAAATACCTCTTTTTATGAAAATTTGAAATATTTGATTACCACAAGCGCAATAAAAGCGTAACTTTTAATTTTGACTTTTACATTGAAGATTTTGAGTTAGGATCAAATGAATTGGAATAAAATATTTCCTTTTGCAATCCATTTTAGAAATCATCATTTCTCTCCTTCAATTCAATTAGGGGAGTGAAGATCTTCAAATCAATTATAAACAAGATACTTGTGACTTCTGAGTCTTTGTTTGGTTTAACTTGGACGTTGATCGAGGCTGACAACTAGGTAAATTCATTTTGGTCATTTGGACATTTAATACTTTTTTTCAAGTCGTCTTTTTGGATTTTCAACCTCGCTAAACTAAGATTTTCTTTTTGTTGCTTTAATTATTGCATAGATCATTTTTTCAGGTTTTCAATCCAGCGAGCATGCACTGATTTTTGCCTAGATCATCTTTCAAACTTTTGATCTAGTGAGTATTTCTATGTATGTTCTTACTTTGATTGTTGTCAAAGTCATCATTTCAAATTTTTAAGCTCGTAATTTTTCTTAATCTTTGCCCAAGTTGCCCTTCTAAGTTTTCGACCAAGCAGGCTTTTCTTTTCTTTTTCTTTTCTTTTTATTTTCTTTTGTTATTCCCTTTTGAACTTTGGAAGTTGCTGCCTGATCATGCTTTATTATTTTCGTTGAACTCTTCATATAGTACTTAGGAGGATTTCCATAGGTGAGCTAAGGATTGGGTTCAAAAAGAAAGGACGTTTGAGGCTCAAAAAACCTAAATGCCCCTTGTGTAGCATTTCTAGGGCTTAAAACGGGTCGGATACAGGCTGGATATGAGTGTGTCCATATCCATATCCAAATTTTTTATACAAATTCATATCTAGATCTGAATCCAACTCGGATCATACTAGATATGACTCTATCCAAACCATTTTACTTTTCTTAAAACCATATCCGGATTCAATCCGACTGAATTTATTGATTCAGATCAGATAATGTTAGACCATTTAAGATTACTTCAAATAAAATTTCTAAAATATAACTAAATGGTGATTTGAACTCAATACCTCTCAATTTTGAAGAAAGGCATTGACCACTACACCCAACCGTTGTTAGTTGATCAAAGATGATTTAAAAAATATAAGAATACATCTTGCAAAATAATATATCATTTGGATCTTGACAGATATAAGGATGGAACCAGATCCAACTTGGGTCAAAAGACATCAACCCATATCCAAACCATATTTTAATTCAGATATACTTGATGAAACCAAACCCACTAAATTCAGATTCAGATTACTTGGATTTTAGATAAAATTCATACCATTTTAAGCCCTAGGCATTTCTTTTGAATTTTGTCTTTTTCTTTCCCATTTTGACATTGTATTTTTTTTTCTTTTGGTTTCTTTTATTCGTGAGGAATATTTTTTTGTTTTTGATGCAATCGAGTCTGGACTAATTTCTCAGGTTTCATACGTACCCAGATTTTTGGGATCATACTAAAACGTAGTTCGAGTACATTCCCTCCCCTAAGTTGGGTGATCGGACTGAGAAAGAAAATTATATTTTTTAAAATACTCAAAGGGTTGGAAAAGGATATATTGAGCTGGGTAACAGAAAATTTGGAAAGGCTGAAGATGACCTCCTTAGAAATAGTATCGTTTGATCTGGCAAAGATTGATCGATTCTAGCATTTTGATGTTATTATGATCTTTGAAGTCTGATAACTTTTCTAGGAAGTATTATCTTGGTGATGAAAGAAGCTCTACAGTTGGATTTGAATTTTTTCTATTGAGCCGATAAATGCTCGATGTTCTTTAAAGGCTAAATCCTCAACATGCATACGGAAATCGCCTCGACCCCCGCGGCCGTCCGCTAAATAGCTGATTAGGGGTCCGATCTACGTATCTCGGGGATTTTTAAAAGAATAGGGAGTCGCCACCTAGTTTAGGTCTAGGAACCAAAATTAACTCCAAATGGATATGGGTCGGTCCGTGGATCAGAGAGATAGGTAAGGGGTCAGGTTACGGATTTCGAAAGGTGTTAGGCACCGAACCCGCCTGATCAAGATGATCAGTCTCTACTGCGATCCAAAAATATCCTACGATCAACATTCAAAGACTAAAAGTCAAACTAAGGTCCAATCATCATCAAATTGTATCGGATTTATTAAACAAATCCTACGGTTAAAATAATTACATGATTTAATGAGGCATACATGACACAAAAATTTAATGGATTAATTTGAATATATTTTGAACAATACAAAATCGATTTTTAATGCCGCGTATATAAGATTAGTGAATTGGCTCATTGACGATATTTTATCAAAGAGATTCGATTTTTGAACCATTATGTGCATTAAATTCAGTGGATTAACTCACAAATTTTGAGTTGCCACGTGTATTAAATCGGTGAGTTAACCACGTGCCTAATTTTAAAATAAAATCGATTCAAATTTTCAATATCCTCAAAATCAACGAGTCGACTCGTAATTTGTTAATCAAAATAATCTTTGATTATTTTTTAAAATAGTCACATGTGTTAAATATGTGATTTAACCCACATGCCTAATTTTAAAAATATTCGATTTGAATTCTCAATGTCTCCAAAATTAGCGAGTCGACTCGTAATTTGTTAATCAAAATAATCTTTGATTATTTTTTAAAATAGCCACAGGTGTTAATTATGTGATTTAACCCACATGCACAATTTCTAAAAATACCGAACCAAATTTCCAATGCACCAAAAATCAGCGAGTTGACTCGCAATTTGTTAATCAAAATAATCTTTGATTATTTTTTTTTTTTAAATCGCCACATGTATTAAATATGTGAATTAACCCACGTGCCTAATTTAGAAAATAAAATCGATTCAAATCTTCAATGTATCAAAAATCAGTGAGTCGACTCGCAATTTGTCAATCAAAAGGATCTTGATTTTTGGATTCGCCACGTGTACTAAAATCAGTGAGTCGACTCACATGTTTTTAATCGATGAAATTCGATTTGGAATTTTCAATGCACACAAAAATCCAAGAGTCAACTCGTTGATTTTTTATTGAGGAAAATCGATTTTAAATTTTTCGTACAAAAAAAAAAAATATATATATATATATATATATATATATATGAGTCGATGAATACCAATGTTAATGATTTGGCCCACTAATAAATAATAATAAATAAAAAAAATCGATAAATCGACCCAATAACATTAACACCAATGAGCCGGTTCACCAACTTGATATTAGCGAATTGATTCAATCAATCTATCAACCAAAAAATGAGCGAATCGATCCACTAACATTTCGACAATTTCGAAAATTTGAAAGTGGCCATTAGTGCCACGTATACCCCGAAAAATCGATGAATTAATTTATATGCATGAAATTACACAATCAAGAATAAAAATAAATAAATAAATAAACAAAAATAAAAATAAATAAATAAATAAGAAAAAGAAAAATTACCTTCGCCAAATGATTTTGGAATCTTGGATTCCTTCAAAAAGAACCTCGAAATAGCGTGTGGCGCCAAAAGGTGTAGGAAGAAAATGATGACCGCTATGGGGTGTTGCTGTTATGGGACAAGATGGAAAATTAAAACGAGATGGCTGAGGCCGTTTTGGACGTTCAAGAGAAGATGGGTGTAATGTTACGGTGGTAAAAAGTTGGGCGAGAATGGCGTTGCTGCTGTTGGGAATTGGAGGAGAAGGCCGAGATCGAAGATGGCCAAACCGTGGGGCGTTTAAGAGGAGAAAATGAAAACGGGTGAGGCTGTGTTGTAGGGGCGTTTAGAAAACAATAATGGAAGTGAGCCTACTGCTCTTTAATGATGAAGAAAGTGGTGGGGAATGGTATGGCTGTGAAGGACATTAATGGAGGAGCTTGGTTGAGAAAAACGTTATAAATGGATTAAGGTTTAATGGAGATGAAAAAAAAAAACAGCAATGGGTTGTTCTAGATTGGAGAATGTGAGGGAAATAGAGAGAGCAAAGAGAGGGCTGGAGAGGTGTAGAGAGCATGACAGAAAAGGTTGGAAATAATGTGAGAGAGATGATCGTTGATCCTCTCTAAAACGTGGCTGTATTATAGGTGTTGTGAAGGGGAAGAGAATAGAGAGAAGGTTGAGGTGTGTTGGAGAAGAAGAGGAGAGCTAGGACAAGTTGCAAGTCTGGGTGTTGCTGATTTCACAACAGCCTGCTATGCTCCAGATTTAATCCAAGATGAAGAAGAGAGTCAAGTGAGTTGCAGAAAAATGTTGGAGGAGATGAAGTGGGACTGGCAGATGAAAGGGAAGAAGAGGTTGTCAGAGAGACGTCTTTGAGGATTCACACTTGTTGCTGGTTTTTAATGGAGATGATGGTGGACGAATTGAAGAAGAAGTGGGGAACAACGTGGGGGTAGTTGCTGCCCAACGTGAACATGGGGGAGAGAGAGAGAGAGAGAGAGAGAGAGCAATGTGGGGTCGAGCTAGTCGTTGGAGAGGAGAGGAGAGAGTTGTTGGTTACGAAGAGAAGTTGTGAATGGGGCTGATTTGAAGGAGACATGGATGGTGCAACACGTTAGTGGGGGAGTTGAGGGGTTTATTTAAAGTATGTGGGTGATAATGAGGGTAATTTGTAAGAGAAAATTGTGGGAAGGTGAGATGGGAAAATTAAAGGATAGTTGAGAAATTTGTGAAGTAGGATGAGTAGAGGAAATGGCAATGGTGGGCCACGTGTAGAAAGAAAGTTTGTTTGAGTTGAGTTAGGTTAGGGTGATGGTTGTGTTAGAGCATGTATTGGGAAGTGAGTTAATAGAAGTCCAATTGGTGAGTTAATTTTTGAGTTGCAAATGGGTGAGGATGAATTGAATCGAGTTGGAATTGGTTGTTGGTTTTAAGATCGATTTCTTGGTTTGATTTAATTTTAATTTGATTCATTGATTATATTTGATTTTTAATTATTTAATTTGATTTTAATTTTTTAATTTATATTTTGGAACGGGTTGATTAATTTGCATTTTAATTTGAAATTTAAATTTATTTCAATTTTTAATTGGTCAGTTGATTGGATTTCGATTTAAATGTGATCGAACGGATTTTAATTTGTTAATTACATTTTTGGTTGGTCGATTCGGTTGATTGATTTAAAATTTTAATTCTATTTTACATTTTAATTGGTTGAGTCATTTTTAACTTGATTTTCAATTTGATTTTAATTTTGATTTTGTATTTTAATCGGTTTCTTGAAAATGTAATTTTTATTTTGTATTAAAATTTAATTTGATTTTACGATTTTAAATTAATTTTAAATTTTGAATTTTAGTTTAATTTTCAATTTAAATTTTATTTTGATTTAATTTTTTTATTTTGAGTTTTATTTTCCTAGGGATCAAGGTCTCTATGTTAGGATTAGATGTTAAGGGGCGTTTTGGTCATTTTTACGATTTTTGACAATTTTTCTTAAATTTCTCTGTTTTCATCGATTTGGATCTCGTTAGACTCGAAATCACGTTCTGAGTGTAATGGAGGTACTTTCGAGACTTTTCGGACATCCAAAATTTATGAGGGGTATTTTCGTCATTTTGATGATTTTTTACAAATTTTTACAAATTTCTCTGTTTTCATCGATTTGGGTCCCGTTAGACTCGAAATCACGTTCTGAGTGCAATGGGGGTACTTTTGAGACTTTTCGGACATCAGAAATTTATGAAGGGTATTTTCATCATTTTGATGATTTTTACAGATTTTTAGGAATTTCTGCGTGAGATTTCTTTCAGTCCCTGTGTGTTTGTTTCTAAATCTCAAATCCATATTTTCCTAGCGTAGCGAGGTCTCTAAATTATCGAAATGTGTAGCGAACCTATGCGTACGTGCTTGTTAAGTCGGGTGTAAGATGTAGCGATCCTAAGCGTGCGTAAATTTCTAGGTCAAGTCGTGACGAGTAGGGAGGATGAAAAGAAACTAGAAACAGAAGGAACCAAGTAGTACTCACAAGCCTTCGAGTTCTTTTATATTCATCATTAGGAATCCACCAAAATCGGGTGACGAATTATCGAATTAGGCAGATGCAATAATGGGGTGTCTACAGATGCCCCTCTTTGGTAGAGGGTGGAAGCAAACTAGATGCCCAATCTATTATGGTAGATAGTGCGGCATCCGAATGCCAAAGCTAGTGACAGTCCATTTTGCAGCCTGATTCGGCAATTTGTCAAAGTGTCCAGATCCTTGAGAATAACCTCTCCTTGGAAAAATGTCAGATCCTTGAATTTTGAAAAAAATTCTCCTTGACTAATGCAAATGCAATGTGGGTGCACGTGTGTGCCATTGTGTAGTGATGATTTTGAAAATGCGCATCTCCATTCTGCACATTCATGCTGAGAGGATAGCAAACTGTGTAAGGTCAACATAAAATCCGTGCAACATGTTTTTGCAGAAATTCAGATAAACTAAGTAAAATCTAAAAATAAATTGAGCAGGTCTGAGTAAAATATAAGTAGATCTGAGTAAAATCTGAGATGACCCTCGGCGGTATCTAAGTAAAATCTGAGAAAGAATCTTGGCAGGTCTGAGCAAAATCTGAGTAAGTCTGAGTAAAATCCGAGATGACCCTCGGCGGTATCTGAGCAAAATCCGAGAAAGAATCTCGACAGGTCTAAGCAAAATCTAAGTAAGTCTGAGTAAAATCCGAGATGACCCTCGGCGGTATCTGAGCAAAATCCGAGAAAGAATCTCGACAGGTCTGAGCAAAATCTGAGTAAGTCTGAGTAAAATCCGAGATGACCCTCGGCGGTATCTGAGCAAAATCCGAGAAAGAATCTCAACAGGTCTGAGCAAAATTTGAGTAAGCCTGAGTAAAATCCGAGATGACCCTCGGCGGCATCTGAGCAAATCCGAGAAAGAATCTCGACAGGTTTGAGCAAAATCTGAGTAAGTCTGAGTAAAATCCGAGATGACCCTTGGCGGTATCTGAGCAAAATCCGAGAAAGAATCTCGACAGGTCTGAGCAAAATCTGAGTAAGTCTGAGTAAAATCCGAGATGACCCTCAGCGGCATCTGAGCAAATCCGAGAAAACCCTCGGCGGTATCTGAGCAAAATCCGAGAAAGAATCTCGGCGGGTCTGAGCAAAATCTGAGTAAGTTTGAGTAAATTCCGAGATGACCCTCGGCGGTATCTGAGCAAATCCGAGACAAATCTCGGCGGGTCTGAGCAAAATCTAAATAGGTCTGAGTAAAATCCGAGATGACCCTCGGCAGCATCTGAGCAAATCCGAGACGAATCTCGGCGGGTCTGAGCAAAATCTGAGTAGGTCTGAGTAAAATACCGGAGTAAAAATCTCACTCCACAGGAATCATTTTTATTTATTTTTTATTTTTTTAGATGGTCAGGTCAACATTTGAACCTCAGGGGTTTTCAAAAAAATGCTATCGAAAGGGTGACCTTTAATTTCAGTTATTCCTTATCCTTTGGGGTTGGAATTGATCAAGCTTAAAAAAATGCCCCTAGTTTGATAAGACATTACACTGGGGATAATTGAACATATTTTGAAATGTCGTGCCCCTACTGTAAAGGAAAAATAAATACGCTTCCAAACAAAAGGAGAGGTGCCCCTAAATATGAAAATTAGAAGTCTTAGATTATCACAAGTGCAATAAGGATTCACTTTTAATTTCGATTTTATTGAAGATTATGAGTCAAGCTCATCTGTTGAGAACAAATATTCACTTTTGAGATTCATCTTGGAGATCACGGTTTTTCCCCTTTGGTTCACTTAGGAAAGTAAACTTTTCCAGATTAGTCGTAGACGAGATACATGTGTCTTTTAAGTCTTTACCTGTCTTAAACTGGGTATTGAAGCTTGGTCATTTCAGATTTCTGACGCTCTGACTCGGCTCGTCTTTTCAGATTCTCGGCTCGATGGAGATTCTTTTTCGATTGCTCTACCTTTTGCCTAGATTGCCTGTTCAGGTTTTCAATCTAGCGAGCATGCTCTAATTTTTGCCTAGACCGCCTTTTCAGGTTTTCGATCTAGCGAGCTTATAAATTTTTTTTTTTCTTTACTCTGATTGTTGCCAAGGCCGTCCTTTTGGATTTTCAACCTTGCGAGCTTGCCTTAATTTTTGCCTAAGCCGCCCTTTCAGGTTTTCAACCTAGCAGGCTTTTTTTTTTTTTTTTTTTTTTTTTTTTTGAGTTCTGGAGTTACTGTCTGATTACGCTTACTATTTTCCTCGACCTTTTCATGCGGTACTTAGGAGGACTTCCATAGGTGGGCTTAGGAATAGGTTAAAAAAGAAAGGAGATTTGAGGCTCGAGAACCCAAATGCCCCTTGTGTGGCATTCCTTTAAAATAGTTTTCTTTTCCTTCCCCATTTTGACAAATTTTCTTTACGGGAGAACATATATATATTTTTTTGAACTGGTCGGGCCTGAAATAACTTCCCAGGTTGCCTACGTACCCCAGAATTTTGGGATCAGACCAAAACGTAGTTCGAAAATTTCCCTCCCCTAGGTTAGGTGAACGGGCTAAGAAAGAAGAAAGTTTTTTTTTTTTTTGGCTGCAAGGGGCTGAGAAAGGAGATATTTAATTGGTTGACAGAAAAATTGGTTCGACCGAAGATGGCCTCCTCAAATGTAATACCGCTTGATCTGGTCAAGGTTTGTCGGTTCTGGTAATTCGATGCCATCGTGATCTTGGAGTTTGACAGCTTTCCCAGGCAGTACCTCCTTGACAATGAAAGGACCTCCCCAATTGGGCTTGAATTTGCCTCTAGGATCAAAGATGGGTGCTCGATTTTCTTTAAGTACGAGGTCTCCAGCATGTAAGTTGCGAACTTTAACTTTTTTATCAAATGCCCGAGCGACTCTTCTCTGATAGACTTGCACGTGGTATAACGCTTTAAGTCGTTTTTCATCGATTAAATTCAACTCTTCGTACCGGTGACGAACCCAGTCTGCTTCAGATAATTGACTTTCCATTAGAATTCTGAGGGACGGGATTTCCATTTCAATTGGTAAGACAGCTTCCATTCTGTACACTAGTGAATAAGGGTGGCTCCGGTGGAAGATCGTATCGAGGTACGGTATGCCCAGAATGCAAATGGTAATTTTTCAGACCAATCCCTATGAGATTGACACATCTTCCTGATGATTGTCTTGAGATTCTTATTGGCTGCTTCAACTGCTCCGTTAGTCTGGGGACGGTAGGGTGATGATTTGTGGTGTCGGATCTTGAACTTTGAACATAAGGAAATAAATTTAGCTTTGAAATGTGACCCGTTATCAGAGATAAGTTCAGAAGGTACCCCATATCGACTGATAATATGTGTTTCGACGAACTTGGTAACTTTGGATGCAGTGAGAACAGCATATGAGGTAGCCTCCACCCATTTTGTAAAATAATAAATAGCCACGAGAATATACTCATGTCCATTCGATGCTTTAGGTGTGATTTTGCCAATTATGTCGATACCCCAGACAGAAAATGGCCATGGCGAAGTCAACCCAACTAACTGAGATGGAGGTACATGTATGAGGTTAGCATGTACTTGACATTTATGGCAAGTCTTGACCAGGTTATGACAGTCTGTTTCCATTGTTGGCCAATAATACCCCTGTCTCATGATTCGTTTGGCTAACATTTTTCCACTCATATGCGGTCCACAGTCTCCAGAATGCAACTCTTCCATTAACTGTTCAGCTTGATTTTCGTCAACACATGACAAATGAATTCCATCATAAGACCTCTTATATAAGTTTCCTGCGCACAGGATGAACTGGGATGCGAATTTCTGTAAGGTTTGCCGTTCTTTCCTTGATGCTTCAACTGGAAACTCTTGTCTTTCCAATACTTTCTGGATGTCAGTGTACCATGGCTTTCCGTCAGGGAGTCGAGCAGCGATGTCGACCTGATGGCAATATGCAGGTTTATCTTTGATTTCTACTGTAATAGGCCTTAGTTCCATGCCTGAAGGCAAATGAATCATCGAAGAAAGCGTAGCCAGAGCATCAGCGAATCTGTTCTCTTCCCTTGAAAGATGTTGGAACAAAATGGCTTTGAACTTCCTTACTAAATTTAGCAGATACTCGTGATAGGGCTTCAGTTTCACATCCTTAGTTTTCCATTCTTCCAACGACTGATGTATAACCAAGGCTGAATCTCCAAATACTTCAATTTCTGTGATACCCAGATCCAAAGCAGCCTCGAGCCCGGCAATGCATGCTTCGTATTCAGCAGGTATTATTAGTATTGGAGAAAGCTAACTTAATAGCAATCGGAATGTGACATCCTTCAGGAGAGAATAAGACTGCCCCTATTCCGTACCCGTTCTGATTCGCCGCTCCATCAAAGTATAACCGCCATACTTTATCTCGCAATTCTTCTTCAAGGTTCAAGATATTTTCATCTGGGAATTGATCGATAGGTCTTGTTCCTTCTGCCACTGGGTGATCCGCCAAGTATTCTGCTATTGCTCTTCCCTTGACAGACTTCTGCGTGACATGCGTAATATCGAATTCTGATAACAGCAACAACCAACGTGCAGTTCTACCTGTCAATGCCGGCTTCTCGAAGAGATACTTTAGGGGGTCCATCCGAGATAACAGAATGATTGAATGAGAGAGCATGTAATGCCAAAGCCTTTGAGTAGTCCATACTAGTGCTAGGCAAGTCTTTTCGAGAGATGAATACTTTTGGTCATATTCTAACATCTTCTTGCTGATATAGTAGATGGCCCTCTCTTTGTGATTGTCTTTGTCGTACTATGCCAGCATGCATCCCATAGCTTCTTCCGTGATTGACAAGTAAAGGAGGAGAGGTTCACCTGGGGTAGGTGGAACCAAAATGGGTGGATTTGAGAGATACTCCTTAACTTGGTCGAAAGCTTTTTGGCATTGCTCATTCCATACTGTGGGCTCGTTTTTCTTGAGAAGCTTGAATATAGGTCCGCACACATTGGTGAGCTGAGCGATAAATCTGCTGACATACTGAATTCTGCCTAAGAACCCTCGAATCTGTTTTTCAGTCTTAGGAGGTGCCATTTCTTGTATAGCTTTGATTTTTCCAGGGTCTACTTCAATCCCCCTTTGACTGACTACGAATCCAAGTAATTTTCCAGAAGTCACTCCGAATACGCATTTTTGAGGATTAAGGCGTAACTGGTATTTTTGGATCCTTGTAAGAAACTTCTCTAATGCAGCGATGTGTCCCGATCGTTCTTTGGATTTCACTATCATGTCATCCACATAGACCTCGACCTCCTTGTGTATCATGTCGTGCAATAAGGTCGTAGCTGCTCTCTGATAGGTAGCCCCAGCGTTCTTCAAACCGAAAGGCATGACTTTGTAGCAAAATGTTCCCCATTGCGTGATGAATGATGTCTTTTGCATGTCACGAGGGTCCATCTTTATCTGGTTGTACCCCGAAAATCCATCCATAAAAGAAAGCATGGCGTGCCCTGCTGTATTATCGACCAATACATCTATGTGAGGCAACGGAAAACTATCTTTTGGACTGGCCTTATTTAAATCTCTGAAGTCCACGCACATTCTCACTTTTCCATCTTTTTTGGGAACGAGGACTACATTAGCAATCCATTCTGGGTACTCCACCACTTCCAAGAATCCAGCATTGATCTGCTTAGTGACCTCTTCCTTAATCTTCAAAGTCTATTCTGGCTTCATACGTCGGAGTTTCTGCTTTACTGGCCGAGCATCTGGGTGCAATGGAATCCGATGTTGGACGATATTTGTACTTACTCCTGGCATGTCCTCATACGACCACGCAAATACGTCCTTAAACTTTCTGAGCAAATCCACTATCCCTTCGCGTTCCTCAGGAGATAAGGTGACTCCAATTTGAATCTCTTAAGGAATATCTTTAGTCCCGAGATTGACTAATTATGTTTCTTCCATTACAGGTTGAGCCCGACGTTCATCTTCTTGTTCAAGTTGTTTAATTAATTCGATAGGAGTTTCTTCATCAGAAGATTCATCCTTCGAAGTTAGATTATCAGTTAAATCATTATTGCACTCGGGGTAATCAGAAACTTCTTCTATTTCATTAAAGATAGATGGGGTGACAGGACTTACTACAGACCCGACAGACTCATCATGACCAGACTCGACATACAGCAAAGGACTCATTACATGGTAATTGGAAAGGGACCCGACTGCAGGTTTGATTACAGACTGTGGGTTTTGAGCACCACTTTTGAATGACAAGACTGACACATTTCCTTCTTCGAGAAACATCTGAGCAATATTGAGTGAATCCACAGTTGTTTGCCAATCATCTGCTCTTTCGAATTCTTCAGATGCTCTATCTTCTTCCTTGTCAGGCCAACCCATCCCAAAGAAAATCTCAAATCCTGGTTGGCGAGTACCTGTGACCTGGTCGATAAAGGGTTCTGGAAAACCACAATAAGGGAAATCTTCCCCTGCTTTCACAAAGCGCCCATTAAGGGTTTTGCGATAAGGCTTCATATTGATCAGATCGGTGACGTGCCCTTGTCTCCTCGTGTTTGCCTTATCTTTTTTGATCTTCCAATATCGAGCCCAATCTTCTTTGGTAGGTTCATACCCCAATCCGAATGTCCCAACTACTTCTTGAATGGCTGGTGCAGCTTTGATCCCCTGTTGTCTACGACCCAAACCCATTCCTGGGAAGAATCTCATGCTTTTGAACATGTTGGCCACACAACAACTGAACGTATTATCGATAGGTACCAGCTCTTTTGTAGAATCGTCCCACTGAACAGCATGAATATTTTCAAATTCAAACCCGCTGAGTTGTATTTCTTTTTGTTCAGGTTGAATTTCAGACAACGATTTATCCTTGGTTTCTATATCGTTCACAATCTCCATAATTTCGGCATCCCCATGAAGTGTGATCACCAAACCGTCCTTGATGAATTTAATCTTCTGATGCAAAGTAGAAGGTACGGCCTTGATCTGATGCAGCCACGGTCTCCCTAATAATAGGTTAAAGGACGACTGAATATCCAAGACTTGGAATTCCACAGGGAAGTCTGCTATACCCATGGATATTCGTAGCTGCAAAGTCCCTAGTACATCCCTTTTGGTATTATCATAAGCTCTAACGCCTTGGCTAGTTGCTTTGAAGTCGTCTGTCTTAAACCCGAGGCAAGTCGCGGTCTTCAGAGGACAGACATTTAATGTTCCATTATCTACCAAGACTAGAGGGACTCTCATTCCGTTGTAGTCAACAGTGATATGCATCGGATTTGTGTGGCTCAGTCCTTCTTTCGGAAGATCTGAATCTAAGAAAGACAGACTATTTTCAGCATAGGTTGCCCCTACTATACTGGCTAATTGATCCGGAGATGTGTCGAGGGAAACTTGGGCTGCGCTTAACGCTTTGAGAACAGCTTCCCTGTGAGCTGTGGAGGCCATGAGCAAACCCCAAACTGAAATGTTGGCGCCCGCTTTTTTTAGCTGTTTGATCACGATATCATCCTCTTCAATAGTTACCTGAATGGGGTCTACTTTTTCCTTCCTTGCTAAGGCCGCTGGATTGTCAACACTGAGTTCTGGTGGCTTAAAGACTCTTCCTCCTCGTGTCATGTGCTTGACTTCATCACAAGAGAGTGAAAATGGCTCGTCTTCTTCAGCCAATAGGTAAGGATCTTCATCTGTTACAGAGAATGGGCTTTTTGAGATCATTTGTGCCAAGAGGTGACTGGTATATGATGGGCTATCATAACGAGGTGGGGATAGACAGTATGATTCATCTTCAGTTAGATCAAATGGCTCATGGCTTGTGGCATAGACCTCATCATTGAAAGTTATTCCAACAAGAGGATAACTAGGTGGTTTGGCGTAGACTGGGTGGATGAGAGAGACTGGGTCGAATGGTAGTTGGGTGTTTGAAACCATATTCAATGTTGGCGGAGGTTGATATGCAGGTAGTGGATTGGTATTGACATTTGGTGGTGTTGGGGTAGGAATGATGACTTTTTTATCATCAATGAGATTTTGGATGGCATGGCGGAGAGAGATGCAACGATCAGTATGATGACCAGGGCTTTGATGGAATTCGCAAAAGACGTTAGGGTTATGTGAAGTTGGCAGGGGGTTTGGCAGAGGTCGAGGCTGGAGAGGGGTGAGGAGCCCTTTTTTTAATAGTTTCTGGAAGGCTGCAGTGAGGGTCATCCCTAGATTTGTGAACTGTCGAGGGGGGGCTCTACCCAAATTTGCCTGATTATTGGTTCGAGCTGGAGGTTGAACTGGGGTAGTGGAAGTATTGGCTATATAGGCATGGTTGATGTTGGGTTTGGAATTAGTGAAGGGTTTTTTGGCTTTGTTGTCAGAAGAGTTGGAAAGAATCCCAGAGGCAAAAGCATCCTCAAGTTGGCTTCCAGCTTGTAACAAGGATTCAAATGTGGGGAGATACTGGGCAACTAAATGCTGGGCATACCCCTGTGAGAGGTTTTTCAAGATGATTGCCACTTGTTCCTTTTCTGATGGTCTATCCCACATCTGTGCAGCCTTAGCCCTCCAACGGCTAATAAAATCGATAAATGTTTCCCCACTCTTCTGCTTAGTGGATTCCAAATCTCTTCGAGAAGTTTCGATTTGAGTGATGTACTTGTACTGGTGCCAGAACATCCTTGACATATTTTCCCATGTCCCAATTACAGCTGAGTCTTGGGACATCAACCATCGCAAGGCTGATCCTGATAGAGTACGCTGGAACAATAATGTCATCTGTTCATCACTGAGGCCCATTGTACACATGTTGGTGACATATACCTTGAGATGCGTTTTTGCGCAACCTACTCCACTGAATTTTTCCATTTTGGCATAACAAATTTCTCGGGCAGACGGATCTTAGGGATTTGATTCAAAGCCTCTATTCCTGCCGCGATTTCATCAATCCCTTTTATATTTTTCACGGCTGTTTCCAACTGAGTCATTCTGTTGGCTAACATTGGATTCTCATTAAAATGCTCCTCATTTCCGTCAAGCTCATAAACCTCATCCAGATTCTTAGCTGTGCTACCTTCCGGTCCCTTGCCCCTTTGATCATCTGGCTGGTCTCTTGTTGACTCAGAAATCTGTTCTAGCACTTCTACCTTATTTTTTATGTTGTTCATATCCATTGCAAAGACTGCCAAGATCTTACGAATTTTCGCGAGTTCAGATTCAGAAGCCATTTTTGATGGTTCACTTGGCACTGATGTTCTTTCCAAACGACCTGACTCTCGACTCCAACCAGGTGGCGGACGCTTAAGTTTGGGCGCAATAGTATCCTGAAACCCCATCAAAGGTGAATTAAGAATTGATCCCTTTTGATAGCATTTACTTTTATTATTATAATTGATAAGTTGTGCTGGTCGAACTTATGTCTGATGAGGTGATTTATTGTTAATTAGGGCCTTATAAAAAAAATAGACTTCTCATTAAAAATCGTACCAATGAAACAAATGCGAATACAAAAGAAATGAGGAGACTCTCCTCTTAAAGCAAAGATGACTCGATCTAGGACCTTGCATGCTCTTCTACTTCTCTCTTTTGCTTCTTGAATGCTTGTTGATCTTCTGATTCAATAAGTAACCGATTGTCCCAAGCAGTAGCTATGTGTTCTACCAAGTGCACAGTCAACTCCTTAATAGGATGTCGATTCCTCGGAAGCATTGGGATCCATGAAGGGAATCCTATCTGTCTTGGTATCATCCTTGGGCAATAAAAAGATGTATTCAACAAACCAGTGAGCATTACGTGATCAGACCCTTTTGAAGCAAGCACGGTGCCTTCATCCATTCTTGATCCCAATCTATCCCAATTTACATCTTGTGTAGTCAAATTTGAGAGCCAGTCCTTCCAGTCTTCTATGGATGCAAAGTCCACCAATGTTTCCTTTCTTGTGAATTTTTCCCATTTACTTTCCTTGATTTGCGGGAACTCTGCGATGCGAAGTCGGATACATAACCACAGATAAAGCAAATGTGGACTTCCTCGAAATCTTGCCCCTCCTGGTGCATTCTCATTTGATAACCCCTCAAAAGTCTTGGCGAGTATTGTGGGGACTGGGTTAACCTTGTTTTTAAGTTGTCCGGCAATATCTGCAAAGAAGCTTGGTAACTGATGACCCATCCTAAATGAAACCAGAAAATATGTTGACAATACCCCCAGACATAAAGTAAAATCACTGGCCTTCCTGTGAGGTTCTGGAGCAAAATCCCCAGGATTTTCTTGTTCAGGAGTTCGGTGTACTTCTAGGAGTCTCCGCATGTTCAGTAAACCGTGGTCTGTGAATCTTCTTGCTTTTTTTGGCTTAACTCCTAACCCTTTCGAGAGTTCTTTTGTGAATTTGGATTTCGATGGAAGACGGATCATCGGACCCAATGTGCTTATCCCCATAATATTACAATAATCTTCGTGAGTTGGACAAAGTGTGACTGAACCAAAACGGAATACGTGATAATTCGGGTCCCAGAAATTGGCCGCAGCACATAAAAGGTTCCAATTGACAGTTACTGACTTGAGAGAGAATACGCTTTGAAGTCCATATGCACCAAAATTATACTTTTCAATGGTGGTGAATGCATCTAAAGCTCTTTCCATCAACAATTGTACATCACCATGAGCCATCTAATCAAGAAACTAACTCTTATTACTGACATATTTAAAAACAAGTCCCATCCATTTTTTTTTGGTACGATTTTTAATGTGATTCAACCATTTAAAGAAAGGTCCAATCCATTGAATAGAATTAGTCAAAAAAAATTCAGTTATCACATTCGGACCGATTCTATCCAATGGATTCAAAAAACAATACATTACCTCATTGACATTTAATTGAACCAATTAACTCAATCGGCTCGTATATTGATCCAAAAGATCAACTTACCAATTGGGTTAATGGGTTGGAAAATGATTGGCCAACACAACTTTTTCAATTACATTTATTGGGTTGGACCGATATTGCGGGTTCCATTTGAGCGGTGTAGATCGGTCCACCCACTTACCTTTGGTTAGTTTGGAGAAAAGCAACCCGGGAGCACTTATGGTCGATTCGAGTCGTGACCTAATAGGACCGCGCCTAAGTTCTAGGCTTTCTATATGATTGAGGCTAGGTTAGAACGAAGCTTAGGTCACTTCAGCTCGAAACACCAATATACTATTCCAGTTTTACCTAGTCAAGCAGTACGTGGTGTTCCAGTTTGATATACCCGAAGGTACTGTACTGAAGTTGTAGCGTTCACGGGCATCCCCTGTGTCCCGAAGGACCAGGTTAGCTTAGATCCGGCTACTGGGTTTATAAGGACATGACAGGATGCAAATATGCGTATGTATGCTCGTGAGTGTGTGCAACGGGACAAAGTGCGCCCGGGACGTTTTTTGCAAATATCCAACCATTCAAACTAAATACATCCAATCATCAAACCAATCAACAGAGATAAATAATTGAATATATCTAATCACATGCCAATGAAAGAAAAAAAAAATCTAACCTAATCTAAGATTCTCATTGAGTCAACTGGGTTGACTCGATGAAAAAGTCAATCTAAGGATAGTCTTGGATCGGGTCAAGTTTGACCCTAAATTCCCCAGCGGAATCGCCACTGAAATCGCGTCGACCCCCGCGGCCGTCCGCTAAATAGCTGATTAGGGGTCCGATCTACGTATCTCGAGGATTTTTAAAAGAATAGGGAGTCGCCACCTAGTTTAGGTCTAGGAACCAAAATTAACTCCAAATGGATATGGGTCGGTCCGTGGATCAGAGAGATAGGTAAGGGGTCAGGTTACGGATTTCGGAAGGTGTTAGGCACCGAACCCGCCTGATCAAGATGATCAGTCTCTACTGCGATCCAAAAATATCCTACGGTCAACATTCAAAGACTAAAAGTCAAACTAAGGTCCAATCATCATCAAATTGCATCGGATTTATTAAACAAATCCTACGGTTAAAATAATTACATGATTTAATGAGGCATACATGACACAAAAATTTAATGGATTAATTCGAACATATTTTGAACAATACAAAATCGATTTTTAATGCCGCGTATATAAGATTAGTGAATTGGCTCATTGACGATATTTTATCAAAGAGATTCGATTTTTGAACCATTACGTGCATTAAATTCAGTGGATTAACTCACAAATTTTGAGTTGCCACGTGTATTAAATCGGTGAGTTAACCACGTGCCTAATTTTAAAATAAAATCGATTCAAATTTTCAATATCCTCAAAATCAACGAGTCGACTCGTAATTTGTTAATCAAAATAATCTTTGATTATTTTTTAAAAATAGTCACATGTGTTAAATATGTGATTTAACCCACATGCCTAATTTTAAAAATATTCGATTTGAATTCTCAATGTCTCCAAAATTAGCGAGTCGACTCGTAATTTGTTAATCAAAATAATCTTTGATTATTTTTTAAAATAGCCACAGGTGTTAATTATGTGATTTAACCCACATGCACAATTTCTAAAAATACCGAACCAAATTTCCAATGCACCAAAAATCAGCGAGTTGACTCGCAATTTGTTAATCAAAATAATCTTTGATTATTTTTTTTTTTAAATCGCCACATGTATTAAATATGTGATTTAACCCACGTGCCTAATTTAGAAAATAAAATCGATTCAAACCTTCAATGTATCAAAAATCAGTGAGTCGACTCGCAATTTGTCAATCAAAAGGATCTTGATTTTTTGATTCGCCACGTGTACTAAAATCAGTGAGTCGACTCACATGTTTTTAATCGATGAAATTCGATTTGGAATTTTCAATGCACACAAAAATCCAAGAGTCAACTCGTTGATTTTTTTATTGAGGAAAATCGATTTTAAATTTTTCGTACAAAAAAAAAAAAAAAATATATATATATATATATATATATATGAGTCGATGAATACCAATGTTAATGATTTGGCCCACTAATAAATAATAATAAATAAAAAAAATCGATAAATCGACCCAATAACATTAACACCAATGAGCCGGTTCACCAACTTGATATTAGCGAATTGATTCAATCAATCTATCAACCAAAAAATGAGCGAATCGATCCACTAACATTTCGACAATTTCGAAAATTTGAAAGTGGCCATTAGTTCCACGTATACCCCGAAAAATCGATGAATTAATTTATATGCATGAAATTACACAATCAAGAATAAAAATAAATAAATAAATAAACAAAAATAAAAATAAATAAATAAATAAGAAAAAGAAAAATTACCTTCGCCTAAAGATTTTGGAATCTTGGATTCCTTCAAAAAGAACCTCGAAATAGCGTGTGGCGCCAAAAGGTGTAGGAAGAAAATGATGACTGCTATGGGGTGTTGCTGTTATGGGACAAGATGGAAAATTAAAACGAGATGGCTGAGGCCATTTTGGACGTTCAAGAGAAGATGGGTGTAATGTTACGGTGGTAAAAAGTTGGGCGAGAATGGCGTTGCTGCTGTTGGGAATTGGAGGAGAAGGCCGAGATCGAAGATGGCCGAACCGTGGGGCGTTTAAGAGGAGAAAATGAAAACGGGTGAGGCTGTGTTGTAGGGGCGTTTAGAAAACAATAATGGAAGTGAGGCTACTGCTCTTTAATGATGAAGAAAGTGGTGGGGAATGGTATGGCTGTGAAGGACATTAATGGAGGAGCTTGGTTGAGAAAAACGTTATAAATGGATTAAGGTTTAATGGAGATGAAAAAAAAAACAGCAATGGGTTGTTCTAGATTGGAGAATGTGAGGGAAATAGAGAGAGCAAAGAGAGGGCTGGAGAGGTGTAGAGAGCATGACAGAAAAGGTTGGAAATAATGTGAGAGAGATGATCGTTGATCCTCTCTAAAACGTGGCTGTATTATAGGTGTTGTGAAGGGGAAGAGAATAGAGAGAAGGCTGAGGTGTGTTGGAGAAGAAGAGGAGAGCTAGGAGAAGTTGCAAGTCTGGGTGTTGCTGATTTCACAACAGCCTGCTATGCTCCAGATTTAATCCAAGATGAAGAAGAGAGTCAAGTGAGTTGCAGAAAAATGTTGGAGGAGATGAAGTGGGACTAGCAGATGAAAGGGAAGAAGAGGTTGTCAGAGAGACGTCTTTGAGGATTCACACTTGTTGCTGGTTTTTAATGGAGATGATGGTGGACGAATTGAAGAAGAAGTGGGGAACAACGTGGGGGTAGTTGCTGCCCAACGTGAACATGGGGGAGAGAGAGAGAGCAATGTGGGGTCGAGCTAGTCGTTGGAGAGGAGAGGAGAGAGTTGTTGGTTACGAAGAGAAGTTGTGAATGGGGCTGATTTGAAGGAGACATGGATGGTGCAACACGTTAGTGGGGGAGTTGAGGGGTTTATTTAAAGTATGTGGGTGATAATGAGGGTAATTTGTAAGAGAAAATTGTGGGAAGGTGAGATGGGAAAATTAAAGGATAGTTGAGAAATTTGTGAAGTAGGATGAGTAGAGGAAATGGCAATGGTGGGCCACGTGTAGAAAGAAAGTTTGTTTGAGTTGAGTTAGGTTAGGGTGATGGTTGTGTTAGAGCATGTATTGGGAAGTGAGTTAATAGAAGTCCAATTGGTGAGTTAATTTTTGAGTTGCAAATGGGTGAGGATGAATTGAATCGAGTTGGAATTGGTTGTTGGTTTTAAGATCGATTTCTTGGTTTGATTTAATTTTAATTTGATTCATTGATTATATTTGATTTTTAATTATTTAATTTGATTTTAATTTTTTAATTTATATTTTGGAACGGGTTGATTAATTTGCATTTTAATTTGAAATTTAAATTTATTTCAATTTTTAATTGGTCGGTTGATTGGATTTCGATTTAAATGTGATCGAACGGATTTTAATTTGTTAATTACATTTTTGGTTGGTCGATTCGGTTGATTGATTTAAAATTTTAATTCTATTTTACATTTTAATTGGTTGAGTCATTTTTAACTTGATTTTCAATTTGATTTTAATTTTGATTTTGTATTTTAATCGGTTTCTTGAAAATGTAATTTTTATTTTGTATTAAAATTTAATTTGATTTTACGATTTTAAATTAATTTTAAATTTTGGATTTTAGTTTAATTTTCAATTTAAATTTTATTTTGGTTTAATTTTTTTATTTTGAGTTTTATTTTCCTAGGGATCAAGGTCTCTATGTTAGGATTAGATGTTAAGGGGCGTTTTGGTCATTTTTACGATTTTTGACGATTTTTCTTAAATTTCTCTGTTTTCATCGATTTGGATCCCGTTAGACTCGAAATCACGTTCTGAGTGTAATGGAGGTACTTTCGAGACTTTTCGGACATCCGAAATTTATGAGGGGTATTTTCGTCATTTTGATGATTTTTTACAAATTTTTACAAATTTCTCTGTTTTCATCGATTTGGGTCCCGTTAGACTCGAAATCACGTTCTGAGTGCAATGGGGGTACTTTTGAGACTTTTCGGACATCAGAAATTTATGAAGGGTATTTTCATCATTTTGATGATTTTTACAGATTTTTAGGAATTTCTGCGTGAGATTTCTTTCAGTCCCTGTGTGTTTGTTTCTAAATCTCAAATCCATATTTTCCTAGCGTAGCGAGGTCTCTAAATTATCGAAATGTGTAGCGAACCTATGCGTACGTGCTTGTTAAGTCGGGTGTAAGATGTAGCGATCCTAAGCGTGCGTAAATTTCTAGGTCAAGTCGTGACGAGTAGGGAGGATGAAAAGAAACTAGAAACAGAAGGAACCAAGCAGTACTCACAAGCCTTCGAGTTCTTTTATATTCATCATTAGGAATCCACCAAAATCGGGTGACGAATTGTCGAATTAGGCAGATGCAATAATGGGGTGTCTACAGTCACGCACCTTGACTTTCTTATCAAAAGTACAAGTAACTCTTCTTTGGGTAAACTTGTACATGGTAAAGAGTTTTAAGTTGCTTTTCTTTGATTAAATAAAACTTCTGTAACAATGACAAATCAAATCCACTTATGACGATTGCTTTTCCATTAATACTCTAAGAAATGAAATTTCCATTTTAACTTTGAAACTTCTTTTATGCCGCACAATAGAGAGTATTAAGTAGCTCTCGTAGAGGATTGAGTCAAAATTTAACATGCTAATGATGCAAAAGATGATTTCTCAAACCAATCTCAATGTGACTGACATGATAATGGTCTATAGATTTTTATTAGTTGCTTCAATTGTACCATTGGTCTAAGAATAATAATCCGTTCAGAGTGCTCTACCACTTTGAGAAGTCCAACATTGATATATTTCGTAACCTTACGAGTTTATTCTGGCTTCACACATCGATGTTTTCATTTTATCGGATGAGTATCTATTCAATGATGATTAACAATCAAGCCTACACCTAGCATATCCTCAAAGGACTACACGAACAAGTCTTTTGAATTTTTTGAGTAAGTTTATTATCTCCTCATGTTCCTCTAGGAATAGGCAAGTTTTGATCTGAATTTATTGGGGATTATCATTTGTTCTAAGTTCAATGGAAATCTCCTCGAGTCGTTTTCACTAAATAGTGAATAGGAGTTCGATTGGGAAATTGGGGATTTTTAGGGAATAGGGAGTTGCCAACTAGTTTAGGTCTAGGAACCATAGATAACTTCAAAATGGATGAATTCGTCCGCAAATAAGAGAAATGGGTAAGGGGTTAGATTATGGGTTTCGGAAGGGGTAAGCACCGAACCCACCCGATCAAAATGATCGATCTTTACTACGAATCTTATGGCTAATATTTTCCCAAATATTATCAAATTTCTTGAATTCCACACAAAAATGGAAATATTTGGAAAAGTCTTAATTTCATCCCATGATCCAAAGTTCACATGACAATAGTTCAATTGAAACCCACATACACAAATATTTTTCCAATTAATTAAAATAGAAATTTATGAAAATTTTCTAAGTTAGAAAATTGTGAATATGAAATTTCTAATTTGGCAATCTATGGAGTTTTTAAACTAGAAATTTAAAACTTCCTAAATTAGAAATTTATGAATACATGATGAGCTCCCAAATTGGAAACTTGGAAAAATAAACTTCCCAAAATAGAAATTTTTAAATATAATGAGTCTCAAATTATAAATTTGTAAAAAATGATTTTCCAAAATAGAAAACTATGAATATTATATTTTTCAAATTAATAATTTACAAATATTAATTTTTCAGAATAGAAAATTATCATTTTAAGAAAGTCACCAAATCAATGAAAAATCCAAATTTACATAAATCTCCAAAATTGGCAAACTACGATTTTTTCAAAACTTATTTTTGTCACATGAATTCTTCGAATTTCGCATAATGGAATCCCACGATTAATAAGGCTTATGTAGTACCAAAAATTAGTTAATTGAATAGGGTTTATTTTAATAAGAAATAAAATCAATTTTAATCCCTCTATATGCACAAAAATAAATGAGTCAACTCTTGTACGAGTTTTATAAAAAAAAATCTATTTTAAACTTCCTATGTACAAAAAAAATCAGTCAGAAGCAAACTAGGTCTGTCATGGGTACAAAGAACTAAACTTGACTGAAGAAAAAAAAAACTTAGAAGTTTTGTACCACGTGTAAACTTATCAGAGAAGAGTCACTTGCACGTTTGACAAGAAAGTCAAAGTTTGCCACTTACAAGTCAATGATTTAACCATCAGACTTCAAAGAAAAGAGGAGGAAATCTAAACCCAATTGGAGAAATTCATTCATTAAGAAAACATTGTTTGGAAAAATTGTTAGACTTCAAGATCATGATGAAATTGAACTACCAGAACCAACTAACCTTGACCAGATCAAATAGTACTACATTTAAAGAAACCATCTTCGACCGAATCAATTTTCCTACTACCCAATTCAACATCTCCTTTCTCAGCCCTTTGGAGTCTTTTTAAAAAAATAAATAAATAAATTAAAAGAAATGCCTTTTTTTTTTCTCAGCCCAATCACCTAACTCAAGGGAGGGAATGATTTGAACTACGTTTTTAATCTGATCCCAAAATTCTGGGATATGTAGGTAACCTGAGAAGCTACTTTAAGTCCGACCACGTCAAAGTAAAAAATATATATTCCCCTACAAAGAAAAATATCCAAAAAGAGATATTGTCAAAATGGGAAAGAAAATTTAGAAAATATATATTCCCCCACAAAAAAATCCAAAAAAGAGATATCGTCAAATAGGGACGAAAATTCAAAGAAAAAGAAAAAATTTAAAAGAAATGCCACATAAGGGGCATTCGGGTTTTTGAACCTCAAACTTTCTTTCTTTTTATGCCTAGTCCTAAGCTTACCCATGAAAGTCCTCCTAAGTACCATACAAAAAAGTCAAAGAATATAATAAAGCATGATCAGACAGTAACTCCAGAAATTCAAAAGGGAAGAAAAAGAAAAATGGGGCGTGCTAGGTTGAAAACTCGAAAAGACGACTTAGACAAAAATTAAGGCAAGCTTGCAAGGTTGAAAATCTGAAATGATGGCTTTGGCAATAATTAGAGCAAAGAAAAAAGTATGTTAGGTTGAAAACCAGAAGGACGACTTAGGCAAAAATTAAAGCAAGCTCGCTAGGTTGAAAATCCAAAATGATGGCCTTGGCAACAATCAGAGTAAAGAAAAAATAAAAAATTGTAAGCTCGTTAGATCGAAAACCTGAAAAGGTGATCTAGGCAAAAGCTAGAACACACTCATTAGATTGAAAATCTGAAAAGGCAATCTAGACAAAAGTTAGAACAACCAAAAAATAAAAATAAAAATCTCCATTGAGTTGAAAAGTAAAAAAGGCAGTCCAAGCCGAAACATTAGAAGTCCGAATGACCAAGTTTCAATACCCAATTTAAACCAGGTAAAGACTCAAAAGCCACGAATATCTTGTCTATGATTGATATAAATTTTTTTTGTTGCTCTAAGCGAACCAACAGGGAGAAATAACATATTCTATGATGAATTTCAGAAAGAAATATTTTATTCCAATTTCTTTGAGCCAGACTCAAAATCTTCCATATAAAAAAAATCAAAGTTAAAAGTTAAACCTTTATTGTGCTTACGGTAATCAAAGATTTCAAACTTTCATAATAAGGGCACTTATTTTTTCTACATAATACAGTTTCCCCCCTTACACTAGGGGCATTCGTTTTTAAACTATATTCAATTATCTCCAGTGCAATGTTCCCTGTCAAACTAGGGGTATTTTTTCCTGATGCCTAATCAATTTCAATCCTAAAGGATAAGGTTAACTTTGAATTAAAGGTTACCCTCTTGATAGTAATTTTGAAAACTCATAAGGTTCAAAGAAAGTTAAAATGTTGACTTGACCTTCATAAAATCCAACTTTTTATTTTTTTAAAGAAAAAAAATTCAAATGCGGTGTTAATCCTCATTTTATTTCTTCAAAAAAAAAGTAATTCATTACTCTTTCACCCTGAGTAGCTAAAGTAGGACTCCTCAAAAAATTAGTTTATTACTCTTTCACCCCGAGTAGGTAGAGTAGGACTCCTCAAAAAGTTAGTTCATTACTTTTTTACCCCGAGTAGGTAGAGTAGAACTCCCAGAAAATTAATTCATTACTCTTTCACCCCGAGTAGGTAGAATAGGACTCCCAAAAAATAAGTTCATTACTCTTTCATCCAGGGTAGGTAGAGTAGGACTCCTCAAAAAATTAGTTCATTACTTTTTCACCCCAAATAGGTATAGTAGGACTCCCAGAAATAAGTTAATTACTTTTTCACCTAGGGTAGGTAGAATAGGACTCCCAAAAAATAAGTTCATTACTCTTTCACCTAAGATAGGTAAAGTAGGACCCCCAGAAAATAAATTTAATACTCTTTTACCTAGGGTAGGTAGAGTAAGACATTTAGTTTTTGCTCAGATTTTTCTCAGACCTTATTCAATTTTTTCTTGAGTTTTTTATTTAAACTTAAATTTTTTCTTCGATTTTGCCCAGATTTCATGTTTTGCTCGGTCATCTTAACCAAATTTTTTTCATGAACACACAAAATAGAGGCCATCATTACACTATTGCACACACACGCACATTCATTACATTTGCATTAGTCAATGAGAATTTTTTAAAATTCAAGGATATGACGCTGTCAGTGAGAGCTCATGCTCGAGGACCTGACAACTTTTAGTTCGGGGAGAGTTTTACCCACAAAGATCTGAACGCCCAACGAATTACTAAATCAGGTTGCAAAATGAACTGTCACTAGGTTTGGCATTCGGATATCGCACTATCTACCAAAGTAGATTTGTTATCTAGTTTGCTTCAACCCTCAGCCAAATAAGGGCATCTGTAGACACCTCATTTTTGCATACGCCCGATTTATCAACTCGTCAACCTGATTGTGACGGTTCCCAATGATGAATGAATATTCCAATATTTTTTATTTGTTACTAGATATGTTTTATAAATTCGGATGAGGTATTTCAAATAAGCAAAACTTTAGAAACCACGTTACGCTAGGAAAATATGACCTAAAAACGTAGAAATCATCATTTTCAGACAAAAAAAGTTTTACGAGAAAAATCACTAAAAAATAATCAAATTACAAAAATACCCCTAACATTAAAACATCCCTAGAGCCTACATTACAATTAGGAAAATCCTTTCAACAATAAAATAACAAATTAAAATCAAATAAACTGTTTCATCAATTTTCACAAAATTTGACAAAATTACAAAAAAGCACCTCATAGGATCCATGATCATTTTAGGCCGAAAACTAATAAGTGGCACAAATCGATACTCCCATTGAATTCCTTAAGAAAAATTGATTTCAAAACATCAAAAATCAACCTTTCAAAGCAAAAGCCTTCTTTGAGGGTAAAATGGTAATTCTTCAAATCCTAAAAAATCAAAATTTTGAAAATAATAAATAAAACATTAATTAATGTAAAGTGAAATCTTAATAAATTGAATTAAAAATTTGAACAAATAAAATCAATCAATCAAGTCCACGGGTCAAATTTTAAGTGGTGCCTCATTTCTTTAAGTGGGGTCCATATGATATTTATAAAAGACCCCTCCATCTCCCAAAGAACAAAAAATATAATAAGAGGGTTTTTCAAAAATTAAAAAATACTATTTTATTGTATGTAAGATTCAAAATCCTAATTCAAGAGACCTAATTAAACCATAATTAAAGAACCTAACCCTATCTTGAAGAAACCTATTCAAACTGAAAACTCCCAAAAGTTCTATAAAAGGAGCCTTCACAACCTAATCTCGCAAGTTAAGAAAAACCTTAGGAAAGAGAGGATAAAAACTTTATCAAGTTTTCCCAAAATCATAAATCTAAAGTTCCAAGTCTCCACCAAACACCGAAACTCATTTTTTACTCAAAAAATATCGAGAAACCTTCAAAACATCTAGAACATCTAAAAAATATTCAGATCTAGGAGGAGTTATCTTGGAAATTGGAAGCAGATCTAGTAATGAAAACAAAGGTAGGAAGACTCACACGAGAAACGCTCTCCGCCAATTTTGAGGGATTCAACCGTCGTAATCATCTAGGTAAATTAGATTTATTTTATTTTTTTAAGTCATCTTTAGCAATGTAATTTTTGGAAAAAGTAGAGATTGGCATTTGTTAAGCGGGATTGGTGCCTAACCCCTTCCAATCTCATAACGTGATCCCCGAACCTGTTCTTTTGTAAATCAATACTTATTTATCTATTTTGAGTCATGTTTCGATTCTTAAACCATAAAATTAGGTGGCAACTCCCAAATACCAAAAAAGTGGATTTACACACGTGGATCGAGGGTGCTTTCATATATGCACGTCTGATAGGCTTAGATGAAGATGATTAATTAATGATCACAAACAATCTATAGTAGTCGAATGTTCTAACACATCGAAAAGAGACTTATTACTTACGATCTCGTCAAACGGTCAACTTGAGCCAGATAAATGATCCCGTAAGTATGGTAAATAGCGACCAGTCAAAAAATTAAGAACTAATACTTTATTATTAGAACATTATATCCCAACTATGAGCAATCCAATCTTAGAATCCTAATTTTCTAATTCCACTTCTCCACAATTATGTACTATGTATCTACTGTCTTATTTTTATTATAAAATAAAAATATGTTTACTGTTTCAATTTTATTAATTTTATTCATGTAAAAAAGAAAATATTATAGTCAGTACTATTGATTGATGTAATGTGAGTTTTTAACTGTTTAGTTGCTTATCCCTAGCTATATGTATCAGTTAATCATAATTCATTCTGTAAAATTTTACATGTATTAAAATGATTCAGAATGCTTACTAGTTCATGCTAGGATGAGGTTATTAGTAGGAATTATTTACTTTCCTACTGAGTAACCATTGTTACTCATCCTTTCCTTCTCATTTTTTTTAGTTTCAGGTTCTACACTTGACGGGACTAGTGTAGAGCAACGTTAGCAAGGATTATATGGTAAGTCAAATAGATGATCAAGGTCTTTTACCTAGTAAGTATTGGGGGCTATAACCACTAATAGCGTCAGTTTCATCCAGGTTATATTATAGATTTTGGGTTGAACATCCACTTTTGTTATAGTGAGGAGTTTCAATAGAATCTTGTATATTATTTACTTCCTTCACACTCCGATCTATCTTATGATGTTAGATGTATATAGGTTTCCGTTCTTATGTTATTTTTGTATATATATCCAGGATATCATGTGTATGGTTTATCAGGTATTTGAGTGCCTTGAAATGCTAACATAAACAGAGTAAACCATGTCGAAATTTCGAGGAGTCACCTACTACCTCGAGATTTGACATAGGGCTTTGTGTTAGTGTTTCGTGGATGCCACAAAAATGTTAAAGCGGTGAGGTCTAATTAATATAAATATAAATATTATATTATATATTATATATTATTATAAGTTATAATGTGTTAACAGATTATATTCCCAACTATATTCTTTTTATATATTATAATATAATATAATATTATTATATGTTATAATATAAGTTGATGTTCATTTGTACCTGCAAGAGAGAAACAAAAAATAGAGACGAGTGGGTTTTGATAGTGGGTTTGTGTACGTTACCTTCGATTGAGATTTAAATATATTTGGGATGTAAATTAAGATCCGGCACTAAACAATAAAATATTCATGACATCGAGATCTACTTAGTCATTAGAATATTTTGTCAAATTAATGAGAAAATTAATTAGAAAAATCATTTTAATGTCGTAAAGACACGTAAAACCCAACTACAAAGGTAGAAAATTTATAATTTCAAGTTCGTAGTATAATATTCAATGAAATCTATTTTATTTCAATTTTGATAGTTAGTTTCAAATTTATTATGAAAATTCATGCATCAAATTGTAGAATAATTTATTTTATATCTTTTCTCTAATATTTTAATATTATGAAATAAAAATAAATGAATTTGGGTGAGTATGATCGAAAAATCAATTTATTTAACAACTTTATTTTCATAGTTATTTTCTTAAAATGTTCATTTTAAAAAGTGTTAATGAAAGCGCCCTCGATCCGCGGGGTGCGCGGATCCACTTTTGACCCTTGAGGTTTGGGAGTCGCCACCTAGTTATTGTGGTCTAGGAACCAAATTGACCCTTAAATGGATAAAAAAGAACTAATCTACTACAGAAATCTGAATCCGGGGATCATGTTATGGGGTTGGAAGGTGTTAGGCACCAACCCCGCCCGGCCAATGCCGGTCTCTACTTATCCCAAATAGATCTACATTGCTAATGATAAACCTAGATTAAAAAAAATAAATAAAAACTTACCTTTGATCTGCAAAAGTGTTATTCCCTCAGATCTGGTGAAAACGGCTCCTTGTACCGTGTTCCTTACTTCGTTTTATCTTCGGATCTGATTTCTGATCTCCGAGGTAAGGTATCTCCTTCTTGGATCTGGGTGCTTCGAATTTGTTGTGGATTTTTTGGATGTTTTTGAGAGTTTTTGGGTGTTTTTTAGGCTAAAATCGGAGTAGGGGTGTTAGGGAAGGAGTTGGGGCTCCAAAATTAGGATTTTGGGGAGGTTATGGAGGCTTCTTCACCTACTTTTCCTAGGGTTTTTTCTTTGATATGAAAATAGGGTGTGGAGGCTCCTTTTTATAAAGTTTTTAGAAGCATTTAGGGTTTGATTAGGGTTTCAATTAGGGTTTTGACTTATTCTTTAGGGTTTTAGGGTTTTGACTTTAGTCTTATGAGATTGACTTGATTAGTTTTAGATTAGGGTTTGGATTTAGGGTTTTGACCTTAGTCTTATGAGATTGACTTGATTAATTTAGATTAGGGTTTTGATTTAGGGTTTTGACCTTAGTCTTATGAGATTGACTCGATTAGTACCTTGACTTCAGTCTTGCTTGATTGACTTTAATTTTGACTTCAGTCTCACTTGATTGACTTTAATACCTTGACTTCAGTCTTGCTTGATTTACTTTTAATTTTTGGAGAACCCCCTTCTATTATATCTTTAATTCTTTGGACCCCCAAATGGAGGGGTCCTTAAAGAAATATCCCACGAACCCTCAACAATTTTGCCTGAGAGTCCAATTATTCGATTTTTTAGGTTCAACTTTTTAAATTAATTTCATTAATGTTTCACTTTAATTATTTAATGTTTTATTTATTAATTTCAAATTTTTTAATTATGAAAATTATGAAATTACCGTTTTGCCCTCGGAGAGGATTTTTTACGTTTTAAGTCGTTTTTCAATGTTCCAAGATGTTTTGGAATCAGTTTTTCGTAAGGAATTCAATGGGAATGTTGGTTTTTGTCATTTATGAAGTTTTTTATATGAAATGATTGTGAACTTTATGAGGGGTATTTTCGTAATTTTGTCAAATTTTGTGAAAATTGGCGAAGTGGTTTACTTGGTTTCGATTTGTTGTTTTATGTGTTTGAACGGATTTTCCTAAGCGTAATGTAGGCTCTAAGGTTGTTTTGAGATTAGGGGTATTTTGGTAATTTAATCATTTTTAGTGATTTTTATCGTGAAGCTTCTTTTTGGTTTGCAAGATGATGATTTCTATGTTTCTGGGGTCGTATTTTCCTAGCGTAGCGTGGTTTCTAAGTTTTGTCAGTTCGAGATACCTCATCCGGATTTCTGAAACATATCTGGTAACAAAATAAAGCATTGGAATAGACATCCATCATTGGGAACCTTTGCGATCGGGTTGACGACTTGATTAATCAGGCGGATGCAAAAATGGGGTGTCTACAGATGGCCCTCTTTGGCAGAGGGTTGAAGCAAACTAGATAGCAAATCTATCTTGGTAGATTAGTGCGATATCCGAATGCCAAAGCTAGTGACAGTTCATTTTGCAGCCTGATTTAACAATTCGTCGGGGTATTCGGATCATTGAGCATAAAACTCTCCTCGAACTAAAAAAAATGTCAGGTCCTTGAGCGCGAGCTCTCACTGGCAGTGTCAGATCCTTGAATTTAAAAAAAAATTCTCCTTGACTGATATAACAACTGTGCAAGTGTGTGGGCTCAAAATCTGAGATAAATTTCAAAGAGTTTGAGTTGGAAATGAGTCAAATCTGAGCATGAAGTAAATATAAACTGAGCATAATTCCAAGAAAACCCTTGGCGGTATCTGAGCATAGTTCCGAGAAAGCCCTCGGTGGCATCTGAGCATAGTTCCGAGAAAACCCTTGGCGGCATCTGAGCATAATTCCAAGAAAACCCTTGGCGGCGTCTGAGCATAGTTCCGAGAAAACCCTCGGCGGCATCTGAGCATAATTCCAAGAAAACCCTTGGCGGCATCTGAGCATAGTTCCGAGAAAACCCTCGGCGGCATCTGAGCATAATTCCAAGAAAACCCTTGGCGGTATCTGAGCATAGTTCCGAGAAAACCCTCGGCGGCATCTGAGCATAATTCCAAGAAAACCCTTGGCGGTATCTGAGCATAATTCCAAGAAAACCCTTGGCGGTATCTGAGCATAGTTCCGAGAAAACCCTCGGCGGCATCTGAGCATAATTCCAAGAAAACCCTCGGCGGCATCTGAGCATAGTTCCGAGAAAACCCTCGGCGGCATCTGAGCATAATTCCAAGAAAATCCTTGGCGGTATCTGAGCATAATTCCAAGAAAACCCTTGGCGGTATCTGAGCATAGTTCCGAGAAAACCCTCGGCGGCATCTGAGCATAATTCCAAGAAAACCCTTGGCGGTATCTGAGCATAATTCCAAGAAAACCCTTGGCGGCATCTGAGCAAAATCCAAGATAACCCTTGGTAGAGACTGACTGAGTAAAACTGAGTACAAAGAAATAAATCTGGGAGAGAAACGATTGAAAATGAGTCTGGAGAAGAGTGGTTGAATCTGGGAATAAATAAATTTGAGACAGAATGGATGTCCTATCTCCTATGTGAGATTCAGAATGCATTTGTTTGAACCTCAAGGTTTTAAAAAAGTTTTGTAAATTTAAAATCTGAGTTTGAACCTCAAGAGTTTTTTGAAAAACTGCTATCAAGAGGGTAACCTTAAGTTTGGAATTCTTATTTTAGGATTAACATTGTTCAAAAACAAAATGTCCCTAATTTGACAATAAACATGGCATTGAAAATAATTGAACACATCATAAAGAAGATGCCCCTGGTATAAGGAGGAAATTACATATCTAGATGAAAAAGAAAAATGCCCCTGGTATGAAGATTTGAAATATTTGATTACCACAAGCGCAATAAAGATTCAACTTTTAATTTTGATTAATTTTATTAAAGATTTTGAGTCAGGCTCAAGAGAGCAAAATATTTCCTTTTGAGACTCATCATAGAATTCACCATTCTCTCTATTGGTTTACTTGGAGAAGTAAAAAATTTCAGATCAATCGTAGACAAGATACTTGTGGCTTCTGAATGTATGCCTGGTTTAAGCTGAGTATTGAACTTGATTATTCGGATTTCTGACGTTTCGGCTCAAACTGCTCTCAGCTAGGGATTTTCTTCTGTTTTTTTTTTTTTTTATTACTCTAATTTTTGCCTAGATCGCCTTTCCAGGTTTTCAATCTATCGAGCTTGCTCTAACTTTTGCCTAGATTGCCTTTTCAGGTTTTCAATCTAGCGAGCTTTTTCTTTTTTTTCTTGGCTCTAATTGTTGCCAAAGTTGTCCTTTCAGATTTTCAACTTTGCGAGCTTGCCTTAATTTTTGCCTAAGTCACCCTTTTCGGGTTTTCAACTTAGCAGGCTTCATCATTTTTTTTATCTTTTTTCTTTTCCTCTGACCTTCTAGAATTACTGTTTGATCATGTTCTACTACCCTCCTTAACCTTTTCACACGGTACTTAGGAGGACTTTTATAGGTAGGCTTGGAACTAGGCGTAAAATGAAAAGGATTTTGAGGCTCAAAAACCCAAATGCCCCTTGTGTGGCATTTCATTTAAACTTTTTCTTGAATTTTCTTCCCCATTCTTTTTTCTTTTTAGATTTTTTCTTCATCGGGGAATCTATTTTTTTATTTTGGTGTGGTCGGGCCTGAAATAACTTCTCAGGTTGCCTACGTACCCCAAATTTTTGGGATCAGACCAAAACGTAGTTCGGATCTTCCCTCCCCTAGGTTAGGTGATCGGGCTAAGAAAGAAAAAGGCATAATTTTTCTTTTTGAAAAAGGTGCAAAGGGGTTGAGAAAGGATATATTGAACTGGGTAACAGGAGAATTGATTCGGTCAAAGATGGCCTCCTTAAATGTAGTACCGCTTGATTTGGTCAAGGTTGGTTGGTTCTGGTAGTTCACCTCCATCATGATCTTGAAGTCTGACGACTTTTCCAGACAGTATTTCCTTAATGAATGAATTTTTCCAATTTAGACTTTCTCCTATAATCGAGGAGGAGTGTTCAATTTTCTTTGAAGTCTGATAGTTAAATCTTTGACTTGTAAATGATGAGCTTTGACCTTCTTGTCAAATGCACGGGTGACTCTTCTTAGATAAGCTTGGACATGGTACAGGGCTTTAACTCGTTTTCTTTGATCAAGTTTAATTCTTCATACTGCTGACGAACCCAATCTGTTTCTAACAAATGATTTTCTGACAAGACCCTGAGAGATGAAATTTTCATTTCAACTGGCAAGACTGCTTTCATGCCATACACTAAGGAGTAGGGAGTAGCTCCACTAGAGGATCGAATTGAAGTTCGATATGTCCATAGCGTGAATGATAATTTTTCTAACCAATCTCGATGTGATTGTCACATTTTCCTGATGATAGTCTTGAGACTCTTACTGACTGCTTCAACCGTTCCATTGATCTGAGAACGGTAGGGGGATGATTTGTGCTGCCGGATCTTCAACTTTAAACATAGAGTAATGATTTATACTTTGAAGTACGACCCATTATCAGAGATTAGTTCAAAAGGTACTCCCATATCGACTGATAATATATGATTTGAAACTCAAGATGTAGTGAGGATAGCACTGATACATTTTTATAACATCTTCTTTGATTCCATTGATATAGACGAGTATCCATTCCATGTTGAACAACACCCAAGCTTGTACCTAGCATACCCTCATATGATCACACGAACAAGTCTTTTGAAATTTCTGAGTCAATTCATTATCCCCTTGTGTTCCTCTAAAGATAAGATGGTTTCTATTTGAATCTCTTTAGCAATTTATTTTTCTTCCGAGGTCAATGACCTTTGTTTTCTTGAGCCCGACTCTTATCTTCTTGCTTAAGATGGGGTTCCTTATTAGAGGAATTTCTCTTTGAAGCCAGTTATTAGTTAACTCGTTAATGCGCTCGAGGTATTCAAAAATTTTCTTTATCCAATCAAATTCAGAAGGGGCGATAAACACCTCTATAGACTCGACGAACTAACTTGACTCAATAAGAAAGAGTAGACTCAATCTAAGGAGGACATGACCTTGCTAGGAAAAAGGACTCGAGTTAACCCAAATGACTCATGAAAACTCAAAACTACCCAAAACGGGCTTGATGAGAACTGAGACATTGCTTACAATTGGTAGGATTGAAGCACTATGATTTTCAAAGAACAACTGGATGATATTGAGAAATTTTGAGGTCATTTCTGACTGTTGACTTGATATTGACGTTTACTCTAACTGACCGGATTTACAACCCTAGCTAGACGATAAACGATTGAGCTTAGATACAATGATAACCCTTAACCTCTTTGAAGGTGAATTTAACCAATTTCAGTGTCACCCCCTTGATAACATTTTAAATGATCCCTGAGATTTTATTAAATTTTGTGCACCAATCCATTAAACAATTCATTAACATAATGATTATTCAGAAAAATAATTTTATTGCACTCTTGAAAAATATTGACAAATAATTTTTTCATTGAATAACAATTTCGACAAACATATTTCAATAATTTTTCATGCAAAAATAGATCTTTTGTAAATCATTTTTTTCTGAAAAATATTTTTCTTCCTTCTTTTTTTTAGAAAACATTTTCTTTTAGAAAAATTTTTGGGAAAGCATTTCCTTTTGGAAAATCTTATTCTTCCAGAAAATATTTTACTTTTGAAAAACATTTTTCTTCTGGAAAATAATTTTTATTTGGAAAATATTTTCTCTTGGAAAATCTTGTTCTTATGGAAAACATTTTCTAGAAAACACTTTTTTCTTAGAAAACATTATAACACTTTTTCTGGAAAACACTTATTTTGGAAAATATTTTTTCTAGAAAATACTTTCCCTTCGTAAACCATTTTTCTTCTTTGAAAATTTGATTTCTATTTCGATTTAAATGGCCCGGTCCATCAGGATTGTTGGATCGAGTTGGGCTGGGTCATTTGCAAGAGATGGATTTTTTATTGGGTCGGTGCACTCATTTTGATTTTCAAAAATAATATTTTTTATCCTTGAGGACAATCATACACTCTGATCTCATCATTCACATACATCCATTTCATCATTCACATGCATTCTGATCTCATCATTCACATACATTCACATACATTCATTAATCACATGCATTCATTCAATAAACAACCCGGGAACACCCACAATAAGTTCAAGTCGTGACCTACTAGGAAGGTTTCTAGACTCTAAGCTTACTACGTGCAATGCATTTTTATCTGGCCACCCTTGCCCAAGCACACCTATATACCTTTCGATACGTGGTGACTTGGTTTGATATACCGTATAGGTAATAATCTAAAACCTCAATTCACTTCTCTGAAGCCAAAAACAGCCAGTTTGATCTCCAGTTGAGAGGTGGCGCACAATGCTGAGCAAGGGCCCACTTAAATACCTCTCATCTAGAATAGACGTAGTCTATCCCCCTCGTACAGTAGGGTACAGCGGGGCAAGATCTGCTTAGGCACCGGTTTTGACCAGAAGTGCAATTGATACACTTAGATTATCTTTTATACCTACGGGTACGAGTCAAGGGTTGTAGCTTTCATAAATGGTTTGGCATCCCACGAGGGGACCGACCACGTACTAGTACTACGTTGGCAATCGGGACATGTGACTGTGTGGCTCACAATAGGTCAAAGGTTCAGGTCGCTCCAGCCTGGGTGCATCAATATATCTCTCAGAATCACCTGATCAGACGGTATTGATGCCCCCAGTTTGATATACCTTAAGGTACGTGACTGGAGTTGTGGGTTTCATGAATGACGTCGCATCTCCGAAGAGACCGGGCCACGCACTAGTGCCACGTTGGTTAAATGGGACGTGTAAGTGCTCAAAACACTAAACGTGCATGTGGTGTGTGCAAAACAGGGTGGGGTGTGCCCGGGGCCTTTTTCAAACACGTGGGCCCATGGGCCAGATTGTGTAATAAACCATGGGATTCAATTAGGATGGTAACCATGGGACGGTGTATCTATATATTTACTATTTTATGATTTACTACTTTCGATATATTATTGCATGTTTATAATTCTAGAATATCTAGGAATGTCATTATATTCGTAAATTTATTTTAATTTATTTCAAATGAATTTTGAAATATATATATATATATATATATATTTATTATCCATTAAAGGGATAATGAACGCCTATAAGATTAATCGGTAGCTCTTTTCGGAAGTAAACAATTAATTTAGAATGATAAGGATTTGATATTCTCTTCGGTAGTATGGGATACCACTTGAGAATATTATTGTACCTACTGTTCAAAAAATTCTTATCTTATCTTTATTGAAAAATAATAAATTATATTGTAAAGATGGTTTGTAGATGACTAGATTGTTTAATGATACATGCATATCACAAAGGTACGATGAAGCTGATTTATCAAATGATCATTTACAGTCTATAGTAATTAAACGATTGATCTTCGTTAGGGATTAATGGCTAACCTGAGCCGGAAAACTTGGTCAACCAATTATGGTAAATTTCTAGACCGACCATAAAATCATAAACAATAGAGAATTCCACACTGGTTAAGTACTAGAGAATCGATACTTTTGTATCGATCGCGTACCTTGTCATTCTTATCAAATATATTACCAAGATTGATATTCTTATGATATATTTATATTTCTTTTATTTTATTATGAGATGAAAATATTTTCGTTACTATTTTATTAAAGATTAGTCTGTTTCGAATGCTATTCGTTTTTGTTTATTTATTTAAAAACCTATATTATTTATAATAGATTAGCTTATTGATCCATTCATATTATAACTATTAATTTGAAATGTGAGTTTATTATTGAGTAACTTCCCTGTTACTTATCCTACCAATAAAATATTTTAGATGCTCAACTATCGAGATGTCTATTTCTAATAGGGAACATTATATAGAGGGATCGCAAGATCAAGATGATGAACACTATTTATGTTATATGTGAACTGAGATTGGAGTTTAGTGGAATTATTTTGTATAGTTTTAGACTTCCTTGTATATATTAGTATCATGTGTATTGTGTCTTCTTGTATGTATATGTTTAGAGTGTGAGAATTAGTGTTTATAACATAGATAATTGTCGATCGATATGAGAGTGTAGTTAATGTATGTACACTTTTGAGTTGTAATTATAGAAATATTTTTTTGGAATGAGTTATATTTGTTATGATATTGTGGTTGGAATGCAGTTGGATATATGGATTTTGATATATTGGTATATCTCTACAGGTGAAAATTTTTCATAAGTCCAATTTTTAGGGGTAATTATGTTGAAATTATTTGGAAGAAATTCATATCGTATTCTAGCTTTGAAGATCTTGATTTTGATTTTTTTTTTCTTTCGCTCCACCCTCGAGATTTGGAAAAATCTAAATCCTAAATCGGGCATGTGACACTTGGTTTTATGTAATGCGTCAAAAAAATCCATGGAAACACTCTCTTAAGGTCGATTAGGGATTGGTAATAGTAGATACAATCCTACATTTTTGTTGGAAGGCTTCGAGGTGTTGCACAAAACACAATCTCGAATAAAATAGGAAACATCGAGCTACATCTTTGGCCAATGGATATAACGGCAAAAGATTGAGCAAAGTCTTCTCGACCCCAAAGTGTCTTGCCACTTTAGAAGTATGAGTCTCATGAATCCACTACACTCTATCCCCATCTTCTGAAATACACAAAGTGTTCCATTATACATCAACCCATTTTTCAGTTGAAACTCACTAGTCTGCCCTTGTAGTAGTTTTTGATAATCATAATGAAAATCAGTGTCTATATCATACCCTTTTGCATATTCGAAAGAAACTATTGGTTGAATTTCCATTACCACCAGTAATGCAAAAAAATTTGAAGTAGGGGTTCTAGACAACATGTCTGCTAGCTTATTGGTCACTCCCTTTTTGTACTTGATGATGATGTTGAATTGTTGTGTGTATGACATCCACTTCATGTGTCAAGCTGGATGTAACTTAGACTGTGTAGACAAAAATTGAAGAGGTTTATGATTAGAATGAATCACAACTTCCTTCCTAATAAAGTAAACGCTTCACGGATTAGTACAATATGTAGAGTTCCTTGTCATAAGTTCGATAGTTCAAAATCGGTCAAAAGGCCGCTACAAGTTTGGTAAAGCTAGCACTGGTGCCTCATATATCCTCTATTTGAGCAACTGAAAAGTATCTTCGTACTTTTTATCCCACTCAAATTTTTTATTGACCTTTGTTAGAGAATCAAAGGTATTGAAATCTATGAAAAATGGCCAGCGAATTTGCGCAAATACTGGCATGCGCCCATAAAACTTCGAACCTTTGTTACCAAATGGGGTGTGGGTCATTTGGAGATGATCTATACCTTATCAGAGTCTCCTTTCAAATCTCATGCACTAACTTTGTATACCAGATACATTAGTTCTTGTTTCCTAAACTCATACTTCTTCTTGTTCAAATATAATTGACTTTGTTGTAGGGCCTCCAAAAATTTTATTGTATTTCATAGATGATCATGCCATGTCTTGCTAAAAATAGAAAATCATCTAAATACACAATACCAAAATTATCGATAAATTGTCGGAGTACCTCATTCATCAGCTGTATGAAGGTGGCTGGAGCGTTACATAATCCAAACGGCAAGAGGCCTTACTTGGTCTTAAAGGTAGTCTTCCAAGTATCTTCTCCTAGAATTCTAACTTGGTTATAGTCGGATTTGAGATCCAACTTTGTAAAGTAATTAGCTCCTTGAAGTTGATCGAACAGATCATCGATCCTCAGTAGTGGATATCGATCTTTTATAGTTATTTTGTTTAGTGTTCAAAAGTCGATACACATCCGCCAACCGCCATCCTTTTATGGTATTAGTAACATTGGCGAACCACAAGGTGAACAACTGGGCTTAATAACTCCTTGCTCAAGAAGTTCTTGGATTTTCCTTTTTATCTCTTCAAAATATGTGATCAATGTAGGATATAAACCCAAATTTGGTAATGGATAGTCTCCGACCAACTAGATATCATGTTCTACATCCGTTCACAATGGCAACCCTTTGATGTCTTGGAATAAGTCCGTATATTCTTTCAGTAGCTTCTCAATCTTGATTTTCCATTTAAGAAACAAAGACATAGCAGATAATGTCACAATTACCACATTTTGTTCTTGAAGCCTGATCATCAACAATACAAATTTCCCGCATGCATTAACCATCCTTTTGACTTGAGTTGCTATCAACGGAGTATCCATAGTCTGCTTCTTGCAGGCACTAATATGGAATTCTTTCCCATTTTTGACAAACCTATATTTGCGAAAAACGTCCATAATGGATCGCATCTCGATCCAATAACTACAGACTACCCAAGATTACTTGACACACATTCAATGGTACTACCTCATATGTTACCTCATAAATATATCATTAAGCAATTGCGAACTTGAAGGTACACAATTTAGTGATCTTCATCTCCACGTCTTTCTAAATCTACCCCAAAGGGTCTGGTTGAAGGTGAGGTGTTGTCTCCAACCTTAGTTTTTGTACTACAAATTCTGAAATTAAGTTTTTCTAACTACTTGAAAGCGCCCTCGATCCGCGGGTTGTGCGGATCTGCTTTTGATTTTTGAGGTTTGGGAGTCGCTACCTAGTTATTATGGTCTAGGAACTGAGCATTGACTCAAGATGGATAAAAATAACTAATATACAAAAAAAAACTAAGTCCGGGGATAATGTTACGGGGTTGGAAGGTGTTAGGCACCAACCCCACCCGACAAATGCCGATTTCTACTATTTTCCAAAAAGATTACATTGCTAAAAAAATATAAAATAAATAAATAGAAAAAATAAAAAAAATAAACGAAAAATATACTTATACGATTGCAACACTTTGTTCCCTCAGAACTGGTAGAATGGTTCTTCGTAAGATACTCTTTATTTTGTTTCTATCACTAGATCCGTTCCAGATCTCCTAGACGAAGTACCTCTTTCTTAGATCTGAATGTTTCCTAAATCTTTCTGATAGATTTCTGAGTATTTCGTGAAGAGTTTCTGAGAATTTATGAATAAAAACTAGGGTTTGGATGATAGGTAAGGGGTTAGGACTTCAAAATCAGGATTTTGGGAAAGCTAGGGAAACTTTTTGACCTATTTTTCTAGGATTTTCTTTAACTTGTAAAATTAGGTTGTGGAGGCTCCTATTTATAGATTTTTTTTGGAAGAATTAGGGTTTGAATAGGTCTCCTTTAAGATAAGATAAATTAGGGTTTTGACTTTAGTCTTATGAGATTGACTTAGTCTTTTTAGATTAAGATTTTAATTAGGGTTTTGACTTAAATCTTATGAGATTGACTTTATCTTTTTAGATTAGGGTTTTGACTTAAGTTTTATGAGATTGAATTGATCTTTTTAGATTATAATTTTGACTTAAGTCTTATGAGATTGACTTAGTTTTTTTATATTAGGGTTTTAATGAGGGTTTTGAATTAAGTCTTATGAGATTGACTTGATTTAGATTTTTAAATTAATTTTATTAATGTTTTACTTTAGGTTTATTAATATTTTATTTATTATTTCGAAATTAAAAAATTTTAAAAATCACAAAATTATCGTTTTGCCACCGAAGAGAACTTTAACGTTTCAAATCGTTTTTCGATATCCGAAATGTGTTGGAATCGATTTTTCATAAGGAATTCGATGGGATTATTGGTTTGTGTCATTTACGAATTTTTGGTATGAAATGATCTTGAACCCTATGAGGGGCATTTTCATAATTTTATCGAATTTGGTGAAAGTTGGCGAAATGATTTATTTGGTTTCAATCTGTTGTTTTATGTGTTTGAAAGGGTTTACCTAAGCATAATGTGGGCTCTAAGGATGTTTTGATGTTAGGGGTATTTTGATAATTTGATCATTTTTTAGTGATCGTAAAACTTCTTTTAGTCTGAAAAATGATGATTTTTATGTTTTTGGGGTTATATTTTCCTAGCGTAGCGTGATTTCTACAGTTTTGTTAGTTTGAGATACCTTATCCGAATTTCTAAAGCATATCTAGTAACAAATAAAACATTAAAATATTCAGCTATCATTGGGAACTGTTGCAATCGAATTGACGAGTTGATTAATCAAGTGAGTGTAAAAATGGGGTGTCTACAGATGCCCCTATTTGGTAGAGGGTTGAAGCAAACTAAATAGCAAATCTATTTTGGTTGATAGTGCGATATCCGAATGCCAAAGCTAGTGACAGTATATTTTGCAGCCTAATTTAGTAATTTGTCGGGATGTTCGGATCCTTGAGGGTAAAACTCTCCTTGAACAAAAAGGTTGTCAAGTCCTCGAGCGCAAGCTCTTACTGATGACGTCAAATCCTTGAATTTTAGAAGATTCTCCCTGACTAAAAATGTGCAAGTGTGTGTACTTGAAATTTGAGATAAATCTCAGAGGGTTTGAGCAATACTGGGCATAATTTGAGCATAAATTGAGCATAATCTAAACAAAATCTAAGAAAAATCTGAGCAGAAACTGAGCATAATCTGAGTAAAAGTTCAATATCTTACTCTACTTATTTGGGGTGAAAGAGTAATGAACTAATTTTTTGGGAGTCCTACTTTACCTACTCAGGGTGAAAGAGTAATGAACTATTTTCTAGGAGTCCTACTCTACCTACTCGGGGTGAAAGAGTAATGAACTAATTTTCTAGAAGTCCTACTCTACTTATTCAGGGTGAAAAAGTAATGAACTAGTTTTTTGAGAAGTCCTACTCTACCTATTCGTGGTGAAAGAGTAACAAACTAATTTTTTGAGGAGTCCTACTCTACTTACTCGGGGTGAAAGAGTAATGAACTAATTTTTTGGGAAGTCCTACTCTACCTACTCGGGGTGAAAGAGTAATGATCTAATTTCCTAGGAGTCCTACTCTACCTACCCAGGGTGAAAGAGTAATGAACTAATTTTCTGGGAAGTCCTACTCTACCTACTCGAGGTGAAAGAGTAATGAACTAATTTCATGGGAGTCCTATTTTACTTCGTCAGGGTGAAAAAGTAATGAACTAATTTTCTAGGGAGTCTTACTCTACCTACTCAGGGTGAAAGAATAATAAACTAATTTTCTAGGGAGTCCTATTCTACCTAAATGAACTAATTTTCTGGGAAGTCCTACTCTACCTACTCGGGGTGAAAAAGTAATGAACTAATTTTCTGGGAGTCCTACTCTACCTACTCAGGGTGAAAGAGTAATGAACTAATTTTCTGGGGAGTCCTACTCTACCTACTCAGGGTGAAAGAGTAATGAACTAATTTTCTGGAAAGTCTTACTCTACCTACTCGGGGTGAAAGAATAATGAACTAATTTCCTAGGAGTCCTACTCTACCTACTCAGGGTGAAAAAGTAATGAACTAATTTCTATGAAGCCCTACTCTACCTACTCGAGGTGAAAGTGTAATGAACTAATTTCTTGGGAGTCCTACTCTACCTACTTAGGATAAAAGAGTAATGAACTAATTTTCTGGGGAGTCCTACTCTACCTACTCAGGGTGAAAGAGTAATGAACTAATTTTCTAAGGAGTCCTACTCTACCTACTCAGGGTGAAAGAGTAATAAACTAGTTTTCTGGGGAGTCCAAACGGGGGGTTAACACCGCATTTGACTTTTTCTTTTAAAAAAAACAAGGAGTTGGATTTTATAAAGGTCCGGTCAATATTTTAACTTACTTTTGAACCTCGGGGATTTTCAACAAATTGCTATCAATAGGGTAACCTTTTAATTCAGTGTTAACCTTGTGGCGCCCCACCAAATGCTAACACAAATCCCCATGTCAGATCTCGAGGTACTAAGTGGCACCTCAAAATTTCGGCATGGTCTCTTCTGTTTATGTTTGCATTCCAAGGCGATTCAACCTGCACCTAATAAACAACAAATAATCCTACATATATACATACAAAATATAATACTAGCGGAAGGCTATATACATCTAATAACGTACGAAAGATCAGAATGCAGAAGAATAACCAGAATACAGGATTATACAAATATTTCTCACTCTAACAAAAGTCCTAACGCTCAGAACAAAATCTATTACTTTTAGACAATCGACACCACTAGGGGCTATAACCCCAATACTCACCAAGTGACGAACTCTGACTGTCTATCTGACCCACCAGATGATTCTCACTCGTGTTCTATACCTGCCTCGCCAAGCTTCGGATCTGAAACTAAAAAAATGGAGAAGGAAAGAATGAGTAACAATGGTTACTCAGTAAGGAAGAAAATAATTTCTGCCAATAACCTCTCCTAACATGAACGAATAAACATACTGAATCATTTTAAAAATATGTAAAATTTTACATAAGAAACTATAATTAACTGGTACATATAGCTAGGGATAAGCAACTAAACATTTTAAAACTCACATTACATCGATCAGCAGTACTCACTATAACATTCTCACTTTTTTATACAAATCTAATTGATCAAATGGAAACATTAAACATACATTTCATTTTACATTTCAAAATAAGACAACAGATACATAATACACAATGGTGGAGTAGTAGAACTAGAGAGTTGGGATTCACGATTGGATCGCTCCCAATCGGGATATGATATTTCATAATAAAGTAGTAGTTCCTGATTTTGTGGCTGGTCGCTGTTTACCACACTTGTGGGACCATTTATCTTGCTCAAGTTAGCCGTTTGGCGTGACCGTAAACAATAGGTCTCTTTTCGATGTATCAGAACGTTCGACTACTATAGATTGTTAGTGATCACTGACTAATAATCTTCGTCTATGCCTATCAGGCGTGCATGTGATTCTCAAATATACAAACCATTCGTATACGACCACATTTATATTACAAGTTCACTAGGAAAGATAGAGAGGAATAAACCCGTATTCCAGTTGTGACTCCATTCTCATACGTGTCCCATACCACGTATGAGCTTGGTGGTCCCTACCGTACATCCCAGGATAGTACACCACTCCGGATGATATGACGCACTATCCCTTCAAGCATTCACAGACTCTTTCACAGCTTACAAAATAGCTATATATATATATATATATATATATATATAATTTTCATTTGAAAACAAAAGATAAATTAACAATACAAGGTTGAGAATGGATATCCAGTTTCCTACCATGCAAGTGTGGCCACCCGGCCTAAAATAAATAACTGAACAGAAACGTAAACAATGCCTCGCGCTAACAGAAAGTAAATAAACATGCAACCAGTAACATTATCCCTGGATATCCGTTCACCAACATACACACAACACAACAATGTAAAATGCAGAGATCACCCATCGGGTGTGACTCTATCGTTTCATATCTTTTTTTCCTTTTTTCAATTTTTACAATTTTTAATCTCTCAAACAAAATATCCACTTTCTGATATTCATCAACTCAATATGAGTGCATTGAATATTAAATCATTTTTCTAACTATGAAATTCATTTTTATCAATAACATTGAAAAAATACAAAATTTAAATCAAAACGGGGTCCGAACAATGTACAAGACCTAACTGACAGAAATAACCCGGTGAAACATCCTACCCACATATAATTTGTTATGAAATATAGTTAAACATATCAAATATGCAAGTTCTGTCGTGAATTTGAAATAACCAATTGAATTCGAGATTTTTGGAAACTCACCACAAATTTTTAATAAAATCCTAAATGCAATTTTCACAATCTACGATTACTAATAGAAATTGAGAGTTCCTTACTATCTCTCTACGAAATGATCGAAATACGTATACAAAAATTGAGGTAATCAGTAAGGAAATTGAGACGGATCTGACTTCGAGACAATTGAGTTTTGGATCTAACCCGGTGATTTTGAATATCTCGACAATATCGTTCTTTCTCCCTTCTACGACGGATGAAATTCGATGTCAAAGTTTCGAAATCCCCGTATATAAATATGACTGATTTTTTATGATACGGGGTGAAAAAGAAAGTAAAATGGAAAGAGGTTGGATGGGTTTTGTAGAGAATAAGGTTGCGAACGTTTCTCCATTCTACGTCGGTCCACAACGGTGAGCCGTTTATCATAAATCTAAGGTTGAAGTTTGAAAAAAAATAAGTTTTTTTAAAAAAAATTCGTTGGCTATTTTATACGGGTTGGAGAAGACGAAGAATAAAAAAAAGTTAAAAATTTTATTTATATAAAATTTGGGACGAAATCAGTATTTTGCCTATTGTTTTGGTCGACGATAACTTGACCATCCAAATTCTAAAACTGACAAATGTATACTCTATTTTATCTAATTTTTTATTTCGAATTTAATGGTGTGGTCAATTTCTACAAATTCTATCTCTAACAAAAATTTACATTTTTGGCCTGAGGTGACCCCTAAAATTAACGTCGTTTTTATTTTTGACAATAATTCAACTTCCTGATCGCCAAAAATGACAAATAAATAGTCCATGTTCAATAATTTTTCGTTACGAACCCAATGGGGTAATCAAATCTTAATAATTCTTACTCTAGTAAAAAGTTACTATTTTAGCCTAGTCCGACTCAATAATCGAGGATTTTGTAACTTTTATGTTCGGACTCGCATTTGAGCGTACTTACAGGCTAAAGTATGTTTTTTATCATTTTAAATCTAATGGTGAGGTCAGATTCCATTAAAAATAATCAAAAACAGTCAAAAGTTTTACACCTAAGTCCCACTTTCAAGATTTTCTCAAAAATCCATTATTTATTTTTTCTCAAGATACGAATCGAAAACTCGGGATTTTACAAACCTTATCCTTTGAAGTTGATATTGATCAAGCTTGAGAACAAAAATGCCCATATTTGACAAGAAACATTACACTTGAGATAATTGAACACAGTTTTTAGAAAAAATGCCCTTAGTGTAAAGGGGAAAAATACACGCTATAAGAAAAAAGAGAAGTACCCCTTGTTATGAAGGTTTGAAATATTTGATTACTACAAGCGCAATAAAAATTAAACTTTTAATTCTGACTTTTTATATTGAATATGTTGAGTGAGGTTCAAGAGAACAAAATATTTCCTTTTGAGATTCATCATAGAATTCACCCTTCTCTCCCTTGATTCATTTGGGAAAGTAAAAAATTTTCAGATCAATCGTAGACAAGATATTTGTGGCTTCTGAGTCATTGTTTGGTTTAAACAAAGTGTTGAACTTGATCATTCGGACTTTAGATGTTTTGACTTGAACCGCTAACTCTATGGGGATTTTTTCTATTTTTCTTTATTGATCTAACTTTTGCCTATATTGCCCTTTCGGGTTTTCAAACTAGTAAGCATGCTCTAGTTTTTGCCTAGATCATCTTTTCAAGTTTTTGATCTGGTGAGCTTTTTTTTTTCTTTTGCTCTAATTGTTGTCAAAGTTGTCCTTTCGGATTTTCAACCTTGCGAGATTGCCTTAATTTTTGCCTAAGTCATCATTTTAGGTTTTCAACTTAGCAAACTTTTTTTTCTTTTGCTCTAATTGTTGCCAAGACCATCCTTTCGGATTTTCAACCTTGCAAGCTTGCCTTAACTTTTGCCTAAGTCATCATTTCAGATTTTCAACCTAGCAGGCCCCATTTTTCTTTTTCTTCATTTTTGAACTTCTGGAGTTACTGTCTGATTATGATTTGCTACCTTCCTTGACTTTTTTGCACGGTACTTAGGAGGACTTTCATGGGTATGCTTACAACTGGGCATAAAAGAAAATGAATTTTGAGGCTAAAAAACCCAAATGCTCCTTGTGTGGCATTTCTTTTATTTTTATTTGAATTTTCTTCCCCATTTTGAAAATATTTCTTTTTTATTTTTATTTTTTCTTCTTGGATTTTTTTTGTGGGAAAATCTATTTTTTTATTTTGATGTGGTCGCGCCTACCCCAGAATTTTGGGATCAGACCAAAACATAGTTCAAATTCTTCCCTCCCCTAGGTTAGGTGATCGAGCTAAGAAAGAAAAAGGCATCATTTTTTTTTTTTGAAAAAGCTGCAAAGGGCTGAGAAAGGAGATATTGAACTAGGTAGTAGGAAAATTGATTCGGCCAAAGATGGCCTCCTTAAATGTAGTACCGCTTGATCTAGTCAAGGTTGGTTGACTCTGGTAGTTCAATTCTATCATGATCTTGAAATCTGACGATTTTTTCCAGGCAATATTTTCTAAATGAATAAATCTCTTCAATTGAATTCAGACTTCCTCCTATGGTCGATGATGAGTGCTCAATTTTATTTGAAGTCTGATGGTTAAATCCTTGACTTGCAAGTGGCGAACTTTAATTTTCTTATCAAACGTGTGAGTGACTCTTCCTTGATGAGTTTGTATGTGGTACAGAACTCTAAGTTTTTCTTCAGTTTAGTTCTTCATACCCTTGACGGATCTAATCTACTTCTGACAATTGACTTTCTTTTCATATCACATAACAACGAGCGTAGAAGATAGAGTCATACTAATGGTGCAAAAGATTATTTCTTATACCAATCTCAATGTGACTGAAACCTCTTTTATGATGATAGTTTCAAGATCTTTATTGGCCACTTTAATTGCTCCATTAGTCTTATTCTGGGAGCTCTATTATGTTGAGAAGTCCAACATTGATATATTTCATAACTTCTTTTATGATTATGTGAGTCCAATTTGATTTATACATGTGGTGTTTCTGTAGGACGAGTATTTATTTCGTGTTGAACAACACTCAAGCTTAACCAACATATCCTCATAGAACCACACAAGCAAATCTTTTGAATTTTCTGAATAAATTCATTATCTCTTTGTGTTCCTCTAAGGATAAGTTAGTTTCACTCTAAATTTCTTGGAAATTATTCTTTTGTTCCGAGGTCAATGACCTTCGCTTCCTTGATTAGAGGTTAAACAAGACATTTATCTCCTTAAAGTCAGTTTATTAGTTAATTCGTTAATAAGCTCGAGGTATTCAAAAATTTTGTTTATTCAATTGACTTCAGATGGGGCGTCTAATACCATTGCAAACTTGACAAACTAACTTGACTCAAAAGAGATAAAAAAAACTTGATTGCTGAATTGATAAAAAGAAATTTGACTTAAGACTCAAAAACTAGAGACAATTACCCACAACGAGCTTGATTACAGACTGAGAACTCAAGACATCGTTTTCAAGCAAGAGGACTGAGTTTTCTTCTCCAGATTTTTACCTTGTTCAGACTTACTTCTTCTCCCTTGGCCAAGGTTGTATTTGGTGGCGAGAACCTCATTAGGGACCATCACTCTAGTAAGAGGGGGGCTGGGAGGCTTATGACTGACTAAGTGGATGAGAAAGACTGGGTCAAACGAGAATTGAGTGTTGGATACCATGTTCAAAGTCTGAGGAGGTTGGTAAGTGGTTAGAGGGTTGCTAGTAACATTTGGCTACTCAGGGGTGAGGACAGTAACCTTTTTGGAGTCAATGAGATCTTGAACTGTGTGACGAAGGGCGACTCAACGATCAATAGGATGACCGGGATTTCGGTGAAACTCACAAAATAGGTTGGGATTGTGAGAAATGGAGAACGGGTTTGGTAAAGGTTGAGGTTGGAGAGGTGCAATGAGTCTTTTACTTAATAGTTTATGAAAAACAAGGCTCAAAGACACCCCAAGATCAGTGAATTTCCTATGTGGTCAAGGTTGACTGGGGTTAACTTGGTTGGTAGACAGGGTGGAAGATTGGACAAGGGTAGCAAATGTACTGGCTACATAGGTGTGATTAGTGCTAGGCTTGGAATTGGTGAAGGACTTTTTGAGCTTATCGTCAGAAGGATTAGAAAGGACCTCAGAAGCAAATGCATCTTCCAGTTGGCTACCAGGTTGCAATAGAAACTCGAATATAAGAAGGTATTGGAAGACTAGATGTCAAGCATACCTTTGCGAGAGAGTTTTTAAGATAATAGTCACTTTTTCTTTCTCTAAAGGTCTATCCCACATTTGTGCAGCCTTGGCCCTCTAGGGACCAATGAAATCAGTAAACGTTTCTTCATTCTTCTGTTTAGTTGACTTCAGATCTCTTCTTGAGTTTCAATCTCGGTACTGTACTTATACTGATGCCAGAAAGCTTTTGACATATTTTCCCATGTACCTATTGTAGCTTAGTATTGAAACATCAGCCATTGCAGTCCTGATCTTGATAAAGTTCGCTGAAAAGTAATGTCATATGTTCATCGCTGATCCCCATAGTGCGCATGTTAGTAACATATATCGATGAATTCTAAGTATACGATTCAGAGCTTCAATGCCTGCTGCAATTTCATCAATACACTTTATACTCTTTAGAGCTGACTCCAACTAAGATATCCTGCTGGCTAACACAGGATTTTCATCATCATGTTCTTCATCTCTATCAAGTTCAAAGACCTCATGTGAACGTCTTGTTTCATTTCCTTCTATCTTTTTTCCTTTTGGGTCGTCAAGGGGGTTGCCCGTTGATTCTGAAATCTATTCTAAAGCATCTACCTTGCCTTTTATACTATTGATATCATTGGCAAAAACTACCAAAATATTATGGATCTCTGTAAGCTCAGATTCTGAAGTCATTTCTGCACGTTGACTTAGTACTGACGTTCGTTCTAACCGACTGGACTTACGACTCCAACTAGGAGGTGGACGCTTGAATTTGGGTGCAATGATAACCCTGAAAATCCCATCAAAAGTGGATTACTAGTTACGGACCCTAAAATAAACTTTTAACAAATAGAGGTTCCTCTTGATAGCATGATTTAAGTTAACCCTAGATTCAAAATCTCTAACCAATAAAATATTTCGATCAAGAAATATTACATGAATATGATTTACTAATTTTGTTAAGTATGAAATATACAGTCCATTGAATTAAACTGACTAATGCAAGGTGATTAGGACTATGTACCTATTTGAGTTTGGGCCGGTTCGACCCAATGGATATGAATATTCCACTTGCATCACTTAATCCAATATTTTTAAGCCAATTAGTTTAACCAGTCCATATGTTGATCCATAAGATCCATTTACCAATTGGGCTAATTGCTTTAACTTGATATTGACCAGTATGCCTCATCAATTAAGTTTGTTGGGTTGAACCGATATTGAGGGTTCGATTGGAATGGTGTGGACCGGTCCACCCACTTACCTTTTGGTTGGATTAAATAGAGCAACCCGGGAATACCCACGATAAGTTCAAGTCGTGACTATAGGGAAGTTTCTACACTCTAGGTTCACTACGTGCAATACAATTTATCTGGCCACCCTTGCCCAAGTGCAGTTATATACCTCTCGATACGTGGTGACTTGGTTTGATATACCGTATAAGTGATAATCTAAGACTCCAACTCACATTTCTAAAGTCAAAAAGCAGTCAGTTTAATCCCCAGTTAAGAGGTGGCGCACGATGCTTAGCAATGGCCCACTTAAATATTTCTCGTCTAGAATAGAAGTTGTCTATCCCCCCTCGTACAATAGGGTACAATGGGGCAGGATCTCACTTAGGCACTGATTTTGACCAAGAAATGCAATTGGTGAACTTTAATATACCATATAGGTACGAGTCTAGGGTTGACGATCGGGACATATGACTTTGCGGCTTACAATAGGACAAAGGCTTAGGTCGCTCCAGCCTGGTGAAAGCGGCCTCGATCCGTAGGGTGCGCGGATCTGCTTTTGACTCTTGAGGTTTGGGAGTCGCCACCTAATTATTGTGGTCTAGGAACCAAATTGACTCTAACATGGATAAAAAGAACTAATCTAGCACAAAAAATTTGAATTCGGGGATCATGTTACGGAGTTGGAAGGTGTTAGGCACCAACCCCGCCCGGTCAAAGCCGGTCTCTACTAACTTCACAAATATATCACATTGCTAAAAACCTAGATAAAAATAAAAAAATTACATACATTTCCTATAACAAGGATTTTGTTCCCTCAGATCTGACAAAAAGAGCTCCTTGTACTGTACTCCCTTACTTCGTTCTGTCTCCGGATTTGACTTCGGATCTCCTAGATCAAGGTATCTCCTTGTTTTTGGATCTGAACTCTTCAAGTTTGTTGCGGATTTGGGGGTGTTTTTGGAGGGATTTTAGGTATTTTCTAGACTAAAATTGAAGGAGGGATGTTAGGTAAGGAATTGGGACTCCGAAACTAGGGTTTATGGGGGGCTAGGGGAGCTTCTAGACCTACTTCTCTTAGGGTTTATGATTTGATACGAAAATAGGGTGTGAGCACCTCTATTTATAGAATTTTTTTAAGGTTGATTTAGATAGAGTTAGTGTTTAATTAGAGATCTTTTAATTAGAGTTGTGTTTTAGTTAAAATTGTTTTAGGTAGAATTGTGTTTTAATTAGAATTGTTTTAGGTAGAATTGTTTTTAAGTTAGAACTCTATTAGATAGAGTTATTATTTAATTAGAATTCTATTATGACTTTTGGTCTTATTTGATTGACTTTTAATGTTTTGACTTTAGTCTTAATTGATTGACTTTTAATATTTTGACTTCAGTCTTGCTTAATTGACTTTAATTTTGACTTTAGTCTCACTTGATTGACTTTAATACTTTGACTACAGTCTTGCTTGATTGACTTTAAATTTTGGAGAACCCCCTTCCATTATTTCTTTAATTCTTTGGACCCCCAAATGGAGGGGTCCTTAAAGAAATATCCCACGAACCCTCAACAATTTTACCCGAAAGTCCGATTGATCGATTTTTTAGGTTCAAAATTTTAAATTAATTTCATCAATGTTTTACTTTAATTATTTAATATTTTATTTATTAATTTCGAATTTTTTAATTATGAAAATTGTGAAATTACCGTTTTGCCCCCGGAGAGGACTTTTCACGTTTCAAGTCGGTTTTTAATGTTTTAGGATGTTTTAGAATCGGTTTTTCATAAGGAATTCAATGAGAATGTTGCTTTGTGTCATTTATGAAAATTTTTATGTGAAATAATTGTGAACTTTATGAGGGGCATTTTCGTAATTTTGTCAAATTCTGTTAAAATTGGTGAAATGATTTATTTGGTTCCGATTTGTTATTTTATGTGTTCGAGAGAGTTTTCCTAAGCGTAACGTAGGCTCTAGGGTTGTTTTTGAGGTTAGGGGTATTTTGGTAATTTGGTAATTTTTTAGTGATTTTTATCGTGAAGTTTCTTTTTGGTCTGCAAGATGATGATTTCTATGTTTCTGGGGTCGTATTTTCCTAGCGTAGCGTGATTTCTAAGGTTTTGTCAATTCGAGATACCTCATCCGGATTTCTGAAACACATCTGGTAACAAAATAAAGTAATGGAATACACATCCATCATTGGGAATCATTGCAATCGGATTGACGAGTTGATTAATCAGGCGAGTGCAAAAATGGGGTGTCTACAGATGCCCCTCTTTGGAAGAGGGTTGAAGCAAACTAGATAGCAAATCTATTTTGGTAGATAGTGCGATATCTGAATGCCAAAGCTAGTGACAGTTCATTTTGCAGCCTGATTTAGCAATTCGTCGGGGTGTTCGGATCCTTGAGGGTAAAGCTCTCCCCGAATTAAAAGGTTGTCAGGTCCTTGAGCGTGAGCTCTCACTGACAGTGTCAGATCCTTGAATTTTAGAGAATTCTCCCTGACTATAAAAGAACAAATGTGCAAGTGTGTGCACTGTGTGAAATTGAGTGAAATCTGAGTAAAACAAAACTCGAGAAAATTTGAATGATATTTGAGACAAATCTGAGCAAAAGTTGGGAGAAAGTTAAATGTCCTACTCTACCTACTCTTGGTGAAAGACTAATGAATTTATATTTTTTTTGAGAGTCCTACTCTACCTGCCCAGGGTGAAAAAGTAATGAACTAATTTTTTTGGAAAGTTCTACTCTACCTACTCGGAGTGAAAGAGTAATGAACTAATTTTTTTGGGAGTCCTACTCTACCTGCCCAGGGTGAAAGAGTAATGAACTAAATTTTTTTTTTTTTTTTTGGAAAAGTTCTACTCTACCTACTCTGAGTGAAAGAGTAATGAACTAAGCTTTTTGGGAGTCCTACTCTACCTGCCCAGGGTGAAAGAGTAATGAACTATTTTTTTGGGAAGTTCTACTCTACCTACTCGGAGTGAAAGAGTAATGAACTAACTTTTTAGGAGTCCTACTCTACCTGCCCAGGGTGAAAAAGTAATGAACTAATCTTTTTTTTTGGGAAAGTTCTACTCTACCTACTCGGAGTGAAAGAGTAATGAACTAAGTTTTTTGAGAGTCCTACTCTACCTGCCCAGGGTGAAAGAGTAATGAACTAATTATTTCGGGAAGTTCTACTCTACCTACTCGGAGTGAAAGAGTAATGAACTAATTATTTTGGGAAGTTCTACTCTACCTACTCGGAGTGAAAGAGTAATGAACTAAGCTTTTTGAGAGTCCTACTCTACCTGCCCAGGGTGAAAGAGTAATAAATTAATTTTTTTGGGAAGTTCTACTCTACCTACTCGGAGTGAAAGAGTAATGAAATTTTTTGGGAAGTTCTACTCTACCTACTCGGAGTGAAAGAGTAATGAACTAATTTTTTTGGGAAGTTCTACTCTACCTACTCGGAGTGAAAGAGTAATGAACTAATTTTTTTGGGAGTCCTACTCTACCTGCCCAGGGTGAAAGAGTAATGAACTAAATTTTTTTTTTTTTTCTGAAAAGTTCTACTCTACCTACTCTGAGTGAAAGAGTAATGAACTAAGCTTTTTGGGAGTCCTACTCTACCTGCCCAGGGTGAAGAGTAATGAACTATATTTTTTTTTTTGGAAGTTCTACTCTACCTACTCGGAGTGAAAGAGTAATGAACTAATTCTTTTTGGGAACGAACAGGAGATTAACCTCGCATTTGAATTTTTTTTTAATAAAAAGTTGGATTTTATGAAGGTCCGGTAAACATTTTAACTCTCTTTGAATCTGAGGAGTTTTCAAAATTGCTATAAAGAGGGTAACCTTTAATTCAAAGTTAACCTTATCCTTTGGGGTTGAAATTGACCAGGCATCAAAACAAAAATGCCCCTAGTTTGACAAGAAACATTGCACTGGGGATAATCGAATATAATTTGAAAATAAATGCCCCTAGTGTAAGGGGGGAAACTGTACTCTTTAGAAAAAGGAAGTGCCCTTGTTATGAAAGTTTGAAATCCTTGATTACCGCAAGCGCAATAAAGGTTTAACTTTTAATTTTGACTTTTTATATTAAAGATTTTGAGTCAGGCTCAAAGAAATTGGAACAAAATATTTCATTCTGAAATTCATCATAGAATTTGTTCTTTCTCCCCGTCGGTTCACTTAGGGATATGAAACTCTTCAGATCAATCATAGACGAGATACTTGTATCCAATGAGTCTATATTTTGTTCAAATTGGGTATTGAAACTTGATCATTCGAACTTCTGATGTTTTGGCTCAGACTGTCTTTTCAGCTTCTCAACTCAACGGATTTTCTTTTATTTTTTCATTGCTCTAAATTTTGCCTAGATTGCCTTTTCAGGTTTTCAATCTAGCAAGCATGCCTTAGCTTTTGCCTAGATCGCCTTTTTAAGTTTTCGATCTAACGAGTTTACAATTTTTTCTCTTTTTTTTGCTCTGATTGTTGCCAAGGTCGTCCTTTCAGATTTTCAACCTTGTGAGCTTGCCTTAATTTTTGCCTAAGCCGCCCTTTTTGGGTTTTCAACTTAGTAGACTTTCTTTTTTATGGTTATGCCCTAAATTTTGCCTAAGTCGCATTTTCGGGTTTTCGACTTAGCGGACTTTTCTTTTTTCTTGATGATCTTGAATGACCAACTCGACAATTTCTTGGTTCCCTCCACCTTAACCGAGTCAATTAGCATTCAGGAGGACTTAATAGGTGGGCTTAGGATATGGTTTAGAAAGAAAAGATATAAGGCTCAACTTCCCAAAATGCCCCTAGTTTGATATTCTCTCTTTTTTGTCAATTATTTTGATTTTTTCTAAATGCCCCTAGTTTGGCATTCTTTTTTATCAATTCTTTTGATTTTTTTCTAATGCCCTTAGTTTGGCATTCTTTTCGTTTGAACATTTCAATAGTGGATTTTTCTTTTGGATGACACTTTCCTTAAGAGGATACATTTTTCTTTTAATGACCGGGCCTGAAGTAACTTTTCAGGTTGCCTACGTACCCCAAATATTTCTTTTTTTTCTTTTGGGATCAAGTCAAAACGTAGTTCATACTAAGATTCCCTCCAAAGGTTGGTCGGCGTGGTTTAGAAAGAATAGGCTATTTGTTTTTTTTAAAGGCTGCGAGGGGCTAAAGAAGGTTGTATTTTTCTTGGTAAGACAGGAAAATGATTCGACCAAAGGAGGCCTCCTTTGATGAATGCTGCTCGACTTGGTCAAAGTTTCAAGAATTTGATATCTAGATTGCTCTGTCGAGTAAGGTCTTCTTTTGAGAATGAATATTCTTCAACCTTCTTTTGTGAAATCGAGTATGATCGAGTTTTCTGACTATTCAACTCTTCTAAAACTTCGAGAAAATCTTTTATTCTCTTATGAATGAAACTCTCTTCTTTTGAGTGAGAAACATGGTAGATCCACTTGTAAGTCTTAGCGTCTTTATCGATGCTTTCAACTATATCATTTTTGACCGATAATCTTTAACTTTGAAATCACTCTTGACTTGATTTATGTTTTTGTGTAATTCATCCATATATCCTTATGAGACCATGCAAGAACATTGTTGAATTTCTCAAGTAAGTTTACTATTCTCTCATGTTCTCCTGAGGATAACGTATTACCAATTTGCACTTCTTGAGTGTACTCTTTAATTCCAATATTTATCAAATTTGATTAGTGAGCTTTAAGTCATTTTTCATGTTAGATTTTATGTTCAAATCATTATTACAAGCATGATAATCAGAAGCTTCTTTATTTATTGGAATTGAAAAGAACATAGACTGACAAACCTTACTAAAACCCAAAAAAATGAAGAACTGAATTCAAAGACTGACGCAACTAAAGCTAAAAGAAACTAAAAAGACTTAAAAGACGACATCATTCTGAATGGAGGGACACAATTCTAGAGTCTATACCACTTCAGTTATCTTCGATGGATGACTTGAACTTGTCTGCTTTTATTATCTCTTCATATTCTGATTCAAGCCTATCATATGCTGGATAACCCGTTGCTTTAATAATTTCTCTGTTCTTCAGTTTTGTCACTGTCTTAGGGTAGTTGAGCTCATTCTGGCATGGAGCGAATGCACTGTTAAGACCGATTGGGTGAATGAAGGAAACTGGGTTAACTGATTCGGGTTTGGATATTGATATTAGGTTTAGAGTAGGAGGGGGTTGATTTTGAAAGGTAGGCAAAGGGTTAGTCTTAACATTGGGAGTAGTAGGAGTGAGTATGGTGACTTTTCCTTGCTTAATAAGGTCTTGGATAGCATGTCGGAGAGTAATACACCTGTCAAGAACATGACCAGGCATCTGATGGAATTCACAGAATTACCCATTATCCATGTTTGGGGGAAGATGATTAGGTAAAGGCTTAGGTTGTAAAGGTGCCAGCAATCCCTTTTTCATCAATTTTTGATAAGCAACACTAAGGGACATTCCAAGATTGGCAAACTGTCTCCTAGGCTTAGCTTGTGAAGACTGAGTAGCTTGAGGAGATAGTGCGAAGGAGGTGTTGGCTACTTGTAAGGAATTGACATTAGGTTTGAAATGTTTGGATTTTGACTCAGACGAGTTACCAAAAAGTCCCGAAGAGTAAACATCTTCAACTTGATTTTTAGCCTCAAGGAGGGATTGAAAAGTAGGCAAGTATTGAGGCATCAAGTACTTGGCATAATTTGGAATGAGATTCCTGAGGATTATCTTGACTTGTTCCTTCTCTTGAGGTCGGTCCCACAATTGAGCGGTTTTAGCTCTCCATCGAGCAATGAACTCAGTGAAAATTTCTCCGGGTTTCTGTTTAGTAGTTTCTAGGTCTCTTCTTGTAAGTTCAATATCCGTGTTGAATGAATATCGATCAATAAACTCTTTCATCAATTCATGTCATGTTCTTACCCGAAATGAGTCCAATGACATTAACCAGCGTAGTGCAGGACCTGTCAGGGTTCTTTGAAAAAGTTGAGCCATCTGTTCTTCACTTAGACCCTGAGATTGCATTATGCCGACATATATTTTTAAGTGAGTCCTAGGGCATCCAATACCGTCAAACTTCTCCATATCTGGCATTGTGAACTTTTCTGGTAGACGGACCGTGGGAAACAAGGTCATTGCCCCTAATCCAAGAATAAGATCATCAGGGTCTTTGATGTTCTTCAAAGCAGTTTCAACTTGAGTTATTCGATGAGCTAGGACAGGGTCAACGTGTAACTGATCATCTTCTTGATTTTCAACGAGGTCAAACACATCCTGAGGATCTATAGCTTTATCTTTTCCCTTTTCAATTTTCAGGGATTCAATTTGTGTTTGGACAGAAACAATAATTTGTGCTTGAAAAGATTCTAAAATCTGACGAAGTACAGCTTCATCCATGGTACTCGTTTCTTCTCGTGGCAAAGACTGACTACTTGGCAATGGAACTCTGGAAATACGACTATTTTCACGGACCCAAAGTGGTACAGATGGAGGTTTAGAACGTTTAGGACCAATTATCACCTGATTGGAAGTAAACCAAGGTTAACCATTGACTCTAAAGGTTTGACTCTTGACCACATGATTAGAGTTTCGATATAGAATAGCTCAAGTCCAGTGGAAAATATCGAATCCAAATGCACTATAAGTCTATAGTGACCAAGAAAGTGAGAAAGGTTAGACGCGGGTCTACCCCTGATTGGGATTGAACCTTTGATCAGACAAATTAATTTGATCCTAAAATCGAATCTTTCTATGCAAAGTGGTCTGGATCTTTAAAAATGAAACCAATTAGTCCAACTGATTTGGTATTGATCAGTTTGATCCATTTGTCAATTGGGCCAACTGGTTTAATTGGTTCAAATTGATCGGTACATTTCACTGATTGGGTCGGACTGATATTGCGGGTTTTCTTTGATTATTCTGGATCGGTCCGCCCACTTACCTGTTGGTTGGATTGAATAAAGCAACCCGGGAACACCCATAGTCAGTTCGGATCGTGACCTATAGGAAGGCTTCTAGACTCTAGGTTCACTACGTGCAATGCAATTTATCTGGCCACCCTTGCCCAAATACACCTATATACCTCTTGATACGTGGTGATTTGGTTTGATATACCGTATAGGTGATAATTTAAAACCTCAATTCACTTCTCTGAAGCCAAAAACAGCCAGTTTGATCTCCAGTTGAGAGGTGGCGCACAATGCTGAGCAAGGGCTCACTTAAATACCTCTCGTCTAGAATAGATGTAGTCTATCCCCCTCGTACAGTAGGGTACAGCGGGGCAAGATCTTGCTTAGGCACCGGTTTTGACCAAGAAGTGCAATTGATATACTTAGATTATTTTTTACATACCTATGGGTACGAGTCAAGAGTTGTAGCTTTCATAAATGGTTTGGCATCCCACGAGGGGATCGACCACGTACTAGTACTACGTTGGCAATCGGGACATGTGACTGTGTGGCTCACAATAGGTCAAAGGCTCAGGTCGCTCCAGCCTGGGTGCATCAATATACCTCTCAGAATCACCTGATCAGATGATATTGATGCGCCAGTTTGATATACCCTAAGGTACGTGACTGGAGTTGTGGTTTTCATGAATGACGTCGCATCTCCGAAGAGACCGGGCCACGCACTAGTGCCACGTTGGATATATAGGACGTGTACGTGAGTAAAAAAATAAACGTGCATGTGGTGTGTGCAAAACAGGGTGGGGTATGCCCGGGGCCTTTTTCAAACACATGGGCCCATGGGCCAGATTATGTCGTCACATATGGATATCAAATGAATATTGATCAAGAAAATAATACAAAACCCATCACATCGAAATTAAGATGAAAGCAAACACATCACAAATATATCTGTCAAGATCATGGCAAATCAATTAATGAGCATGGCATATAATAATTGATCAAACAAACATTGCAATAGGCATAATTTTTATAATTTTTAAGGTCCAATCAATTATCACTTTTGGGTGATCCAAAATAAATCGAGATTCCAATAGATGTTACATTGATGATAGAATGACAATGGTTGAGATGAGCTCACTCTCAGGAACATTAATTGTGCCAACATTAGATAAATTCGGATTTTCTGTGAATTAGGAAAATACAATCTGAACTTGCATCGATGATATCTAAGGCTCCCGATAACGAAATCGAGTGAACTCAAGTTCTAAATTAATCTACTCAATGAGATCTACATTTTATTAATAGGTGCCCAGACTTAGTTCTCACTAGAATATTCTGTAAAAACGTTTTAACATTGCTGTCCCAACCTTCATTCAGAAACAATTCCAAATTTACAGATTGAACTTGCATCGATAATATCTAAGGCTTCTGATAACGAAATTGAGTGAACTCAGATTCTAAATTAATCTACTCGATGAGATCTACATTTTAGTAATAGGTGCCCAGACTTAGTTCTCATTAGAATATTCTGTAAAAATGTTTTAATATTGCTGTCCCAACCTTCATTCAGAAATAATTTCAGATTTACAGATTGAACTTGCATCGATGATATCTAAGGCTTCTGATAACGAAATGGAGTGAATTCATATTCTAAATTAATCTACTCGATGAGATCTACATTTTATTAAAGATGCCCAGACTTAATTCTCACTAGAATGTTCTATAAAAACGTTTTAACATTGCTGTCCCAACCTTCATTCAGCAACAATTCCAGATTTACAGATTGAACTTGCATCGATGATATCTAAGGCTTCCGATAACGAAATGGAGTGAACTCAGGTTCTAAATTAATCTAATCGAGAAGATCTAAGTTTTATTAAGAGGTTCCCAGACTTAATTCTTACTAAAATATTCTGTAAAAAAGTTTTAATATTTCTGTCCAACCTTCATCATTCCATCATTTTCATAGGTCAATTTGAATCTTTCATTATTTAGGGGTCATCAAAAATGATCCTTAATTGGGAAAAAAATGCAATACTCAAAATCATCCACAATCAAGTCACAAAAATAAATAAACAGAAAAAAATAAATAAAATAAATCGAACTAAATAATAAAAAAAAACTAGATCATCTTGGCAATACTCCCATACTTGGGGTTTTTCAAGTTTGATCCTCAATAGTCCCCAGTGGAGTCGCCACTGAAAGCGCCCTCGATCCGCGGGGTGCGCGGATCCGCTTTTGACTCTTGAGGTTTGGGAGTCGCCACCTAATTATTGTGGTCTAGGAACCAAACTGACTCTAACATGGATAAAAAGAACTAATCTACCACAAAAAATCTGAATTCGGGGATCATGTTACGGGGTTGGAAGGTGTTAGGCACCAACCCCCCCCCCCCCCGGCCAAAGCCGGTCTCTACTAACTTCCCAAATATATCACATTGCTAAAAACCTAGATAAAAATAAAAAAATTACATACCTTTCCGATAACAAGGATTTTGTTCCCTCAGATCTGACAAAAAGAGCTCTTTGTACTGTACTCCCTTGCTTCGTTCTGTCTCCGGATTTGACTTCGGATCTCCTAGATCAAGGTATCTCCTTGTTTTTGTATCTGAACTCTTCAAGTTTGTTGTGGATTTGGGGGTGTTTTTGGAGGGATTTTAGGTGTTTTCTAGACTAAAATTGAAGGAGGGATGTTAGGTAAGGAATTGGGACTCCAAAACTAGGGTTTATGGGGGGCTAGGGGAGCTTCTAGACCTACTTCTCTTAGGGTTTATGATTTGATACGAAAATAGGGTGTGAGCACCTCTATTTATAGAATTTTTTTAAGGTTGATTTAGATAGAGTTAGTGTTTAATTAGAGATCTTTTAATTAGAGTTGTGTTTTAGTTAAAATTGTTTTAGGTAGAATTGTGTTTTAATTAGAATTATTTTAGGTAGAATTATTTTTAAGTTAGAACTCTATTAGATAGAGTTATTATTTAATTAGAATTCTATTATGACTTTTGGTCTTATTTGATTGACTTTTAATGTTTTGACTTTAGTCTTAATTGATTGACTTTTAATATTTTGACTTCAGTCTTGCTTAACTGACTTTAATTTTGACTTTAGTCTCACTTGATTGACTTTAATACTTTGACTACAGTCTTGCTTGATTGACTTTAAATTTTGGAGAACCCCCTTCCATTATTTCTTTAATTCTTTGGACCCCCAAATGGAGGGGTCCTTAAAGAAATATCCCACGAACCCTCAACAATTTTACCCGAAAGTCCGATTGATCGATTTTTTAGGTTCAAAATTTTAAATTAATTTCATCAATGTTTTACTTTAATTATTTAATATTTTATTTATTAATTTCGAATTTTTTAATTATGAAAATTGTGAAATTACCGTTTTGCCCCCGGAGAGGACTTTTCACGTTTCAAGTCGGTTTTTAATGTTTTAGGATGTTTTAAAATCGGTTTTTCATAAGGAATTCAATGAGAATGTTGATTTGTGTCATTTATGAAAATTTTTATGTGAAATGATTGTGAACTTTATGAAGGGCATTTTCGTAATTTTGTCAAATTCTGTTAAAATTGGTGAAATGATTTATTTGGTTCCGATTTGTTATTTTATGTGTTCGAGAGAGTTTTCCTAAGCGTAACGTAGGCTCTAGGGTTGTTTTGAGGTTAGGGGTATTTTGGTAATTTGATAATTTTTTAGTGATTTTTATCGTGAAGTTTCTTTTTGGTCTGCAAGATGATGATTTCTATGTTTCTGGGGTCGTATTTTCCTAGCATAGCGTGGTTTCTAAGGTTTTGTCAACTCGAGATACCTCATCCGGATTTCTGAAACACATCTGGTAACAAAATAAAGCAATGGAATACACATCCATCATTGGGAATCATTGCAATCGGATTGACGAATTGATTAATCAGGCGAGTGCAAAAATGGGGTGTCTACACCTGGGTGCATCGATATACCTTTCAGTGTCACCTGATCAAATGGTATTGATGCCCCGATTTTATATACCATAAAGGTACGTGACTGAAGTTGTGACTTTCATGCATGACGTCGCATCTCACGAGGAGACCGGTCCATACACTAGTGCCACGTTGGCAATAAGGGACATGCAAGCGTGCAATACAACAAAATAAATGTGCTAGTGATGTGTGCCAAATAGGATGGGGTGTGCCCGGGGCATTTTTCAAACCAATAGGCCCATAGACCTGATTGTTTCATCACAACATGAATATTAACCAAAACAAATATCAGTCCAATCACATCATTAAGATCAAAATAAGCACATTAGGCATATATCTCAATCAAGATTATGGCAATGTTAAATAGGCAATCAACACAAAGACTAATAATTGGATTCGATTGTTGAAACCAGCATACAATTCTTAGTCCAAAACACAAATATTTTTCTTATATGGTCCAATCAAGGGTTACTTTTGGTGACCCTAAACAAATTGAGATTTCAATGAATATTGAATTGAGGATAGAACGATAGTTGTGAACATAAGGAGTTATGATCTCTTTCTCTGTCAGGCAGACTCGTTATATTTTTAGCACAAAAATTCCCTTGCTTTGCTAGTTTGCTACTCAACCAATCTTGTGAGTAAGAGCTTAGGCTATCCTAACCAACTAAATAAGATTTGAAACCTTACTAAGGGTTATCGAGTTCACGTGGACCATTACATCAGCACATCTAAGCTACAACCTTATAGGTTTCACATACAAAGCTTGTTTTGAAAAATAAAATGGAATTCGAAAAATTTAACTTAGACCCAAGATTTTGAAAATGAAGACCATTGAACTTTAAAATTAAAATTCAAAATAAAGAATGTTTTTTTTTTTTTTGAAATTTTCCTTTAAAAAAAAAAAAACTCTTAAAATTTCACCTTCCACAAGCTTTTGATGTTGAATCATTTTTTGGGTGCCACGTGGGGAGATCAATGACTCTTAGTAACATTTGAGATCTTACTAAATTAGTAAGGAAAGCAAACCATATGGGTTCCAAACATTGGTGGGTTAAGTTAAAAAGAAATTTTGTCCCAACCAAAACAAGGTATTGAGCAACTAATATGAATATACATATATTTTAAAGGATGTGGGTCCCTCACCATGATTTGTTTGTTGTGTAATAAACTCAACAAAGTCAGATTTTCATGATAAAAATTGCAATAAGGGATCTGCCAAGCATATAAAAGAAAAAAAAATTTTGGTTGGCATGGTTGCTGCCAGCACACAACTTAACGCATTTTTTCTTTTTGTTTTGTGTTGCTGCCACAACAAACAACCCACAAATCTTTTTAATTTTTTTTATTATCTTGCTGCCACAAATTGCAACTCTCACAACCCATACTTCACCTAATCTCTCTCTCCTTATCCAATAATTCATTAGACTTCTCAAAATTTTCAACCACAGAAGAAGGCATTGGATGAATCCAAATCCCTGTACGGGCTTCTATAAAGCCACCAGCAAGTGTAGGCTTTGGGTCAAACCTCAACCTAACCCCATCGTTCAGATCCGTCTGGATTCCATGAAAAATCTAAAAATTGACTTCAAATTTGATTTACCTATTTATGATGGGATGATTGATGTTGATAAATTGGATGGATGGATTGATCGACTAAAACCTATTATACTTTAAATAAGTATTCTAGTACGTAAAAGATCAATTTTGCAATTCTAAAATTGTCAAGTCATGTTCTTGAATGGTGGAAGCCATACCGAAAACACCACGATGTGGCAAAATTGACACGAAAGAAATTCAAAGGTGTGTTGCGAAAGTAATTCTACCTCATAGGTTATGAGGATAGACGTTGGTACAAGTGGCAGCACCTCAGGTAAAAGTGGACATTAATGACCATGTAGTCTTCATGAAGTATACTGGGGGTCTCGCAGAGTATATATGATAAGAATTGAAGTTGTTCACTATAGAGACCATCGAAAGCAACATAGTGAAGGTCATTGTCATTGAGGTGAGAAATAAGAAATCTAATAAGAAGGATTACAAGCCAAAATAAGGTAATAAATCTAACTAGAATGATGGAAAAAAGGGGAGCAGAGAAATGAGAGATCGTCCTCGAGAAAGAACTAATCTGATCATTCTAAGCTTAGTGGGCATGTGAAGGATAAGTACTAAGTACTTCACCTTGAATTACGATTGAAGAATGAAAAAAATAAGGAGGAGAGGAAGGACAGGAAGACAATAGCCTTGGCCATGCAATATGTAAAAGAGATTCTAAAGGTACAGATTGTAGATACTAAACTCACCCTTAGGACCAAACCAGCAGAGTCCTTCAAACGCGATGTTCGAGAAGAATTGTTTAATGTAAGAATTCAGGTTAAGCAAAGTGTGGTAACGGCTATCGTAGATCTGGGTAGTGTAGACACCCCATTTTTGCACTCACCTGGTTAATCAACTTGTTAACCCAATTGCGACAATTCCCAATGATGGATGAATATTCCAATGCTTTATTTGTTACTAGATATGTTTCAGAAATTCGAATGAGGTATCTCAAACTAACAAAAATGTAGAAACCACGCTATGCTAGGAAAATATAACCCTAAAAACATAGAAATCATCATTTTTCAAACAAAAAGAAGTTTTATGATAAAAATCACTAAAAAATGAATAAATTACTAAAATACCCTTAATATCAAAACATCCTTAGAGCCCACATTACGCTTAGGTAAACCCTTTCAAACACATAAAACAATAGATTGAAGTCAAATAAACCATTTTGCCAACTTTTACCAAATTCAACAAAATTATGAAAATGCCCCTCATAGGATTCGCGATCATTTCATATCAAAAATTCGTAAATGACAAAAACCAATAATCCCATCGAATTCTTTACGAAAAATCGATTCCAAAACATCTCGGAACATCGAAAAACAATTTGAAACGCAGAAGTTTTCTTCAGGGGCAAAACGATAATTTTCTAATTTTTAAAAAATTTTAATTTTGAAATTAATAAATAAAACATTAATTAACGTAAAGTAAAACCTTAATAAAATTAATTTAAAAATCTAAACCAAAATCCTAATCTAAAAAAATCAAGTCAATCTCATAAGACTTAAGTCAAAACCCTAATCTAAAAAGACCAAGTCAATCTCATAAGACTTAAGTCAAAACCCTAATCTAAAAAGACCAGGTCAATCTCATAAGACTAAAGTCAAAATCCTAATTTATCTTATCTAAAAGGAGACCTATTTAAACCATAATTCTTCCAAAAAAAAATCTATAAATAGAAGCCTCCACAATCTAATTTAAAATCAATCGTCCCATTATTATCCTCTGGTTTTGACTATTTTACTTTCAGAGTATTTTTTTCGTGAGGTTATGTTGGTCGACGAGCCTTCTGTTACCTTCTCCAACAACTTGGTAAGGTTTTCGACTTGCATTTCTAGCTTGTCAAATTTGTCGTTATTATTTTCCTCTACGTTGCCTGACATCTAGTTTCCTGTGAACTTGCAATGGAGCAGTGAGTTCTACACCAAATTGTTTGTATGGGTCATACGTTGAGACCATAAACCACCCTCTCCTCCCAGATTTGGATTAGCTCTTATACCACTTAATCCAAACAACTCTCATGAAGAACAAAACCCAATAAATGGAGGAAACGAAATTGTTTTATAATTTTCTCTCAATCCCCAAATGAAATTACAATGGTATTTATAAAAAAAGAAAGAATAAAAACCTAGTTCTATTCTAATTGACATTCTTATATTAAATAGTAATACTATTTATAGTAAGTGTAAAAATAGTAAAATTATAATTACGTCCTAATTGAATTAAAAATCCTAAATATGTTAAAACTCTCTCCTACCACAAGTTCAGAATCACGATCGAATTAGAGTTATTCGTGGTTAAAGATTCTATAAATAGAAAGTCCAACTTTGATTGTGATTTTGGAGGGGTAAATGATGTCGAAATACTTTCATAAGTTACGCTCACTCGACGTATTCATTGATTTTAAATACAATTTTTGATAATTAATGGATAAGATTAAATTAAAATTTAAGATATTTTAGAATTCCTAATTTTTTTATTCGATTTGGTCAAGGGAATAACATGTGACAACTTACTATTGGAAGAGAATTAATCAACTCAAGATTTTCTCTTAATTTTTCTAAAAACTCCCCCTCCCATATGGTTGACACGACTAGGGTTTCTAGATAAATCTTAAATACACTTCATCTAAGAATATATTAGGGTTGTGAATCAAAGACTTATAGAAGGAAAAAAAATTCAAACCTCCGTAACTATATCTTCAAATTTTGCTAGATTTGGGGATCTTTATCCATTCCTAAAAAGTCTCTCAAGTCTCCCATTAGGTTGCACGACCAGTACTCATCAATTAGATAAAAATAAAAATAAAAATAAAAGAAAAAGTTCATCAAACCTTGATTGACCTCGGTCCAACCTCCCAAACCTTAATTCTCACCTAAATAGAAGGGACAAAAATACTCTATTGGTATTTGCTTAAAAATAATTTAAATATATAATTAGATATTAAAATATTATATAAAATCTAATATATCTTCATTTTTGGCAATTGCCTTGATACGCGGTACGAGAAATTTAGAAAAAACTCAAAACAATAGAGGGTAAAGTCATCTAGAAAATTTTCATCTCCTAAATTTTTGAAAACTTGATATTGTTTAAAATTTAATTATAAACAACTTTTTTTGTTTTCCCGACAAAAAATTTCGATGTCTCGATGCCCAAAAAGGAAAATTATTGTAATCAAAATGACGGTTACATCCCCAATGGAATAAAACTCTTATTTGTTTTACCGTTTCAAGTCTAGGAATCTAGCCCAACATACTTTGTTACCAAAATACAAGTTAAATTAACATTTTAAAGAAAAACCAAAATTATCGAAATACCCTTGTGGTTGAAATTACCTTTTTGTCTCTAGTGAGAAACGAAGGAAATTATGTAAAAAGGGTAATTTGGACTTACCAAATGTCTCAAGACCCCTACTTAAACTTTATTTTTTCTCTTAAAATCCTATTTATTTTTAGGGTATTACACATCCGAAATCTAAGCAATTAACAAAGTAGGCACACTTGTGCCTTGGTGTATGCATTTTTTTTATGCGCTAGGTAATCGTAGGGTTGGCACTGGGTTAGATAATACCCGTCTACTCGACTCATCCGACCCAAATAAATTGGATATGGGCAAGGTTTTTCTATCCGATTAAGAATTCGGGTAATTTACCCAAACATTTTATAGGGTGGTATGAATATATGTCATATCCTACTCCATTTACCCGACAATAAAATTATAATTTCATATTATATATATAACAAAAATTATCCTAAAATTCGGGTAAGAAATCAGGTATGGTGTGTATGTTTCAATTTGGGTATGGAGTCGGTAGAAGTCTTACCCAAGCCATACCCGACTTGTTTCCAACTCTAATTAAGCGAGTGTTGTTAAAAAATATTGTATTTTGCTTCTTAGGGCATACTTGAAAGTGTCATCGATCCGTGGGTTGCGGATCCACTTTTTGGGTTTGGGAGTCGCCACCTACTTATTATGGTCTAGGAACCGAATATTGACTCTGATAAGGTCCCAATAATTTCATTTTGGGATCGTAATTTCACCAAGATTATCACAAGTTTTAGTATTAGTTCCCTTAAAATAATAATAAATTTCATTAAATCCCAAATTAATGTGGCTAACAATAGTTTGTTACTAATTTCAGGTAAAAAGGGCACATTGGAAAATCAACAAAAGAAATAACAATTACTGTTACAACATGCGAGCAAAAAGGAAGCATCCGGCAAAATCTCGAGGATTTTGGACGTCACGTCACCACGCCACGACTAGCCAAGACCGCGCCGCGGTCATTTCGAGGAATTTGTCTTCGAGATTTTTACAGAAGCTTCGGTGGTGGTAACTGATTGGGTCATTCGAATCGAATTATCCGCCAAATCACCCCGATTACCCGAATACCAACATTATAAATTGGGAGGTTGATTTCAAAGGAGGGGGTTCTTCTCCTCATCTCTTCTTCCATAATTTTTTATTTTTCTTTCTTAGAATTCTCTGTAATTTCCTTGTGAGAAAGCTCTTGGGTGTAGTGAGAACATCAAGAGTGGGATTTCATTGTTTTTATAATTTTTTGGAGAGATATAGAAGAAGAATTTCAGATCGATCATCATCTTCTTCACCCATGTTCTTTGCTCTTTTATTAATTTCTGCAATTTTAATTCTTGCGATGATTGGCTAAATTCTCATTAGAGAAGTTAAGAAAGCCATAGCAAATTCATCCCTCTAATATAGTTTTAGATTCTTACTTTGTTTACATGTTTATTATTCTGAAAGTTCTCTTATGATTAAGATAATCTAGCTTATAGTCTGATCCAACTTAGATAGCCATTACTTAGATAAGTTCAAGAATGGCTATGCTCTGTGAAAAATCAGAAGATAAGTTAGGCAATCTAAATCATATTAGTATTTTCATGGATAGCTTTTGATTACTTTCAATGGTTCAATTGTTTCACCTTCCGATCCATGAGCAATGACTTGCTCTATGGATTGAGTTATCTCTTAGAACTAATCTATATTATGGATGATTTGCAAAGGTTTGATTGACTTCTCTAAGCTTTCTCTCTTAGATTTTCACTCTCTATTTTCTGTTTTTAATTTCAATTGCAAGTAATTTTCATTTTATTTGTGCAACAAATCAATTCTGTTTTTAAATCAATCTGTTTCAAAACTTTGTTTTGGTTTCTAACCGAATGAATCTTTGAATCCTCATTGTCCCTGTGGAACGCATTCGACTTACCCAAAGTCCATTTCTTAATCTTAATCTCTGCATTTATTTAGCAAGTTTTACAATCGATCAGACTCTAAATAGATAAAAAACATTGATCTACAAAAAGAATAGGTCTGGGGATCATGTTACGAGGTTGGAAGGTGTTAGACACCAACCTCGTCCGGCAAACGTCGATCTCTACTTTTTTCCTAAAAAAATTACATAGCTAAACAGACCTAAAAATAAATAAATAAAAAAATTACCTAGTTGATTATGACAAATGATTCCCTCAAAGTTGGCGGAGAGTGTCCTCGTGTGAGTTTTCCTACTTTTTACTCGTCACTGGATCTGCTTCTGATCTCCAAGATGAGGTATCCTCTTATTAGATCTAAGTATTTTTGGATATTTTTTGGAGGGTTTCTGGGTGGTTTTTGAGCAAAAATTGGGATTTGGATATTAGGTAGGGAATTGGGACTTCGGATTTAGGGTTTTGAGAAGGCTGGGGGTGTTTCTGACCTCTTTTTCCTAAGGTTTCGCTTAACCTGCGAGATTAGGTTGTGGAGGATCCTATTTATAGAGTTTTTTGGGAGTTTTTTAGTTTGACTAAGTCTCATTAAGATAAGGTTCATTAGGGTTTAATTAGGATTTTGAATTAGGGTTTCCATTCTTACGTATAATGAAAGAATATTTTTAAGTTTTTTGGGAGAACCCCCCTGATTATATTTTTAATTCTTTGGGACCCAAACTTGAAGGGCCTTCTAATAAATTTCAAGTGGGCCACAACTTAAAATTTGGCCCGTGGGCTTAATTAGTTGGTTTTAATTGTTTTAAAAAAAATTTAATTCAATTTATTAAGATTTAACTTTACGTTAATTAATGTTTTAATTATTAATTTCAAAATTTTAAATTTTTAGGATTGGAAAATTACTATTTTACCCCCGAAGAGCACTTTTGCATTTCGAAGTCGTTTTTCGATGTTTTGGGATATTTTGAAATCAATTTTTTGTAAGGAATTCAATAGGAGTATCTGTTTGTGTCATTTATGGGTCGTGAACCCTATGAGGAGTATTTTTGTAATTTTGTCGAATTTGGTAAAAATTGGCGAAATAGTTTATTTGATTTTAGTTTGTTATTTTATGGGTTCAAAAGGGTTTTCCTAAGCGTAACATAGGCTCTAAGGATGTTTTGATGTCAGGGGTATTTTGATAATTTTTTTATTTTTAATGATTTTTCTTGTAAAGTTTCTTTTTGTCCCAAGAATGATGATTTCTAGGTTTTGGGTCATATTTTCCTAGCGTAGCGTGGTTTCTAAAATTTTGCTTGATCGAGATACCTCATCTGAATTTCTGAAACATATCTAGTGACAAATAAAAAATATTGGAATATTCATCCATCATTGGGAACCATCACAATCGGGTTGACGAGTTGATTAATCAAGCAAATACGAAAATGGGGTGTCTACAATACCCTATTAGTAGGAATAAGGCTTTTAACATCGGTTTATAACTGACATTACTGTATTTTACATCGGATACAAAACCTACATTAAATCGATTGACGTCTAAAATGAAGGGTTATAACGTCAATTATAAATTGATGTTATATTTTTGGAATAACGTTGGCTTTTTATGTTCCGTCGTCAAAGGCAAGTTAATAATAATAAATATTGTTAATTGTAATTATGATATATCGTGGATTTAATAATATAAAAAAAACCGACGTTATATATAGGTTTTTTTAATAATTTTTTTTTATTTTTTCTCTAAGCAGTGCCATGTACAAAATAAAACAACCTGTTGTTGCAACTTGCAAAAATAGAAACATACATGCAACTTGCAGAAATAGAAACATAGAAAACTATATGTAATAAATAGAAAACTATATGCAATAAATAGAAAACTATAAAATTATATATATATATATATATTCAAAGATTCTTAGCTCTAAGTCTAGTCATTTATATTAGAAATATGTCGTTTCTTTATATGCTTATTTCTATTTTAGTATTGTTAATTTTCTATGTAAGGGCATTTATGTCTATTCTCTTTATCTATATATATATATATGGGAGGCGTTCGGATGCATTAGTTTTAACAATAGTTTTAACAAAAGTTACCCGACCGTTGGATATTATTGAATCGGACGGCCGAGATTGTCGATTTCGTTTAACTTATAAGTTATGGGCTTTTTACAGCGCCCACCCTCATGTTTGGCGTTATTAGTGCCACCTCCCCGAGTGATTTACAACGACAGATCTCTTCTCTCTCGTCTGTTCTCTCTGTTCTCTCTCGTTTGTTCTCCCTCGAACACCTCTCTCTCTCGCTCTCGCTTCGCTGAAACCCTCCTCTCTCTCGCTGCAACTCCATCGACGAAAACCTCTCTCTCCCTCTCTCTCTCTCTCGCTTTGCTGAAACCCTCGAACCTCCTCACTCTCGCTCCGACGAAGCACAAAAACGAACGGCTTCTACTAAGTTACACTCTCTCGCTCTCGCTGTCTCACGAGCACGAACGATCTCTCGATAACTGTAAGTTTATTTTATTTTTTTATTTTTTTATTTTTTTATTTTTTTATTTTTTTATTTTGAAATCTCAAACACTGGTAAAATTATTTGTATAATTTGATTTCCAATTTTATGAAGACAAATAAATCCGGAATTATTTAGGTTTTTTTTTCGATTTTTTTTTTTTTTTTGGGTTATTTATCACGAACGGCTCCTACTAAGGTTTGATTTTGACCTTCACTTTGATGCTTCTATGATCCATGTCTTTTGTTAATGCATTTGACATACTACTGATTTCTTTATCAATTTGGGGATCCATATTTTCTTGGTTGATTCTATTGATTTACATGTATTATGGTGTTTATTTTACGATTTTTGAACACTGATTTCATGTTCACCAATCCATCTTTTTAATTTGTATAACCATATATTCAATTATATGTAAAAATTATGTAGGTGTAAGAGATCAAAGCTACAATAAAACCAAAAGAAAAACATATAAAATTGTTCAAGTAAAATTAATAGAACTATCTTCCAAATTCAAAAAGAATTATTATGCTTCCAAATCATAAATGATTTCGTTGAATTTGCAAGAACATGGAATTCCTCCAAATTGATCACTCTATAAACCAATCCACCTTAATACAAGCACTAAGGCCCACTTAACTTAACTTTATAGGTTAAAAAAAATAAAGTAAATTCTAGTGATGGATCAAAAGCCACAAAAATTTGATATAGAATAATGGAGAGTGTACATCAAAGAGCTTGAAAAACTCTATGTAAAAGTAGAGTTTGAGATTTAGCCGGCTATCTCATTCTCTGGAACTGGATTTCCACCACCTAAAAACCATCAGGTATACATTTCATTTTCTTCTATACTACTTCCTATGAAAAAAGGAAAAAAGAATTTCTCTAAATTTACGCTTGATTTCTCAAATTTTAAGAGTATTGTTATCTACACATTCTTTTTTCTAATACAAATTATATTAATTGGTCTGTTTTTTTTTTTTCCGATGAATTCATGTTTTAGTAATTTTATTTCATCATCTGTATTTCTTCATTCATGATTTTATCCTCTCTCTCTCTCTCTCTCACACACACACACACACACACACACACACTATTTTCCTTTTTTTCTTCTTCTTGTACAAGTAGTCTTCAATTCGTTTCCGTTATTAAGAAGAAAATTTCAAATTTTAGTCCAATTTATTTTATTTTCTTTATAAAAAAAATTTCTGGCAGCGATTTGCCCTTTTCGAATTATTAATTTGTAGTTAGGCAGGACTCTCGAACAATCATCCATATTCTATTTCACTCTTATGTCAGAGTCTCATATTTTTAGGGACCGACTAGCTGCACACCAATCTTAAAGAATTCTTTTATTTTTATTTATTTATTTATAAATTCTATTTTAACCTACTGGTCCTCTTCGGCCATGTGCACAAATATACTTTTGATTTTGATAATTTTCTTGTTATTGGTTTACTTGATCTGATTTGAATTTATTATTACTTCACAGAGAATTACAATTCTTACATTGATGTATATATCTCTGATGCATATTTTGTGAAATCATTCACAATTGGTTTTGTCAGGTTTGCTATCAAAATGGGCAAGTTTTATGTTGTTTTTGTAGGGAGAAAGACCGGGATATTTTTCACGTGGGAAGAATGTCACCAGTATGTGGATAGATATCCATCAGCTTGTTACAAATCATTTTCATCGTATGAGGAAGCCACAAGGCACTTTATCGAAGATAGGCGTAATCGTAATATAGTTGAAGAGAAATTCCATGAAGTAGAGGATCAATGCCATGACTTGAAGCAAGAATTCTATGAAGTGGAGCATGTGGAATTCAAGAAAAAATCAAATGTATTTAAGAGTTTACATGTAATTTGTATAGTTATTTTCATATTGTCTTTAGTCATGGGTATGTATTTTCTTTGAACTTAGTAGATTTCAAGAGAATAATTGATTTTGGATCTTGATGAGTGAATATATATTGTATATTGACTTTAATTATTTATTGCCTTTAGCCTATCTTGCATGTAATTATTTATTGTCTTTAGCCCAACCTCAACACCACCCCTTGTTTGTTTGAGACCAGTTATCTTCTAGCAGATTTCTTTACTAATATGCATTCCAACACGTTGAGTCATGTGGTTTCATTACCAAATATCAGGATTACAGATGAATGTTGTATGATATTTAATGGGTATTTCGGAAACACCCTAAAAATGTTTGGAAGAACAGGTTATGATGTGGTTGAAGGTATTCATGAGACATTAAGAAATGGGTTTGAAAGATACATAAGTGAAACTTCTGGAAGAGACATACATGGTTATTGAAAGCGCCCTCGATCCGCGGGGGTGCGCGGATCCGCTTTTGACCCTTGAGGTTTGGGAGTCGCCACCTAGTTATTGTGGTCTAGGAACCAAACTGACTCTAACATGGATAAAAAGAACTAATCTACCACAAAAAATCTGAATTCGGGGATCATGTTACGGGGTTGGAAGGTGTTAGGCACCAACCCCGCCCGGCCAAAGCCGGTCTCTACTAACTTCCCAAATATATCACATTGCTAAAAACCTAGATAAAAATAAAAAAATTACATACCTTTCCGATAGCAAGGATTTTGTTCCCTCAGATCTGACAAAAAGAGCTCCTTGTACTGTACTCCCTTGCTTCGTTCTGTCTCCGGATTTGACTTCGGATCTCCTAGATCAAGGTATCTCCTTGTTTTTGGATCTGAACTCTTCAAGTTTGTTGCGGATTTGGGGGTGTTTTTGGAGGGATTTTAGGTGTTTTTGGAGGGATTTTAGGTGTTTTCTAGACTAAAATTGAAGGAGGGATGTTAGGTAAGGAGTTGGGACTCCAAAACTAGGGTTTATGGGGGGCTAGGGGAGCTTCTAGACCTACTTCTTTTAGGGTTTATGATTTGATACGAAAATAGGGTGTGAGCACCTCTATTTATAGATGTTTTTAGGAGTTGATTTGGATAGAGTTAGTGTTTAATTAGAGATCTTTTAATTTGAGTTGTGTTTTAGTTTGACTTGTTTTAGGTAGAATTATGTTTTAATTAGAATTGTTTTAGGTAGAATTATTTTTAAGTTAGAACTCTATTAGATAGAGTTATTAATCAATTATAATTCTATTATGACTTTTGGTCTTATTTGATTGACTTTTAATGTTTTGACTTTAGTCTTAATTGATTGACTTTTAATATTTTGACTTCAGTCTTGCTTAATTGACTTTAATTTTGACTTCAGTCTCACTTGATTGACTTTAATACCTTGACTTCAGTCTTGCTTGATTTACTTTTAATTTTGGGAGAACCCCCCTCTAAAATATCTTTAATTCTTTGGACCCCCAAATGGAGGGGTCCTTAAAGAAATATCCCACGAACCCTCAACAATTTTACCCGAAAGTCCGATTGATCGATTTTTTAGGTTCAAAATTTTAAATTAATTTCATTAATATTTAAATTTAATAATTTATTATTTTATTTATTAATTTCGGAATTTTTTATCTTGAAAATTGTGAAATTACCGTTTTGCCCCCGGAGAGGACTTTTCACATTTTAAGTCGGTTTTTAATGTTCTAGGATGTTTTAGAATCGGTTTTTCGTAAGGAATTCAATGGAAATATTAGTTTTTATTATTTATGAAATTTTTTGTGTAAAATGGTTGTGAACTTTATGAGGGGCATTTTCGTAATTTTGTTAAATTCTGTTAAAATTGGTGAAATGATTTATTTGGTTCCGATTTGTCATTTTATGTGTTCGAATGGGTTTTCCTAAGCGTAACGTAGGCTCTAAGGTTGTTTTGAGGTTAGGGGTATTTTGGTAATTTGGTAATTTTTAGTGATTTTTATCGTGAAGTTTCTTTTTGGTCTGCAAGATGATGATTTCTATGTTTCTGGGGTCGTACTTTTCCTAGCGTAGCGTGGTTTCTAAGGTTTTGTCAATTCGAGATACCTCATCTGGATTTCTGAAACAAATCTGGTAACAAAGTAAAGCAATGGAATACACATCCATCATTGGGAATCCTTGCGATCGGGTTGACGAGTTGATTAATCAGGCGGATGCAAAAATAGGGTGTCTACAGTTATCTAATGTTTTTTCATGAACTTCATCGTTTAAGTATCATGATATCGGCATGGCTACGAAGAATGTTACTCGATCTGTCTTAATTACTGGTGGAGAAGAAATGAGGGATTGAAACTCATATTACATTTTTATATTCGAGCTAGTGAAGAGTTTACCACCTTTTTGGCATATAAACTTGTTTTGTGCAGTTACTTCTGAATGAGAAGTTATTTTAGTGGGAAATATCAGGTAAGAGTATTTTAGGTGGATCTGATTCAGCACTGAAGCTTGTGCTATGAGTTGCTATTTGGAATTACAGTGGGGAGTATTACCTCTCACTGATTTTCAAACTGAAGCTTGCCTTTATCCCAAAATTCGTCTTCTTTAAACAAATTTGACCATATAAAAAACCCTTGATTTTCTATCTAGAAAATCCTTTATTTTCTATATTCCAACAAGTCCTCTATCCAGTTTTGATGCTTGAAGATTGAACTTTAATGAATGAACAACATTTTAGTTCAAAACTTACACGTTACTAAGTGATTGTGCTATTATAAGTAGAGAGATCTCCAATTTCAAAAACTTAAATGAATGAAAACCAACAACACAATCTATTGTTTTTCTTCTCCAAAAGAATTCAATATATGTTTCAGACAGTTTAAAACGTTAGATGTAGTAGGCTTTTAAGCTCTTAGTCTTAGGTGGAGCAAATCAGTGATAGATACTGATCTCTGGCAATTGTGCCCTTGAGTCCCCAAACAATAAACTGGATGTTGTGGCACCCAAGTGTGCCCAAGTTTTTTCCAAGTAAATTACATTACGTGGAAGGAAGGTTGTGCTCGAAACTAGACACAGGAGAACCGTCCACCTCAACCACATTTGATAGCAAAATTAACATCAAATATCTTATTATTAGTGGAGATAATAAATCATCTCCATTGTCACCTAAATTCACCCAAACAAATTGCTCTAAACCTAATAGTACTAACCCAACATTGGATTTAGCAATTTGCACAGGACCACAATAACTAGGGGAGCAAAAATGAAGATCCCAAGATATCTTTGGATATAATTAAATGGGGTATCAAGATTTCTGCAGCCAACCCAAAATTTTCAAATAAGGGATTGCGATAGATTCCTTATGTCCCACAACCTGCATGTAGTGTCCTGATTTCCGGTGGCAAGGATCCGCCCATCAGGGTGCCATGCTGATGCAAAGGAATAGTCTAAGTGTCCTCTTAGATTCCCCACCACCTACAAAGAGAGAAATATATTAGAGTTCAGTACTGCTAGACCACTAATGAAGTTTCCAATCCAGTTGAACATGTAACTCACTTTTCCTGATTGGGTGTCTGCAATCAAACAATCCACACTATCTCTAAGAACGGTGAGCAATTTACCATCGGGGCTAACAGAAGTGTTCTGCAGAAATGTTAAAGCTAGTGAGAACATGGTGTGGCTGTCAAATGAAGATCGTAAAGAGGAGATGATGCTACAATGTACTTACATTCATAGACCAGGAGAAGGCAAAGCAACTCAGGCAGGAAAAATTTTCAGTGTCGAAGACCCTCACTAGTGCATCATTGCTTGCAGTCATCAGTCTAGTCGAGCCGCTGTAGGACGACTAGTTAGGTAATATGGTCTCTTTCTATTAGTAGTAGTGGAAGGGAGATGGGATTACATTCTTACTTGGATCCCTTGAAAAATAAACCTAGTTGGCAAATCATTCACAACAGAATACATAAATAAAAATAATGTATAAAATCCATTCTTAGCATTGCTCAGTTCAAAGAACACAAATATATGGAACTTAGGATGTTACAGGTTCAAAATTTGTTAATGCTCGATGGGTGCTTGTGCATCACATAGTCGCTCTTAATACATCATTTTTACTTGAAAATTTTACTCGTATAATCGCATCAACCCACCATCTACTCGTAAAATTTTATCAGTGTTGGAAGTTAAAAGTAGTGAAGCTAAAGCTAGCCCAAGAGGAAAGGAAAATGCTGGAATGACACATACGGAGACACGAAGGTGACAAAAATTATTTATTTACAATACAAAGAAGGTGGTCCAGTGTAAGAAAGTATTAATCAATGATTCATTAATGCTCACCTTTGAACCTCGTCGACCCTTAGTAGTTGTTTGAATACGAATGGAAAATCCTTCTTGATACCCGTAATCTTCATAATACTTCTTGGCTTCTTCAATTGAATCAAAGATCATCCCCACATACGGTACATTCAACTTTTCAACATTCTTTATAGGACTCTCACAATCAACATGTTCTCCACTATCTAATTGGATTCTCGATGAAGATCCAATAGTTTCACCAATAGTCGCTTCCCCACACTTGTCAACGCCAATTGTATCCATGAAATATTTTCACTGATACATTAAATCACAATCAATGCATTAAAGGAAGATTCAAAGTTATGCCAATCGTATGCCTTCATTGAAGGTAATGCAAAACTATCTAAAGAATTAAAGTTATTCCAAAATAAGCTTGTGATTCAGAAGGCTGAACCTTTTGAACATCTTTCCAATAATACTCATAACCAACTCTACCAAAACCTCCTCCCATCCCTTGACTAATACCATAAACTACCACAACTCCCCAAACAAAACTCCAATGCATTTCCCTATAAAAGCATTCTGAACCAATCCAGGGGTGCACAACTTGAAACCCCAAAATCCCTCTTTGAGTTTCTTCTTCTCCTCAGCCTTCCAATCAAGTGGAAGGCTCTCTTCCTCCTCCACTAGAAAAAATTTCTAAAAAATAACCACCACCCAATTCAAAACTCACTGTTTTCGAAGTGGGTATCTCGATTTCTAATCGAAATTCCTCAAAAATGAGAATTTCTAAACTACCAAGCAAACAAACAACGTCAGTTATTCGTGAAGTGGGTGTCTCAATTTCGATTCAATGTGTTCGAAGTGGGTATCTCAATTTCTAATCGAAATTCCTCAAAAATGGAAAATTTTGAACTACCCAACTCGAAATTCGCCAATCGAGAGTTCGTTATCCCCAGTGGCTTTTGATCCATCACTAGAATTTACTTTATTTTTTTAACTTATAAAGTTAAGTTAAGTGGGCCTTAGTGATTGTATTACAGTGGATTGGTTTATAGAGTGATCAATTGGGAGGAATTCCATGTTCTTGCAAATTCAATGAAATCATTTATGATTTGGAAGCATAATAATTCTTTTTGAATTTGGAAGCAAATTCAATGAAATCATTTATGATTTCTAACAAAGCTTGAAATAGGAAAAGTAATCTAACTTTTCAAAATCAAATATATATTAAAAAAAAATAATAAGCACCATAATTTTGCTCGATTAAGGGTAAAAAAACATCCCACTGGTTTCCTCATACTAAGAAATGGCTTTGCTTCAGCCATTTCTAACAAAGCTTGAAATAGGAAAAGTAATCCAACTTTTCAAAATCAAATATATATTAAAAAATAAAAAATTAAACACCATAATTTTGTAAAGGAAAAAACATAATTTTACTCGATTAAGGGCAAAAAAAATATCAAAATCGTAAAATAAACACCATAATACATGTAAATCAATAGAATCAACGAAGAAAATATAGATCCCCAAATTGAAAATATAGATACATGTAAATCATAAATTTCAATCACCCTAATACTCAATTTTTTTTTTGTTTTTCAAATTCTCAAACTTAATAGAGTTAAAAACTAACGTGAATGTCATTTTATTTATTTATTATTACGGAAATCAAGGCTTGTGACAAGGCGACCATAAAATGTAATGGAAAGGAAGCCGTCACCAACTTTGAGTGGAGCACATATGAGAGGGAGATTACTTTTGAGAGGAACAATAGAGGTATTACTTTGTTTTTATTGTTTTTTATTTTTTGATAGGTTGGAGGTATTAGTCAATGTAATTAATCCAGTTTTGTTGAGTTAGTTGTAATGGAGATGATACTATATGCTATTGTTGTGAGCCTCCAACAAAACACATTTACATGAATTGATCTAAAGTATGTTTCTTATTATTGTTTTGTAGCCACTGATCTCAATCTTGATTTAAACTTGGGAATTTCTCTTTTTGATGGATCAAAGGGGAACAACAGTATCAACGGTTTCCATTATCAAAGTGGCCCATACAACATGCCCAATGCCAGGAGAGCAAAGGTAATATTCAAAAAATAGAAAAGACCAGATCCAAAATCGTAAAATAAACACCATAATACATGTAAATCAATAGAATCAACGAAGAAAATCTAGATCCCCAAATTGATAAAGAAATCAATGTATATCATGGATCATAGATGCATCAAAGTGAAGATCAAAATCAAACCTCCGTTCGTGTTCGTGAGACGAAGTTGCAGCGAAAGCGAGAGAGAGTGTAACTTAGTAGGAGCGAGAGAGAGGAGGGTTTCGACGAGAGAGAGGAGCCATTCGTGTTCGTGTTCGTGCTTCGTCGATGGAGTTGCAGCGAGAGAGAGGAGAGTTTCAACGAGAGAGAGTGAGAGTGAGGAGGTTCGAGGGTTTCGGCGTCGCGAGAGAGAGAGAGAGAGGTTTTCGTCGAGGAGTTGCAGCGAGAGAGAGGAGGGTTGTTTGAGACTTTTAGAGAGAACAGACGAGAGAGAACAGACGAGTTCTCTCTGCTGTTTTTCACTCAGGGAGGGGACACTAATAAGTCAAAAGATGAGGGATGGCGCAGTAAAAACCTATAAGTTATCATTTAAACGTAATAAGCACTCTCTGCTGTTTTTTAGTCAGGGAGGTGACACTAATAAGTCAAAAGATGAGGGATGGCGCAGTAAAAACTTATAAGTTATCATTTAAACGTAATAAGCAATCTCGACCGTCCGATTTAATTATATCCAACGGTCGGGTAACTTTTGTTAAAATGGCTGACGAAATTGATGCCTCCGAACGCCTCCCTATATATATATATATATATATTCTCTAGTTTTTCTTCTATTTTCTTCTCTCCCCTATTCTCTAGTTTTTCGAGACCTATTGACCTAGAGTAGTTTCGTTAAAAGGTCTCCCCTTTGGGGTTTTTTTTATTCATGTTCTTCTAATCGCATGTTGTGATAGTATTTTTTATCAAGATTTCACATGTTGCAATTGATTTTCCGCGTTATGTTGTTTGCCCTACAATAGGGTTCCTAGCTTGTGATAGATTTTTTGTTTGGATTCTACCCTATGCTAGGGTTTGTGTTTGTGATAAGGTGATTAGTGGAGACCTACGATTGGCCTTTGCCCTTGTTGCTACCCTACGAAACCCCCCTTAGGTATTGCAACAACAACGGTTGGATTAGGTCTGCCTTACGATAGCTAAAGGGTGTTGTTGGGAGTTTTTTCTACGCAAATGGAGTTATCCTGCCCTGTGACAACAATTGACGGGCTATTTGCTACCTTGCGACAGCAATGGGGTTGTGCGGTATTGGTTCTAGGATGTTTTTTTGCCTTGGGACAACAACTGGTAGGTTGTTTGCTACCTTGCAATAGTAATAGGGTTGTGCGACACTGATTTTGGGGTCTTTTTTACCTTGGGACAACAACTGGTAGGCTATTTGCTACCTTGCTACAACAACAGGGTTGTGCGGCACTAGTTCTGAAGTCTTTTTCTACCCTACGACAACATCTATGTGTGTTGTGTGTTTGCCCTACAACAACAATTGAGGTACTGTTGAGCTATTTGCTTCCTTGGAAAAGTAATTATGTTGCTGTTAGGGTGTTACGATAACATTCTGGACTGTGCGACACAACTGGCCCCCTCCTATGTTCTTTCTTTCTGATTTGTTCGATAGGGTTGGACTTTGTAACTAGAATGCTACTGATTTGTGTTGTTGGCCTTGATACAGGCTGTTGGCTGAGATAAATGCTATTGCGATCAAAATTGTGATAGTGTGGTGCATGTGCAACAAGACTAGGATGTTGGTTGTGTACTTCTGTGACCCAATGATGTTGATGTGTCACAATAAAGTTGGTATATGACAATACTATTGTTCTTTGCAATTATGCTAGATTTTTTTTCAAGCCAAAGTGTAGTTTTCCTTTTTGCAATGCCTCTCATTTATTGGTAAGAGTTATGACATTGCATCAGTCTTGGTGTCGGTTCATGAGAATCTATTTGGATAGTAACGACAGATCTGGATGGTTTTTGGATATTGTTATTACTCATTGTGGTCAAAGGAATAGCTTTAGTTATAGTCATTGTGGAAAAATAGGCCATGAGAAGGTATGATGCTTTTTGTCCTATCCTTATTTGTTGAACTTTACTGCATCTCCTTCGTTGGGGCATTCTACTTCTTGTGTTGCCACTGTGGATTGCTCACTTGTTTCCATCGTTGTTTTTCCTAGCACTATTAATTTACAACAGCTTCAGACACAAATTGTTACCATTGCTCGTGATTAGATCGGTATTCATACTAATTCATATTCAGCTATGGCCTTATTTATCACATTTCCAAGTATATTTTATGCATTTCATGTTACCCAGTCTGGTCCAGTTCCCTTGACATGGGTTATTGATTCTGGTGCCTATGATCACATGACCAGTGAGTCTAACCATTTCACTTTATCTATTTTCCTTAATACTTATAGGGAGGTTTGCCTTGTTGATGGGTTCCTTACACCTATTCACAACAAAGGTACCATCCCCTTATCATTTGGTATTTCTCTTGACTCTATGCTCTATATTTCACATCTATCTCTTAATCTTTTGTCTGTGAGTAATCTTACCAAATCTCTAAATTGCTCAGTAACCCTTTATCTTACTTATTGTACTTTTTAAGACTTGACTTTAAGAAATATTTTTGGAAAGGGGTATGAAAGAGATGAAATGTACCTATTTAGGTCTTCACATATTGCTACTCCGACCTCTGTGTTATCCTCTTCTAGGAGTCATACTTTTTCTTTTCAATCTTTATATTTGGGGTATACTCATTTAGGACATGCTAATTTTCAACACTTATGTTCTTTATTTTCTACTTTAAAAAATTCTTATAATGGGCATAAGTTTCAGTATTCTACGTGTGAGCTCTACAAACATACTCCTACTTCACATATCCCTTGTATACATCTGTTTAACACTATGTTTGATTTAGTTCATTCTGATGTATAAAGGCCTTCTCTTGTTACTGCTTTTAATGGTTATCGGTATTATATTAAATTTATTGATGACTATTCTCGTTATATTTGGGTTTACTTGATGCGATCTTGGTTAAAGTACTTCCAATTTTTGTTAACTTTCTTAAAATGATTCAGACCCAATACAACATCATTGTTAAAGCTCTTCGATTTGATAATTGAGGTGAATATATTTCTGATGGGATTCACTATCACCTTTATGAGTATGGTATGCTTCACCAGTTGACTTGTCCCTACACCCCTGAGCAGAACGGGGTGGCAGAGCACAAGAACTACCACCTTATGAACATTTTCCATTGCCTTCTTCGATGCATGCATGTTCCTAAGTTATATTGGAACATGGCGGTCCTCGTGTCGGTCTTTCTTCTTAACCGTGTTCCGAGTCACACCTTAGGGGGACATGTGCCTCTTCATGTTCTTTGTCCTGATATCAGCCTCTTTCCGATTACACATAAAGTTTTTTGGTGCACTTGCTTTGCTCAGGATCACACCCTTTATCGCACGAAATTAGATGACAAAGCCGGTCGATGTGTTTTCTTAGGCTACTCATCTACGTCAAAGGGGTACCGATGTTATGATCATATTTCTCATCGTGTCATACATTCTATAGATATCACTTTTTTTTAAATGTTCCTTACTTTTGTGCCACATCTTCTTTGTAAGACTCTTCTTATGCTCATTCTCCTATGTGTTGTCTTCTCCAGTCTTCGATTTAACTTTGCCAACACGTTAAGGTTTACTCTCGTCCTCCTCATCCCTCTTCAGCCATGCCAACCTCCTCATTGGAATCAAGTATATTATCTCTTACCCCTACTCATATCCCATCTATTTTTGACTCTCACTTACCTATTGCACTTTTCAAAGGTAAGCGAGGGTGTGTTACTGATCATCCTATTGCCCAGTTTATTTCCTATCAGGGACTCTCTTCTTCTTATCAGGCCTACCTTGCCTTTATTGCTTTTATTAGAGTTTCCTAATCTATTTCAAAGGCTTTATGAAATCCTTAGTGGACTACAACCATGATTACTAAGATGGATGCTTTGTAGAATAATCATACTTAGAAACTTGTACCTTTTTCCTCTAGGGAGTAGACTGTTGGTTCTAAATGGGTTTTCATTGTCAAGTATCTGGCGAATGGCACTGTTAATCGATACAAGACTCGCCTAGTTGCTAAGGGATTTATGCAGACTTCAAGAAATGATTTTGGTGCTACATTTGTTTTTGTAACTAAACTTTCTTCTGTTTACATTATTATATCTTTAGTTGCATGTCAGTCGCGTCTTATTCACCAATTCGATGTGAAGAATGTCTTTTTGAATAGTGATTTGATTGGGGTTATCTATATGGACCCTCATTCTGAGTTTCGTCTTCAGGGAGAGTATTCTAGGAAAGTATGTCGCCTCATCAAATTTTTGTATGGCTTGAAGCAGTCTTCGTGAGCCTGGTTTCAACATTTTTATGAGGTTATTTTATCTATGAAGTTTTCCATATGCTACTTAAATCATAATTGCTTTGTTCATCGAAGATTGGATGGCTGTTGCACCATTGTTCTAATTTATGTGAATGATATTATCCTGATTGGATATGATGCACAGTGGATTGACAATGTAAAGATGTTAGTAGGTCGTGTTTTTTAGGTTAAGGACTTAGGTCCCCTCATGTACTTCTTGGGGATAAAAGTGGCTCGTTTTCGTCGCGGTATTTTGTTATCTCAGTGCCAATACACATTAGATCTTTTTTAGGATACTGGTATGCTTGGTTGTCGTCCTACTTTATCTCCTATGAATCAAAATCATCGCCTTCATGCAGAATCTGATATCTATTATTTGATTATTCTTTTTATCAAAGACTTGTAGGCTGTCTCATTTATCTAACTAACACTATACTGGATTTGACTTTTGTAGTTAGCATAGTCAGTCAGTTCATGCATGTTCTATGCACTTCTCATCTTGGCGCCATTTATCATATTATTCGCTACTTGAAGTCGCATCTTGATCTTAGATTTTTCTACTCGTCCACTGCTCAGTCTCATTTGTCTTACTTCACTGATGCTGATTATGCTGGTTCTCTTACATATAGAAAATCTACCTCTAATTTCTATATTTTTCATGATGGTAACCTAATCTCATGAAGAAGTAAGAAACATAGTGGTTTCTCGTTCTTCTACTGAAATTGAGTATCGAGTTATGGCCCTTGACACATGTGAGCTTATTTAACTTCAGTCTTTATTGACGGAGCTGGAATTTCATGTCTCTAGTTCCTCCACATTGTTCTGCGACGACAAGTCTACTATTATGCTTGCTTCTGACTCTATTCTTCACGAGAGAACTAATCATATAGAAGTTGATGTCCACTTTCTTAGGGAGAAAGTCTGATCTAGTGCTCTTCAGACAATATTTATATTTTCTTCAAATCAAGTTGTCAACATGCTTACGATGTCTGTTGGTCTATTTGCCACTAACTTACACCTTGTCAAGCTAGGTTTGGTTGATATATTTATCCTAGTTTGAGGGGGAGTATTGGAAATATGTAGTTTCTTTATATGCTTATTTCTATTTTACTATTGTTAGTTTTCTATGTAAGGGCATTTATGTCCATTCTCTTTTTAGTTTATATATATATATATATATATATATATATATATATATATATATATATATATGTCAAGCTCTTATTATGAGACTTGAGAATTTTCTTCTGCAATTCTTCTATTTATAGGTTTACAAGCATACATATATGTTTGATAGAAACTAATTAATAAAAAGAAAAGGAAAACTAACTTAGTTAAAGTAACAAGCACACACAAAAGCACCAAAATTTTAACATGAAAAAAATCCTCCAATGAGAAGAGAAATCACTACGGGATAAATTGACAACAAATCACTATAGCAAAATAAAGAGTACAAAAAGGGTTACCCATGCTCTAACTTGAGTTTTACAAGAAAATAATTGGGTTACCTAGCACATAAGGCTTTACATATGTCCAATACTAATATTAAAATCTCTTATAGTCTATCTCGACCAATTATGACAAACCACGACCACCACCACCATGCATATATACGACTACCACCATCACGACCAATCATGACGAATCATGACCACGATCACCACCCCGACCACAACCAATCACTATCACCATGCACCAATCACCATCACCATGCCACCATCACCACCATGCTACGACTACTACTACTACCACCACCACCATGACAAAACCACCACCATCATGCCACCACTACCACTATGCCACCACCACCAAAATGCCACTATTACTACCACCAACATGCCACCACCACCATGCCTAATCACTATCACCATGCCCCAATCACCACCATGCCACGATGATCACCACTATCACCTTGCCACGACCACCAAAATGCCACAACCACCACCATATGCCCCTATCACCATACCCGATCAAATTTCTCACTAGACTTCAATTTCTCACCACCTTGTTCCTTTACAACCTATTTTATATTTACAAATGTTAAATTGAATAAGAAGATCATCATACAAACAAATATATAATATAAATTATTTACCAATAAGAGGAAGAATATGAAATTTAAACACAAATAAATTGAACTAGTACTAAAACACTGTTGTTGTCTAAATTTGCTTCCTTGTATGATTTGCTTCATTGTACGATTTATTAAAATCATTTCTACCACCAAAACATTATTATAAGATATCTTTACTTTAAAATATCAAACTAATTAACATAGTTGATCAAGTTATTTAAACGTACACACACATACATAAATAAATTTGAATTTAAATACATAAGGAATGATATAAGTACATGACCATCTAAATTAACTCTTTAACTTTGTTAATATATTAACTTTAGACCTCTGCAATGTCTTCCTGACTATATGTCTTCTTTTTATCAATATTGAATCGGAATACGTATTATAAATCATTAGTAATTCGAATATGCATCGTACTAATCATTGAAGGTTAAAATTAATAAAATTTATCATATTATTTTGTTGAAGATCTTCTTTATGTTATTTTCAAGAATTTCAATGAGTTCTTTTATGAACCTCATTACATAATACCCACAACTAATATTGTCCGTTTGTTTAGGGCACTATATACATTAATCATATATAACAACAAAATCAATCTATAGATAGTAAATTTAAAATAAGTCATGCAAGATCAACATCATCAGACTCAGGCCATTGCAAAGCTTGAAGTTCAAATGGGGCAGCTGGCACATGCATAGGGGAGAGATGAGTCATTTTTTAGCCAAACGGTATCCAACTCGGGAGGCAATGCAAGTAAGAAAATATCACCCTAAGGATAGTATGAGGTAGGTAGTAATTCTGACACAGGCCACGAGGCCGTTCAAGCCATTCACACCCTAAATCTGGAAAGCAAGTGAATAATCATGTCCATCTTCCTGAAAAGAACAATGAACAAGTCAGTAATCCAGCTGATCTGTAGGGGCCCAAGGCCCCTAAATTGGAAAACCAAAAGAAAGGTTAGGAACCATTAAGTATGCCATCAGTCCCTACATATGTGCCTTTAAGATAATAGTAAGGTTAAATAATTCGGGGAGATCTTAGAAATTTTTAAGAACGTCCAAATCAATATCCCTTATTAGATGCCATTAATCAAATACCCTCATATGTTAAGTTCTTAAAGGATCTCTCACCACCACCAAGAGGAAAACATATGTCCGTCGACAAGTTTTCGTGGTAACACATGTCTCAGGTCTCAATTAGTAAATCATCGCACCCAAATATAAAGACTCGGGTTGCCCCACAATCCTAATCACTATTAGTGATACTATGGTGAAAAAATGTCTCATAGATTTAAGGGCTAGCGTGAGTCTCTTACTCTACTTAGTTGATAAGAAACTAGATTTGGGAGAGTTAAAACCAACTAACATCACCCTTAATCTCACAGACTTGTCAATTAAGATCCACAAGGGAATTGTAAAGGGCGTTATCATTAAGGTCAATGCGTTTTATTTTCCAATAGACTTTGTAGTATTAAATACCGAGTCAATTGTCAATCTTGATCGTCACGTTCTAGTGATTCTAGGTTGCCCTATCCTAACCATGTCAGATACCGTTATCCATTGTAGGAATGGAGTAATGACACTCGTTTCGATAATATGAACATTTTTCACAATAATCTGCAGACTCACGATCTAGATGATGTAGATGATGTCAACATGATTGACACATGCATTAGTGAGTCCTTGGAAAGTTCCTACCCTTTTGATCTCCTAGAAAACTGTTTAGCCCATTCTGGAAGGGTTATGACATTATTAAGTATGTTGAAGAGGTCAATCCATTGTTAGATTCTACATCTCCTCTAGACTATAAAAAATGAAACTCCAATGTAGATTTTGAGAAATGGAAATCTAAGGTAGAACCACTTCTTGTCTCCACTAGCATGCCAAGTCCATTAATTGTCGAGCCCCCCAAGTTGGAGCTCAAAACTCTCATAGACACACTATCTTATCATTACCTTAGTGAGTTTGAAACCCTATCTGTGATTATAACATCTGATCTAGATACTGGATAGGATGGTAAGTTGTTAAAAAAAATTTACCTAGGGCAAAAGGGTACTATGACAGTAGGTTACATATTTTTCCTAAGAAATTAAAACCTAGATCATTAAGTCCGTACATAATCCATTTTGTGCACCAATATGGTGCAATAGAAATCTAAAACCCTAAGAATGGGTCAATTTTTCAAATCAATGGACAAAGACTAGGACCGTATCTAGAATACTCCATTCTAGAGAGTAATGAGGTGAAAATCGAAGATCCTATTTATAAGGATTAGAATTGCCATCCATTTGATTGAAGACGTTAAACTTTGCATTTTTGGGAGGCAACCCATGATTTTAGAGTTTTTAGGGAACCGATAATTTTTTTAGAATAAAGTAGTATTTATTTTCTGATGAAAAATGGTTTTCAGTGTTTTCAATTATTTCAGGTCATTCCTATATTAGAGATACATCAAATTAGGTGTTTTTCACCCTTTTGTCCTTACCCTTTCTAGTTATTCCAATTATGCATTTCATGCATTTCTTCTAGAAATTGAAATATTGAGGACAACATTCAGTTTAGGTTGGAGGGTATGAGTTGGTTAATATATATTAAAAAAATTAAAAATATATATATATATTTTGATAGAAAATCATGACTCTTTCAATTATTTGGATTGTCCTTATTAATAAGTTGGGTGCCACCCTTAAACATCACTCCTTTTTAATCTTCATCATCTGGCGTGGCCTCTGTTCAAACTCTTTGACTATTTCAACTATACCGGGTGCCCTTATTGATACGTGTGGTGCCTTTAACATGACTCTTTTTCTATGTTCATCATCTCTCGTGTTGAAGTAGAAATAGTATGATATATGGTTGAAGGCGAGGAGGCAGCATGGGAAGGAGAATGCAATGGGCAGCAAAAGCGGGACATCTGGGAGGGATCCCTCGAAAGTTGGTAATAATGGGCGTTGGTGCTTTTGCCAAAGTCATGACGACACTCCTCAACTCCACCTCCGTCTCCAATTCCCAAACCCTAATTCGTCTCGTTCGATGTCGTCCTCCTGGCACACCCCTCATTACCATCAGCAACCACATGTCCACGTCAGCTCTCCCTTCTCTATTTATTTATTTATTTATTCTTTTTTTTGTGTGTGTGAAGATATCTAGTTGATTTAAAAAAAAAAAAAAAAAAAAAACAGGTTGGATGATCCACTTTTGTGGGGGTTCAAGGGTTTCCCAACTACGGATGCAAGATTGGCACGATGGGTACTGGCAGCTGAAGACATTTGCTTCAAAAATACACTTCTTTCCTACTTTTTCCGGCTTGGTATGTTTTCTATTTTTGCTCGTCCAATTTTCAATTTATGTGTTTCTTTCATTGAGCTTTTTTTGTTTTTTTTTTAAGTCAATTTTTTGATCTTATGTTGGGCTTAGCACACGAAATTCATTTTTACTTATTAGTGTTCATGAGAAGTGCTGAATTGAATTTGGAAATGGAAGTCTGTTAATAAATAGTTAGAAATGATTTGTGTTTTTGAAACATTGAACTTTGGCTTATTGCTATTATTATTATTATTATTTTTTTTAATTTTTTGGAGTTGACAGATTGTGAATATTATATGGGGACGGGCACACATGATACATCTGCTTCCAAGGGTGGTAAGATTGAAGAGCTTGAAGATGACTGCTTTTGGGGATAGAGTTTCTGATTAGAGGTTGAAGAAGAGGGTATTTAGGTCATTTCTTAGTGGTTTATGACAGAAGACCTAAGTCAACGGGCTATGTCATCTCTTTAAAAACATAGGATATCATAAATATTCACCAAAAACACCTATATGGATCACCTGACCTCGATCTTCTCTAATAGACTAATGCAAAATAAACTCAATACCCTTGTCTTCAACTTGAAACCGAGAACCCTTTTATTTCTCTTCCCCAAACCAGTCATTTCAATCTCTTGGGTAAAGTTTTTACACTAATTTTCAACCTTAAGATTAATCTACTTTATTTAACCTTCAAACCTAAAGAGCAAGATAGGATTTTTGAAGTATAAGAAGATGAGCTTTTTTGATGGAAAGTTGTATGTTTTATTTTTAACAAGGAATTGAGGCAAAGTTCAGAATGATGGATTGGAGATATGGTTAAATAGATTAAAATTAATTTACTGTAGAGGAAGAAAAATTAAAGGCTTTTGGTAGTATGTTGAAAATGAGTGTATTTAAGTTATTTTTATTAGTCTATAAAAGAAGATCAAGGTCGAAGGGGGCATGTTGCCCGTTTGAAAACATATCTCAAAAATTCATCAATTTGATGAAGGTGTATAAATCGTCCAACGGGTTGTGTCATCAGTTTGAAAACACATTCACCAAAGTGTAGAGGGTGTATAAATCACCCAAAAATATGAGGCAGGGGTGGGGCAACAAGGTAAAAGGTCATCAGTTTGAAAATATAAGGGGTATCTCAAATATTCACCTAAATGTAGAGGAGTGTTAACCCGAACGTTCAATCGATACAATATTTTAAACCTTGATGATGATGATGGATTGTATGCGGTTTTGGTTATCATCAGATGTGGAGGCATGTTGAGTTATGGTCAATAATACCTTGACTACTATACATTCTGACTATATCATTTTGAAGCTTATTGCTGCAATTTGGCACATGGCATGTACCGAGTGCTTATTATATGTATTAAGAATACTGTGTGCTTTAGGATATCCAATCTGACTTCTTTTCCATTATTTAGTGCATTGGATAATTCACTACTACCACATGCACATGTAACATTTCATGCATACATCCATGCCTGTGAATGTATTTATCTATCTTTATGGTTTGTAACAGCATATTAGGTATCAGTTTGGTTAGTTCTATGAGAAATCCACAAAAAACAGGCAGGATGCCATTATTTTCTTGCTGGTAATCAATAAGACTTGTATCGGCTCATTACTAAGCCCATTTGTTTTCGCAACTTAAAAATTTCGTGCTTTACTACGGGTTCAACATAAATCTATGGTTGTTGATTTGTTACTCAACTCCTACTATTGCTTTCAACTTATTTTCGTTGAGTTCTAGTAGAAAATCATTTTTTAAACCCTTCAGAATCAGAGATGTGTTTCTAAGAGAGTACATTGTACAGGTAAATGCATACCCATAACAAGGGGTGGTGGAATTTATCAGGAACACATGAATGAAGCTCTTGATCGCTTGAATGCTGGAGCCTGGGTATTAACTTACTATCCTGTTCTTATACCTTTTTAAGAGAGCTTCTATTGCCACACCAACTTTTGCGAACTTCACCCCAAGATGTGTACTAATTCTTTGGTGATTTACATATGAATTGGGGTGGTGTTAGCAAATGTTGTTGTGGCCATAGGAATCTTTCCTTTCTAATTGGGTGAAGGATTTTTTAACAAAGAAAATTTGAGAGCACTGCTTGATAGGCCGAGGATAGTCTGTCGATGGTACACTATTATATGTGCAGGCCTACGGGACCAATTTTTTGATCAGGTCCTTTGGAGATCTTGTTTGCCCAAAACTACTTGGATTTATGATGATAAGTTGATAACCATGAAAGGATGGACTATAATGAATCATTTTTCATATTTTCTACCATCCACAAAAAATGCCAGACTTGCAGAAGTGATGTCAGGGTGAATACTTGGCTTAGTGGATCTCCTGGGGAATAGGGCTTAAAATGGGTTGGGTTCGGGCTGTATTTGAGTATATGGAGATGGATCTGTAGCCAACCTGTATCTGACTTGGATCAAGGGATATCACCCCATATTTGACCCTTTTTTTATTCGGGTGTACTCCCAAGGGTCCAAACCCATTAAATTTGGATCCCTTGGATTTTGGATAAAATCTGACCCATTTTATGCCCTACTGGGGAGGGCCCTAGTTGGAATCTGATGCATCCTCAAGGGCCACATGCATCAAAGTATAAGTGGTGGACTGCCCTTTTTGTTACCTGATTGTTACTCAGATTTTCTCTTTCTTATGAGGAAATCCAATATACAGTCAGGTTGACCTCTCCATTGCATGTGGTAACATTTTGGGGCATGGGGTCGCCATGGTTCCACCAAAGAGTTTTGTTTCAAACCAGAAATTGATTAAATGATGCTTAATTTCACCATTTTATTCTTTGGTAGTCCATAAAATTTTTCTGGCTTTTTAAATCAATATTACTGATGGGATGGTTAAGAACCAAGAGTTATTTTGGGGCTTGAAGATCTTCCTCAGATCTGAGTCACTAATCCTCGAATAGTGGTACCAAATGCTAAACACATGTTCAATGTACACCTTCATGCAAGTTGGTTGATTGGTCCTGAGGGATACCATGACATTTACTTTAGCTGGTTTTCTTCTTTAATTGATGTTAGAAGTTAATCTTTTATTCTTTTTAATTCCTGAAAGTTCTTTGTTATCTCCAAGGAGTAGTTACATACATTTCCAGAAGGAAAAGTATCCCAAGAAGGTGGACCTATCAGACGATTAAAATGGGGAACTGCTAGTCTCATTGAGCGTGCACCCATAACACCAATTGTTTTGCCAATTGTGCATCAAGGTTTTGAAAAGGTATTTTAACGAATTCTGGCTATTTTTATTTTTGACATTTTGGTCCCAACAACTAATGCATTCATCAATCCTATATACTTATTGTCAATTCCCTATTATCGAGTAGAAGTTCGCCTCTCTGAGCTTACACAAGCTATGAGTTTACCTAATTGAATTTTATTTTAATATGCTAAGATACTCACTATGATCAAAACACAAGGACTGTCTATGGTATGATCGTATGGCTCATGCACTCGTGACTATTGGGAAAATGTGCAATGCTTACCTTTTATTATTTTAAATTTCTTTTTCTTACAATTAATGTTTTCTTCCTTTATAATTAGATGATAATATGGGGAATTCTTTTTTATTTCATGAGATGAATTGAGGTCCATAGGAAACATGTTGAGCAACAGGTTCATAGTTTAGAGTTGTCTTCAATGATCTATTTGTTCAACTTCTTGTAAACATAAGATGGTCATAACTGAAGATGTGACTAGGCATCTCATTTACATGGCTTTCACATGCAGAATTCCTATCAAATAGGATGGCTTTTGTTTTGGTCGTTGACGTAGTTGAGTTGAATTTACATATGGATGTATTATTATATGCCGATTAGGATCCAAAGAGATTATACTTGGTAAAGTCATTTTGTGAGTGGAAGATGTTTTTCCTCATGTAACATTTTTCCTAAGACCTGAGGAGTTTGATTCTTGCTACATACATGTGTCAATTGTATTGATTTACCAAGTAGTGACAGCACATTTGTGTTGATATAGTGGGGAGGCAAAAGGGTCTTATGGCTGTGGTGTGTGGAGGGGTTTTTTGAAGGGGGTTGGAGACTTTGAGAAAGAAACTAGTTTTAGGTTGTTGAGGGAATATGGTTCTTTTTTGGGAAGATAGGTGGTGTGGGACTTCGGCTCTATCATCTCAATACCCATTTTCGCATGTCTATTCCTTAAAGAGGAATATTTTGATTGAACAATGTTCGAGATGCATCGAGAACACTTATTATTGTGACTTGAGCTTTCGGAGGAACTTCAATGATTGGGAGATAACTGAGGTGACACCTCTTCTCAACCTTTTAAATGAACTCCAACTCTGGGAGAATGATTAAGATAAGAGGAAGTGCGTCAAGGCTAATGATAAGAGATTTTCTATTAGATCTTTTTACAAAGCCCTTCTACCAAGGCCAGTTAATCGTCTCCCAACCTTTGCCATTTGGTTCAATTTTGTCAAGACCAAAGTTTCCTTCTTCACTTGACTTGTCTCCTTAGGGAGAATTCTCATGGTAGACAATCTGATTTCCATTGGATGGATTGTCCCCGTTGTATGAGAGATGGTGAATCCGTGGATCATATTCTTATTCATTGCTCTTTTCTCTTGAGGTATTTCATCTTTATTTCTTTCCTCGTTTCATATGAGTTGAGTTCTTCCCTACAACTTTCGCTCTTTGTTAGATGGTTGGAGATATAATATCTTTTCTCACAGAAAGAGGCACTTGCGGTCTATTCCTCCTTTGGCCATAGTGTGAGGTCTCTGGAAGAAGAGAAACAACAGGATTTTCAAAGGCAAGGACAACAACGTGCGCATGTTGTTCATTGAGATATTAGGGCTGTTGTTCTTTTGGGCTAAGCTTAACAAGGAGTTCTCTGGGGCTTTCTTTGAAGACTTTGTGTTCAGATGGAATAGTTTGTGTAGCTCTTAGTTTCTCTCATTTTGCTTGTGTTTTGTCTTTGTTGTTGTCTTTGCTCAGCTTTCATTTTGCTTAGTTTGATTTGTGTTCTTCTTGGTGGCCATCTCAGCCTCCTTTATACTCTCTTTTTTATCTTATTTATAAAATCTTTGTACTTATAAAAAAAAAACTTGTGTTGGTAGATCATGGGTATTCAGGTAATTGACCTTGTACTTGAGTGGTACAAAATATCCAATAAGGGATCCACCACGTTGTAAAGGTCTTATCTAATTCATTACTTCCCTAATTCAGTTGGATGCGAGTTTTATTGATGAAATAATTTTGACCAAATTCTTAAGTTCTTGAAAATATATGTGGAAGTAAAAAAGTGTAATTTTATTTACTTCAAAAATCCAGCCACTATCACCTTGCGTTGCTTGAAAATTCTAAGGGTCAATGCGGATCATTTGGATGTAAGGATGGAATTGAAATAAAAAAAGGACAAGGAACTAGACCAGAACGGAAAAGATCTGGCATGATCCTGTGAATGAGATATTTAGGTGGAAATAATGCAAAGAGCAAACATGCTAGATCCTATCCTAGAAATCAAGGGCAATGGCTGCCCATGAAAATATGTGGACATGGATTAGCCACGGATTTTCTTCTTGAGACTTGAGCTTCTCCTTCATTGTTCAACGACGGCTGATCTTTGGGAAAGGTTCTTCAATTTGTTCGGAGTAGTTGGTTGTCTTCCAAGATCCATTCGGAATCTTTTTCGAAGATTGGTTAGAGCAAGGCCTTTCCTTTCTTGGAGCGAAGAGATTTTTATGGAGCATCACTCACTTCAGGGTTTGTTGGGGGCTTTGGTTGGAGAGGAACAACAGGGTTTTTGAAGGAAAATCTAGTGATTCTCAGTCCCTATTCGTTTCGATCTTGGGTTTGATTTTCTTTTGGGCCAAAATATGTAAGGAGTTTAGGGGAGTGTTTTTTGAAGATTTCTTAGGGAACTGGGATAGGGTATGCTGTATTAATTTCAGTTGGTTCCTTTGTAACGGTTGCGCTTGGTTAGTCATCTCACCCGACCTTGATTTTCTAATAAACTCTTTTGCTTATAAAAAAAAAAAAAAAAGAAAGAAAAAATTGCTGATTTGGGGCTTGGATTTACCAAAAAATGGCAAGAGAAAGGTGAAAAGATAAGGGAGTGAAGTGAAATAGAAGAAGAAAATGAATGAAAAAGAAATTAGGGCTTAATGTTTTAATAATAACCAGGTCGGGTGCATTTTGCGTTTCGCTTGATCGTCTGATCCATGTTCAATCGACCTGAACTTAGGGCCGTCAGCGGATACTAACCGGTTCAAATACACCAATCTTCGCATCCGAAAAAATATATGATATTTGAATTCGAATTCAGATCCGACGGATATTCTGAACCAGTATTCGATTTCGATTATCTTATTGGATATCCGGTTATATCTGATTCGGTTAACTACTAAATCGTGTCCAAAATTTGAACTGATTGCATGCCCCTTTGAACTCAGTCTTATGTGTTAAACTAGCGAAAATGACTTGAATGTCTGCATCTTCAACCGTAGCCAAAAACCCTTGATTCTTTTCCTCAAATCAGTCTTCTTTACAAAACCTATTATTTTCCTATATCCTTCAACCTTCAATCTCAAAGCAAGATAGGATTTATAGGGAAAGTAAAAAATAAAAATTAAAAAAAATTGAAGAATGCCCTCATCTTCAATCAAAGAAAAAACCCTGATTATTTCTTTATGAAAATTTCTTCACCCCTTTCTTCTTCAAAACTAGTCATCTGCCACCTTGACATTCTATCTACTTCAACCTTCAAAACTGAAGGCAAGATAGGATTTTTTGGGGAAGTAGAGGAAATGAAATTATAGATAAAATAAATGGAGTTTTCTTCAAAGGTGACTTAGAGATGCGAGACTTTGAAGCCTTGAGGAAAAAAATCTTGGGTTTTCTGGAATTTGGATCAAGTTTAATGATGTGAGAGAGTTGACTTACCTGGAAATGGAATGATTGGCTGAAGTCGCAGGAGAAGATGATGGAAATGATATCTTTCTCCTCATCTACAAGCCCTAGATGGAGACTACAGAACTCGAGTGTAGAGAGGAGATGGATTGAGGAAGAAAATTGTCTTTTAAGATTTATTATATAATAAAAAATAAAAGAATATTTATCTATTATTTCATATCGGATATTATCAAATTCGATATATGAATATTCAAATCCGTTTTTGATAAGCATTTGCACCAAGCGATGTTCATAGAAAAATGAATTGTTGAGTATCGAATGGTTTGGTGAAAATATCCACCAATTGGGTTTGAAAATGTTGCGCAAGATTCTTCGAAATGTTAACTGCACTCGTGTTATGAAAGTACAAATGCATTGTTTCTCGTTCAATCCCATAGTCTTTTAGCATTTGTTTCATCCATAAAAGTTGAGTACAACATCTTCCAACTGAAAAATATTCTACTTCTGCCGTTTATACTGAAATATAACTTTGTTTCTTAATATGCCAAGATAAAAGGCAATTTTCTATGTAAAAGCAACCTCCATAGGTTCTGTTACCATCATCAATGTTTCTTGCCCCGTTAGCATCTGAATAACAAGCAATTTTCCTGTTGGTTTCAAATGGAAACCATATCTACTGCAGGCTCCAACCCTATAAGCTATGTCTGGTCTGCTAGTGGCAATGTATAACAAGGTTCCTATCATGCTTCTATAAACTTTGGAATCTACATCTTGTCTAGATAAATGTTGGCTCAACTTCACAGTTGTTCTCATTGGAGAATTTGCATGTTTTGATCCTTCTAAACCGAACTTCTTCACTAGAATATTTTGTTTGAGATATAATGATTCTGTTCTTCAATTGTTTAACTTAAAGTCCAAGAAAGAAGTTTAATTCACCTTCTAAACTCATTTCAAATTCCGATTTTATTGTCTTATACTCTTGGCAATAATTGAGATAATTCTTCACATGTAGACACAAAGACTATGTCATCCACATAAATTTGAGCAATGAAGATGTTCGTGTCATTTCTCTTTACAAATAAAGTTTTGCATACACTTCCTCTGATAACTTTCTTAACTAAGAATTCAATCAATCTTTCATACCAAGCTCTTGGGGCTTGTTTAAGTCCATATAGTGCCTCTTAAATGATATAGATGAGAGGGATTATGAGGAATTTTTGTCTTTCATCTTCTTCATTGGTTGGCTTTTTTATCTATCTTTCATCTTCTTCAAGTTCTTCCTTTGCAGCTTTTCTAGAGTCATCTACCACTCCATTAACGGTTTTAGTGACAGTCAAAGTCCTGTTATTATAAATTTTGTAGGCTTTGCTTGTTGTAGAAGAACCTAGGAATATTGCTTCGTAACTTTTTGCATCAAAATTTCTGAGATTTTCTCTATCTCTCAGAAAATAGCAATCACTTCCAAACACTCTAAAATACTTAATATTCGATTTTCTTTCAACCCATAGCTCATATGTAGTCTTATTAGTTCCAGGTCTGATATACACCTACTTATTGTATAACACAAGCTGTATTTATTGCTTCAGCCCAAAAATGCTTAGGAAGATTCTTATCATTTATCATTACATTTGACATTTCTTGACGAACTCGATTCTTCCTTTCAGCTACTCCATTTTTATGAGGAGTCTTGGGAGTAGGGAATCCATCCTTAATGCCATTTTCATCACAATATTACCATCATCACTTCATATTCTCAATATAGAATTCCCTTTTTAATTTGTATTCTCTTGCATATTTTCTTGAACTTTCCAAAGGTATCTAATTTTTCTTGCAAAAATACAGTCCAAGTGAATCTCGAATAATCATCGAACATTACCAAACAATGTCTTTTTTTTATGATAAGTACTTATATATGAAACAAAAGAATATACAGAAGGTAGTCGAGGTGACCGACCTTACAAGAAAAATTAACTCATGCACACAGGCTCCCACCTAAAAACAAACTATTCAAAGAATACACCTTTAAACTTAAGAAAGATGTCACGCCCCAAAATCCCAACACGAATCCTTATGATTCATCAGTCAGAATCTCAAGGTGTGAGGTAATCAATCACACAACCTGATAGAACATTCACAAATAATAATACTTATGGAAAAAAAAATATACGCAGCGGAATAAACATTTGACTAACATCTATACGAGAGTCTAAAGTAAGCGGAAATCGACAAACATTGATATATGTTAAGATTCTCAATTTCATAATACATCAGGTTACAAAAATTTCTAAACTAACATGTTTCTTATCTACAAGCAAAAATCGTTAGGATCCCCTACTAATCCTTAAAGATACGGTGGCGGCAAGACATCAATTTGATCATCCTCGAGGACCTCCTCAAAAGACTCCTCAAAGAACAACTCTTCAATAGCTGAATAATCTGAAAAGGGAAGGATAGGGTGAGTAACAAGGGAATGTTACTCAGCAGGATGAACGTCATTTTAACAGCGAGTCATACATGCACGAGTAATCATTTAAACAGTTACATAATGCAAGTTTTTCACAATGTAACATACGATAAATGTCTAAGCATACTTAATAAACAGTTAAATAATTTCAACTTATTATTTCTATCATTTAAAGTAATTTATGCATCTTTCAAATAAAAACATCTATCAAACATCACAAAATAAGGAAAAGATACATAATAAAAACACGACGGTGTAGTCGATAAGAGAGTAGAGGATCACGCCGATATAACCGCCTCGGTTATGGTAATTCGTTATTCCAGACTTTTAATCCGGCGTGGAATCCCATCGTTATAATCTGATTTTGTGGCCGGTCTAGCATACCACAGTTGGATGACCATTTATCCGGCTCAGACTGGTCGTTGACTAAGAACCCAATACTGAGTTCAACTAACGGTGAGGTCGATCGTTTGACGACTACAGACTAACAGTGATCACTAACTAGCCCAGGAGACCCCTCGCGTCGAAGCCTATCAAGAGGCAATGCATGTGAACCCCGCCTACCTCTACACTATACAGAGACCGGCTTTACACGCAACGTTCCCCAGGAAATAAGTAGGAGAAATTCTCGGATCTCATAAGCTGTAATATGCTCTAAGGTATCCTATACTACCGAAGAGCATATGACATCTAACGCTATCCTAGATTGACTCGTCGCTTTCGGATACACAACAACGTGTCACTCTTTATGGGTTTTCTACGAATCTTTTCTGGTAAACAAAATAGTTTATTTTGTATATAGTATATCATTTCTTTTAATAAAAAAATACAAACAAAGTTTGGTAGTGCCCTCCAGTGACAGTTATCTGTCATTTTCATCCATCAACCATCTCATCCCTCTATCTATCAATCACGTTTTACGTGGTATGGCCACTACGTAGAATTGGAGGTATTGTCCCATCGATTAATCGAGAACATACGTTCTCCATCAATTAAATCGATCAATCGATCATCTAATTTTCTACGTATCTATCAAAGTAATTTCACCTTTAAAGTAATTCGAAATCCATAGAACATCAACCAATTCCATTCGGTGGTTTTGGTTCAGTCGAAAGACTCGGAAACAAAGATAAAACCATAAGACGTAAAAGCTGGAAATCTGTGAAAATTTGGCTAAGTGTTGAAAAAATGATTTTTCAAAGTCAAAATTGAAAACGAGTTATTTTTTTATTTTTTATTTTTACAACCATTCCCAACGTTTCGAAATGGGAGGGGTAAAATCTTCATTTTATTAAAGAACTTAAAGTAATACTTAACTGTTTTTAATGAAATAAAGGTAGGAAATGGGTATACATACTATATAGAAGCAACAAAAAAAAATTGGAACCAAACTCAACATTCGAATACTTTCCGAATTGCTGATTTTTTGTCGAAACTTGATCAAAATCGATACAAACCTCATACTACTCATAAAATGCATAAAATATATCAAATAAATTAAATGAACTAAAATAAATAAAAAATAACCATGCAAACATGATCTAATACATTCAAATATGTATAAATGTGATGAAATAATCGATCTATCGAAGATCACTTGGATTTTCTATGAAATTATTGCATAACTAGAAGGTAGAAGGGAAGGCAACCTACTTTGAGCTATATTCGACGGTTGAACGGAGTTTAAGATCGCCTCCGGTCAATCTCCAAATTTTACCTCCTGCGAAAATCGAATTTCTTTGCGTACACGTGTAGTCCTTGATGACGTGCACAACTTTCCTTCTTACGACAAAACTTGAATCGTTCTACTTCGTTATAGATCTTAATTGCAAATTTTGAGGGAAAAGGGATGAGTTTTGTTTGGAGAAGAGAATAAGAAGAAATCAGATTTTTCTAATAGAATTAGATATTTGTAACTTAAGTGGGACATAAGCATCATTTCAGAAGTTATTTTTTCCGAATGCCGATTTAGATAATCTTATACTCTATTTTGGGTTATTTTTCGATACGAATCTAATAGTATGATCGGATTCCTCAAATTATTTTTCTAAAGTGTCATTTACCTTTTTGGTAAATATCTAATGCGAAACTCGAAGATGTTGTAACTTTTCCGTCCGAACTTGAATTTGCACGTACTTACAAGGTAAAGTATGTTTTTGATCATTTTGAATTCAATGGTAAAGTCAAATTTCGTTAAAGATGGACAGAACAAAATTTGAGTATTTTACCTTAAGTCCCTCGGTTAGAATTTCTTCAAATTTCACTATTTTATTTTCTCGAGATACTAATTAGAATTCGGGGTATTACAAAAAAGTATAAAAAAAAAAAAATTACCCCCCTAAGGTTACTTAGTCTGATATCTGAAAGGAGGATTCCTCTCCTTCCTCCTATGCTTTCTATTCTAGTCGAAAAGATCCGTAAGAATTAGTTTTAAAGGTCTACAAGTGGTAACTGGTAAGATAATTGTTTCTTTTATGGACTGACCTGACTTGCTTTCCTAATTGACAAACTCTACAAATAGATTTTTGGGGTTTTTCTAACTTGGGCAGACTTCTAACTATTTCCTTTTAGTTAACCTTGGCAGATCTTTAAAATTTATATGCCCTAGCTTATGATGCCAAATCTAAGCATTTTCTATTTGAGCATATTACAACACACATTAATATCATTTTCAATCACATAACAATTATCACTGGTTCTAAGACCTTTCATGATGACTTTTCCAGATTTTGCATTAAAGATTTCACAATCATCATTAATCATTAGAAAACTCAACAACATGATCTTTATCGTGTAACTAAACTTAAATTTTTTTGGCAAACAGGATTTTGAATTGTTCTTTTCCTATAATTTTAGCATAGCTACCATCACCAAGAGTTGCACTACCATCATTGCATTCATTTATTTAACAAAATTGAGTTGTCTCCAGTCATGTCTGGAGAACCTACTATCAAGATGCCAGTTAGTGGTTTCTACTGCCTTAAAAGCAGTTTGAATCACTAAAACACTTCAAATTATCTTTTTGTACCCATTTAGTTCTTATTAATTGGTTGAGATTTTAATGGCTGAGATCCTATCAGTTCTTTAACTTTAATTTGATTAACATTAGCAGTGATTTTGGGAGAGAAACGTTTAGGAAGGCATCTAAGGATTTTTTTTTTGACTATTTGGAATTTGGTACTTACTCTCCCAATCCCCATATGGAGGTGACAACATTACTAAGTCTAGTGTACAAATCAATAAATGTCTCACATTCCTCCATTTTAGTGGTTTTTAAACTGAGTTGTAAGCATTTGAAAATTTGACCTTTTCACAGTTAAGGTTCCTTCACGAGTACTTTCAAGAATATCCCACTTGTTTAGCAGAATCACATTCAATGCCACGTTTAAACTCTTCTAGGGACGAAACACAATGCAAGGTATTCAAAGCTGTATAATTGGCCTTAGGCATTTCTCGTTCATCTATGGTCCAATCGATTCTTTCTCTTTTTAGATGGAGTGGGAACATCATTTTTCAATGTCATAGCCGTGGGTTCACTCCATCCCTCTACTATAGCATGCCCTGCATTTTCCTCAAGTGTGCTGAAAGATTCTCATCCAAACTTTTCAATGCGCATAATTAGCACCATCAAAATATGGTGGTCAAGAAATAGAGCTTCCTTTGGAAGGCTCTTCACTTGTTCTATGTCTTTATCCATTTTCATTTGGATTACCACCACACACAATGAAAGGCTTGCAAGCCAAAATGACACTCAGACGGAACCTTAATCATCCTCACAATGTTTGGGATTTTCATCTAAGCCTCTCTGATCAGAAATCTCTTCGAATCCTTTTGAAGATACACCACACAATTATGTACAGATGATTAGTGAAATTGGGTTATCGGGAAAGGTCGCCTGAACTAATGTTGGTTGACCGACCTATCTTGGATCCCCCAAAAATTCTTGGGATTTCCCGGACACTCCTGCAAGCCTCCAAAAATAAAATATATAAAAAAGATACAACATGAGCTCTCTAAAACTGCCCCTTGGCGTGCTGGATTTGGGATCATTTCATTGGTTTATTTGGTTTGGTGGGGTGCTTGCCGGGGTCAGTGCAAAGTATTTTTCAAACATGGGCTGCTTGGGGCAATTCGTTTTTGGAATCTAAGAGACCGTTATGAAAGGTCATCCCCTTTGCCATTTGTTGGGGGATTTGGAAGGAGCATAATCATAGAGTTTTTGATGGCAAGGCTGAGTCGTTGGAGGATGTTATCTTGTCGGTTTTGGGTTTTCTCTTTTTCTGGTGTAATATCTTTAGGGAATTTAAGGGGATCTTGGTGGGATCATATTTGTTGTATTTCAGTTTCTTAGTTGTAGCATGTGTTTGTTCTTTGTTGTATTTCTGTTTCAGCTGGTCATCTCGACTGCTTTTAATAAATTGCTATTTACCTATAAAAGAAAACATACTCTAACCTAAAGGTATTCATAATGTTAAGATGAGGGCTTCACTTGAAATGCTTGGATGGCTTCACTTGAAAGCTTGGATGGCTTCTAGTTGAATCTGGCTTTAGTATTCCTTCTGCACAATTGATTTTCTGCACAAACTTAGATCAACTTCTTAGACTTCAATCTCGATCCTTGATTATTCCGGTACACAACACTGATCTTAATCATATTTATAGGAAATTACTAGACCCATCATGGATCCTGACAAATAGGTTTTTATAGATCACGATCACATACTTTCGTATGTGATGACATAATAACCTAAAATCATTCAACCTCACGTCACAATGCATATGAGATTTATTGATAAAAAAAGCATATGCGATCGCATATGACAACTATCCTTTCTTGTGAGATTCCTTGAAAGAACTCATGTATTTATCCGGTCATTCAAAAGACATTCTTGTGATTGATTTAGTTGTAATTTGTCATAGACTAAATATGGAATAAGGGGTTCGACCTATAAAGACCGAGAAGACTTAACAACAGCTTTGCATGATGTAGTACTGTAAATGCAAAGGTTGACATGATCCAAACAAGATTCATTCGGAAGTCCATTATCTCAACTAGGTGATTAAAGTTTTTGCGGTATCAGAGAGGAACAATGAAGTCAGGGTGTGCATATACTTTACCAACCTTGACCAAGCATGCGTTAAGAATAGCTTTCCTACGCCACAATTTGATAGACTAGTGTATGCTACTACAAGACATGAGATACTGTGATTTATGGATGGCTATTTTGGGTACAATCATATCTAGTTGCCCAAGAAGATTTTTTTGGTCACTACATGGGTATTGTATTGCTATATAGTAATGCCTTTCAGGTTGAAGAATGCGGAGACAACCTATCTAAGGTTAGTGACAATGATATTCAAAGACTTGCAAGAAAATAAAGGACGTGTGCATGGAAGACATGCTCATCAAAAGCTTAAAGAGAACGTCATTTTTGTGACTTTTAAGTTTTATCCCGGTTACACTCCAACAAGAGGAAGCTAAATCCAAAAAAGTACATTTTCATGGTTACCTTGAGGAAATTTTTTGGTGTACTTGATGACATGAAGGGGAATTGAAGTAAATCCATATCAAATTCAGGCTCTTGCTACATGTCATCTCGTACTCAGAACGTGCAAAAATTAGTGGGAAGAATAGTGATACTAAACAAGTTGATTTTCAGAGTAGGCCATTGTTCTAACTAGTGTTGAAGAATTGTGCTTTTGAATGGGCTAGAGAATGTGCAGATGCATTTTCTAGGTTAAAAGAAAACTGTAGTCGGACCTCCTATGCTCGTGATAGTGTACTTCTTACCATGTGGGATACATTCACGAGAATGTACCCTGGCACTCTGAGCACTGAATTAAGGGTATTTTTGACAATGCATGTTGGCATATACTCTATAATGGTGAGGAAATACGACAAGCATCATAAGCATATAGGGTCCATTCATGTCCTAATCGAGAACCTCATGTGGTCTTCCCCTTGGTTGTTCGCCCAGTGGAGACTTGATATCATGGACTCTTTCCAAGACTCCTGGAAACCTCATGTTCGTCCTTAGAGCTACCTTCTATTTCACCAAATAGTTAGAAGCGGCCTGATTGGCTCCGATCTATGAAGCCAAGGTCAGAAAAAAAAAAAAAAAAGTTCACATGGGTATGGATTGAAGTCTGTAGATTTGGATTCCCTCATATGTTGGGGCTAATGTTACCCGATGTTTGTGAATTCCTGGGAATCGGGCAGAATTTTTCTGCTACTAAATAGCCTCAAGGCAATGGGTAGGTAGAGGCTTCAAACATAGGTATTTTGGAGGTCTTGAAAATGAAATTAGATGCGATTAAAGGGCAATGGGCTCAAGGATATAAATGGTGTACCATGGGGATATCGAACAACCTTGAGGCAGCCTACTGGTGAGTCTCCCATTTAGCATTATTAGTGGAGACCAATAGAATTAAAATATTGTCTGGAATGGAGTTCTCTGTAATATTATTAACTACAGGGATTTGGTTGCAAATGATTTACTATGCTTATCTTCAATTAATAGAACTTCTAAAAATTATTGAGATTAGTTTTGAATTAGATAAAATAGTGTCTTTAACTTTCAATATAGAAAGAGAAGACAAATTAGAAGTCTACAGCCTAAAAGTTGGAACCGACTAGGATCCCATACCACCTTTGGACATGCCAATCTATATTACTCCCTCTATAAATAGGCCTTGGGCTTGGACCAGTAGTTCTCTAGACCAGGAAGGGGAAGGCTGCAAGATCTAATTTGTATCATACAAAGGCAGAATAAATTTCCATATAGTGCTTAGTTTGATTGGTTAACATGTTTCTTTTGTTATGATAATCGTGTGGTGATTATAAAAGACTAGGTCTGAATTTCCACTATTAGTTTGTGTTTTATTTGTGTTTTTTATTTTTTTTTATTCCTAAAAAATCAAATTATCAGCAACAAGAGTGCATTACCTAGGACATCTCATATGCCATAGAAATTGGCCCAATCAAATAATTTTACCTAAAATTTATTCATTTTATACTATTAAATTTCTATGGAGGTGCATCCTTTGATCACAATTTTTTTTAAGTGTTATTTATCATTTAATATATGAAATATATAAGTTTAAGACTTAATTTTTTTTTTTAAATTAATCCGATGTTTTTCCAACTTTTTCCAAAGCTTTCTCTTGCGGAATTATTAGCTCAACTCCAATCAATCAAATTTTATTTTTACCCTTCTTTTTCTTTATTTCCTATGTTCAAATAACTGTAATTTATTTCTGATACCCTTTTCAGTTATTGAGTGCTGAAAAAAAAATCCAACCATTGATAACCTGAACATTTATGAAGATTTGACTAATTCTCATTATTCTTTTATCGATTTGGTTGGTTGAGTACCTATTCTTCCATTTTCTTGAATTTCCAGGTGATGCCTGAGAAATCTTTCTTTGGCAGAAGGCCTCCATTGCCACTTTGCAATAAAGAAATCAAGATAATTGTTGGTGAGCCGATAGAATTCGACCTTCCAAAATTGAGGCAGAGAGCTATATCCATGTCTCTAGAACCGTCTTCTTGCAGGTTGGGTTGGCCCACCAATCCTCATGGACTTGTTGAGGCAGCACAGAGTTGGCTCTACTCCACCATCTCAGACCGGATCCGAGCTGTAATGCAAGGTTTGGTATCACAACTTCAAAATTGAAATATATATATATATATATATATATATATATATATATATATTTGCCGTGAACCATAGTTAGTAGCAAGTTCTTAATGTTTACAAAATTTGAGCAGTGCTAATTTATTTATTTATTTTTGGTGGCATGATCTTCGGGTAAGTTCCTTTTTTGTTTAATGAAAGATCAAAAGGCGAGGCATTATACTTTAAAGATGGGATTTCTTTAAATTAATCTGTTTTTTCTATTGTAAGCGAATGCTAAGTAATTTGATATTAGCTTTTATTTTTTAGGCGAGCCATTTTTTAATGAAATTAGTAACTTGGTGATGGACCATCTCTTTGATGTTTAACATTGTTAGTATGAGATCTTAACCATCTAATTTAGTTGTTTGCACCGTATGTTATTAGAAGTATGGGCTTAATTTTCATTCCCTTTTCCTCCCCTTACGAAATGGAGAAATTTACTTTAGTAGTTGGCCTGTGGTATGCACATTGAAAATGGGCATTTTGATTATCATTTTGTTTATAAATCGTTTGCAGATTTGATTTTTTATATGCATGTTCAGAACATGCGTGGATGCATTATGTTTCAGGGTTTTTAGGTGGTCCTGGCTCAGTTCTAGACCTTGTTAAACTAATGTCAGCTTCAATGCTATTTTGACTTGTGATATCTGATCATGGTTTTGAATCTCGGCCGAGACTCAGATGATTTGCCCGATTCATCTAAGTATCGTTCATGAATGAGATCGAAAGACAAGGCATCTCAGCTGTGCCGAATCTAACGAGATAACTCGGCCGAGATTTTTAAAATCTAGTCTGAATCAGTGGAATTCGGTCAGCTCAGTCAGGGATTTTGTTATTTTAATTAAAAAAATTATTATTTTTAATATTCAAATACATATCATTGAAAGAAAATATGATTTTATGTAGGCCTGTCAATGGATAGTCGAAAATTCGAATCGAATTCGAATTTGTATTTAAAATTTTGGATAAAATCCAGAAAATTTGGATATAAAATTTGGATTCGGATATATTCTAAGTATTCGAATAGATTTTAGATATAAATTCAGATGTTGATACATCTGATTTGTTAATATTTGATAGGATACTAATGCAAAATACTTATATTTTACTTTCAATTTATTTATATATAAATAAAAGTAGAAGGCAGGTTTTTTGTTTTGTTTTTTTATTTTATTTTTATGGTTTTTCAATTAAATAAAAGGTGTAAGACAACTTTTCATATTAAATATTATATATAAATAAATGTCTGACAATTTTTCAATTAAATAAAAGGTGTAAAACATCTTTTTATATTATATATTATATATATAAATAAAAGGTGGCGGAAGATGACTTTTCATATTATATATTATATATAAATAAAAGTGTGATAAGACAACTGTTTTCTTTTCTCGTTATACATCTTCTCAGTCTTAAACAACGAGTCCTACTTTGAAGTCGACAATCCGCTTTCAATTTTGAAGAAACCTTTCTCGTTATAAATACGTGGCGTTCTACATTTGTTTCACAATCAATATTTCCACGAAAATTTGAAACACTTATTAAAAATATCACGTGTAATCTATTAAAGAGAGTTGCTTTAAAATTTTGAAGGAGACTGCCCACTTCAAAGTTTTTTTTCCATGTTCAAATCTTTCGCCTCATCTCCTCATTTGTTCTTCATCTTCCATTGAAAATAATTTCAGATGAGAAAGATGAGGAGGTGTAGAAAAGTGAGATTTTAGGGATTTGATTATTATCGATGCTGTATTTTCTATGTGGATTTGGAGGTGAAATTATGTTTAGAGATGTTAAGATGTTACCACTTTCGTCTTTGATTTGTTCCTCCATTATTGAAGTAGATGGAATCTAAAAGAAGAGGATGAAAAATTATAGATATCCTTTGACATTTTGAAGATTAATTGATTTGAGAAAAAATAAGAATTATTGATCGAGGTTGAAGATGAGAGATTTTTTATACGATTTGAAGATGAAAATCTAGGGTTGAAGATGAATGTGCTTGTGTTTAATTAAAAACTAAGGGTTTTGCAACCATCTCTTCTTTTATGTAAGTTAAAACATTTTATTTTTTTAATAAAAAAATTAATTTTTAATTTTCACGGTTTGTTGGGTTTGAAAAATAAAAAAAAATCAAAGATTTTTATTAATTTTTTATCCGAATTTGAATCAGATAATATTTGATATCCGATAATTCATTTGGATGTGAATTCGAATATTGGTTAGTGATATCCTATAATATTCAAATTCGATTTCGGATATCACTATTTTTTTTCAGATTCGAATTTGGATGTAGTACTATCCGATTGGTTACTTATCCGTTGACTATCCTAATTGTATGATTAAATATCTTCTAATCAACCATATTTTATAAAAAAAAAAAATTATAATTATTTTCATTTAAGTATACATGCGTAAATAATTGTAAAACAAAGTTAGAGGGTTTATCTTCTCCAAGAGAACTCGGTCTTGTCCATGTACTTGATGAGACGTTGAGATTTGAAACTATCTATATGATAATTGCCTTAATACTTGGGTAACAAAGCGATTCGAGGATTGTGTTTTAGGTATTCTTGGTGTGGGTGCTATGATGTACACTTGATACATGTAAGACATGTGGGGTCTCAAAATGCATACATTGGGCAAGTTGAGGCAGTTGAGCCTTAAGTAGCCCAGATATGATGGTCCTGGGATTTATTTGAGACTTACCTCCTTAATTAAGAGAGGAGATACCTTGCGCACGAAGTACAAGCATAAGCAAGCGACTCAATCTTGAAGCTGTCAGGCAAATGATCCCACCAAATGCTTGAAATCACTATAGTGCGCCCAACAACAACTCCAACGCAAATAGGCATATGATAATAGAGTCTTTGAAACGGGCAAGTCGCTTCAAATTTTGAAGGAACCCTCCTCATTACAAGACACATGGTGTTTTAAATGACCAATGCTGGCAGCTCAAGCATCAAGTACAAAACTTGATCGATAAAAAGGCTCTCATCTTAGATGGGCCTGCCAACCCGTCCCAACAACAGAATATCAATCAAAACCCCTACCTACTCACAATGGAGAGGGGAGTGGGCACAGGGTAAATGTCATCTGCGAAGAACTTGACTTCAATCCTTCGGATTTAATAGCACCTATTGGGACAAAAATCAAGGTCCACCTAACCTAGGAATCCAAGGCATCAACGGTTAACACGGTCAACCACTACACAACAAACGCATCCCAAAATTCACTACCATCACTCAGATTGGCCGACCTCACCATCCACCCCACTCATCAAAATACTGCTACCCGACCACCTCTAGTTATACCTTATGGATCACCGAACCATCAAAATTCAACCGACCTCCTCTTGTTATAGCATACACACTGCCAACTCCTCAAGGATCAACTCGACCCCCCCTTCATATACCATACACCTACTCCTCACGTCCACCATTCGTCATTCCATACAATCCTCATATAGCTCCTCCTACCACCATTACATCCAAATCGTCACTGCCACCCCTCATCCTCAATATGAAACCCGATCCACCCCCCATAACCATACGCTCGCCTAAACCATTCCCCTATAGCTCCGACCAGGTAGTTCCTTGGAGCTATGAGACCACTATCACCACAACCATCGGGGTCGAAACAATGAAGAAAGCAATGGTGGCCAATATCGACTGTATAACAAGGGCAGGGAAGTGCTAGAAATTGTCAAAAAATGGGGTGAACATCAAGGAAAAAACGAGAGAGACTGCAAAAGAGGTAACCGACGAAGAAAAAAGGAAAGCAAAGGGAAAAGGTAAACTATATAAGGATGACAGGACAGAAGAGAAGGCAAAAATAACAGACAAAGAGGCTGCAGACTTCATTAAGCTTGTTCGAAAAAGTGAGCATAATATCATGGACCAGCTAAACAAATAGCCAACTCAAATCAGTATTTTGGGCCTAATGCAGAAATCAGAGGAACACCAAGAGGCATTACTGAGAGTTCTGGGAAAATCACATGTACCTGCAACCACCTCGTCGGCGCAGTTGGAGCAAACGGTCGGCTAGATCATGGCCCCCAATCCTATTATTTTCACAGAAAATGAATTTATGCCTGAAGGAACGGGGCACGTCGAGCCACTAAACATTATAGTCATATGCAAGGGCATGATGGTTGCTAGACTACTGATTGATAACGGCTCAGTACTTAACGTCTGTCCGCTTGAAACCTTTCGAAAACTCAACGCTGATTGGTCGCATATGAAACCCAACAACAAGGTCGTCCGAGGGTTCGATAGTTCAAGAAGGGATTCGTTGGGTGAAGTAGATTTATCGGTCACTATAGGTCCTTGCACCTTTGAAGTAACATTAGAGATCATGGAAATACCGACAACCTTTAATTTGCTACTGGACAGACCATGGATCCATATAGCCGGAGCAGTACCATCCTCATTGCACTAAAGAGTCAAATTTATCATGGGGCAAAATATGATATCCGTGCTGGCAGAAAATCTTATTCCGACTAGGAGAGCTCCAGATGTGCCTTTCATCGATATTGAAATGACAAAGGACAAGGCACTCTATCATTATTATCAATTCGCTGCTGTCAATAATATCGAGAAGGGGAAAGAGAAAATAAAGGCAAAGCTGTCAAGAACAAATTTGATGATTGGTCAGGTTATGAAAAGGGCAGGTTACCAACCCAAGCAAGGGTTGGGGCCGGGAGGAAGAGGGAGAGCTACGCCGGTCGAAACGAAAAAGCACACTCCATATTTTGGTCTGGGGTTTAAGCCCACAAAAAGGGATATTGTAGAAATGAATGACAAGAAAAAGGAGCTTCGACTAGCGAGAAGGCAAAACCGTGAACCGAACGTCTGGAATCTGGGCTAAGTTCCTCACATCAGTGTTAGCTTCCCAAAATCATATATCAGACCCAACAGCTTATCAGAACCACAACCAGCAAAAAAGTCAAAAAGGGTAAATTTCGCACCAGTACATATTCAAGAAGACCAAGTCGTTGAGTCCCAATCATCCTTCGTAGAAGGCATTGATGTTCTATTAAATGGGGATCCAGATGAAAATCCATCAAAGACTACCCAAGAACCTACAAAAGTAGAAATCACCACAAGCCAAAAGAAATAATCACCTTTCCCTACCAGCATCGACTGGGCATCAGTCATCATCCCACCAAGCTTGGGAGGGACTATGCCCCAATCTGACAACAAACCATCGGAGATCATGATCATCTCCGAACCATCAATCAAATCATCCAAAAAATTACTTAATCATTTCATCCGCCCCCTAAGAGAAGGAGAAGTTCTAAACAATTGGGAGGAATTCCCATTGACCCTTGAGGCTACCATAGCCTAAAAAAAAAATACCGTTAGGCGACGTCAATTTGCTCGAGGATCATAATGAGCCCTTGTCCTTGGGTAAAGACCGTTTTGAGGGCTCCCTATCTTTATTAACAAATTTGCATGATTGTTCTTCTTATTTCAGGTATCCAGAAAATCACAAAAAAATAAATATTTCTTAAAAAGTAAAAAAATCAAAAATTTCTCAAAAACCAAAAAAATAAAAAAACTTTCAAAATTATAAAAAAATAGATATTTTTCAAAAACAACAAAAAAAGAGTTTTCAAGGGATTTATCTAGATCAAATGAGTACCTAGATAAAACAGAATTTGAAAGGAATGAGTATGATTTCGATCTTGAACTCGACTTCGACCTCATGGGGATAGAAGAAGAGTCTGAGGACGAAATGGACTACCCACCCAAAGAAATCAAAGACTTGGTAGAACGTCACGAGAGAGGTGTTCAGCCAAACATCGAGGATACAGATTTAATCAATCTCGGTACCGAAGAGGACCCACGAATCGTCAAAATTGGAGCCTTACTGACACAGCAGCAGAAAGAAGAAATGGTCGAATTCCTACGGAACTACCATGACGTCTTTGCATGGTCATATAGGGATAAGTCGGGTTTAAATACAGATCTTGTTGTACACAAGCTACCAATTGCCTTGGGAAGCAAGCCGATCAAGCAGAAACTGAGAAGAATGAAACCAGAATGGACCTTCAAGGTCAAAGACGAGGTCATGAAACAATTCGAAGCTGAATATCTTGCAGTCTCTACGTATCTTGAATGGTTAGCTAACGTCGTCCCAATACCCAAAAAAGATGGGAAGGTATGCATGTGTGTTGACTATCGAGACCTAAATAAGGCCAGTCCTAAGGATGATTTTCCACTTCCACACATCGACACTCTAGTCGATAGTACAGTAGGGCACGGCATGTTCTCGTTCATTGATGGCTTATCGAGCTATAATCAGATAAAAATGGCAGAAAAAGACCTAGAAAAGACTGCATTCATCACACCATGGGGTACTTTCCACTACAAAGTCATGCCATTTGGGCTGAAGAATGCAGGGACGACTTACCAACGGGCAATGACCGCATTATTCCACGATATGATCCATAAGGAAATGGAGGTCTACGTAGACGACATGATTGCTAAATCCAGCATTGAAGAAGACCATCTGGTGAATCTAAAGAACAGGCTGAGGAAATACAGTTTAAGGTTAAATCCCGCAAAATGCGTATTCGGGGCAATATCAGGCAAGCTATTGGGATTTATAGTCAGTAGAAGAGGTATCGAGATAGATCCGGCAAAAACTAAGTATATCCTCGAAATGAAGGCACCTGTTTCGGAAAAAGACGTTCGGTGCTTTCTGGGGAGGATACAGTATATCAGTCGGTTTATAGCACAATTGACGCCTATCTGTGAATCGGTATTCAAGCTACTGAGGAAAGATACCCCGAAGAAGTGGAACAAAGACTGTCAGAAAGCATTCGACAAAATCAAGCAATATCTGTTCAATCCACCAGTCTTAGTCCCTCCTACTCCAGGGCGACCTCTACTGATGTATATCTCGATACAAGAAACGTTAATGGGGTGTGTGCTAGGGCAACACGATGCATCAGGACGGAAGGAACAAGCCATCTATTATCTCAACAAGAAGTTTACCGAGTACGAAATAAAATATTCAACGCTCGAGAAGACTTGTTGTGCATTAGTCTGGGCATCTCAACGATTGCGTCATTATTTGCTAAGTTACTCGACTATGCTTATAGCTAGGATGGACCCCCTAAAGTACCTTTTCGACAAACCGGTACTGACAAGTCATACAGCGAAGTGGCAATTATTATTATCCGAGTTCGACATCACCTATGTCACTCAAAAGGCCATGAAAGGGAAAGCCATCGCCGATCACCTCGCCGAGCACCCGTTGCCTGACTATGAGCTGTTAAAAACTAACTTCCCGGATGAAGCCATACTATTTATCGAGATTGAGAACGATGATAATGATGAAGAACCAAGCTGGAAAATGTACTTCGACGAAGCAGCCAATCAGAAAGGAAACAGAATAGGGGCAGTCTTGATTAAACCAGATGGGTCCCATGTACCAATTGCAATCAAACTAAAATTCCAATGTTCTAACAACGAAGCTGAATACGAGGCATTCATAGCGGGGTTGAAAGCAGTACTAGATCTCGAGGTAGATGAGATCGATATTTTCGGAGATTCAAACTTAGTAGTCTATTAGACGACCGGAGAATGGAAGACCCGAGAACAAAGACTGGTCCCCTACCACGAGTATCTGGAGAAACTAAGCTCACGCTTTGACATGATCTCATTTAAATATATACCAAGAGCTAAGAATCAGTTCGTAGATGCACTAGCTACGCTTACTTCCATGATTAGTATTTCAGAAGATCTGGTCATCGACCCAATCGAGATTGGAATTCAAGATGAACTGGCTTACTTTCTTCCCGTCGAAGTAGAAGAATTCGAAGAAAAGCCTTGGTACTAAGACATCAGGGCATATCTCGAGGATCGAACCCTTTCCTCAGATGCAACGCCTAATGACAGAAGGACTATCCAGAAATTGGCAGGGTAATTTTTCATCAGCAATGACATTCTGTACAAGAAATTGCACCACGAGGTCTTACTTCGATGTGTGGCAGAAACATAAGCAAAACGACTAATTGAGGCTGTACATGGAGGAGTCTGTGGGCCCCATATGAATGGTCATATGCTAACCAAGAAGATCATGAGGATGGGGTACTATTGGTCGACAATGGAAAGTGATTGCTATTAGCATGTCCGCAAATGCCATCTGTGCCAAATCTACGCCAACAAAATCAATGCTCCGCCATCAGAATTGCATAATATGACTACTCCTTGGCCCTTCTCACTCTGGGGAATGGACGTCATCGGACCAATCTCACCTAAAGCTGCAAATGGGCATCGCTTCATCTTAATAGCTATTTACTACTTCACCAAGTGGGTAGAAACCGCTTCTTACGTTAATGTCACCAAAAGCAATGTCCTGAAATTTGTCAAGAATAACATTATCTGCCGGTATGGACTTCCAAGTGGATTAGTGACCGATAATGCCAAGAACTTCAAGAATAAGGATATGATCAAGATGTGTGAAGACTTCTAGATCACTCATCACAACTCTGTACCCTACAGACCTAAGATGAATGGAGCAGTTAAGGCAGCCAACAAGCATATCAAGAAAATTATCGAGAAGATGGCAGTTACGTACAAAGATTGGCACGACATGTTGCCTTTTGCACTTCATGCCTATCGAACCTCATTCAGAACTTCGACTGGGGCAACTCCATATTCATTGGTCTACAGAATGGAAGCAGTTTTACTTGTAGAGGTCGAGATCCCTACCCTCCGGATCTTAAAAGAAGTAGAGTTGGATGAAGCCGAATGGATTCAAGCTCGGTTTGATCAATTGAATCTGATTGAAGAGAAGCGCCTTGCAGCCATCTGTCATGAACAGATCTATCAGCGACGAATAGCTTGTGCCTACAATAAGAAAGTCAAACCCAGAGATTTCTCACCAGGAGACCTTGTACTGAAGAAGATTCTGCCAATCCAAGAAGATGTCAGAGGAAAATTCAGACCAAACTATGAGGGACCATTCATCGTGAAGAAGATGATGACGGGAGGAGCTCTGATCCTTATGGAGATGGACGGACAAGTATTCCCGCAACCGATCAATGCTGACACTGTCAAGAAATATTACGCCTAAAAATTGACCCTGAGATGACGAAAGGTCGTCATTGATATCCTGTACAAACTATCTACCCTAGTTAACCCTTTTGAGCCATCACATTCATTTCTTAACCTAAGACTGGGGCAAGTCAACAACTACAAAACGGTACAAATATATATATATATATATATATATATATATATATATATATATATATATATATATATATATGAAAATGAAAAAAAAATGAAAAAAAATAGACAAAAGAAAAGAAAATCAAAGAGACAATCAAAAATCAAAAGTATCAAAATATTCCTAGCCCGCATGAGGATAAACTGTGAACAGCTAAAAATATAAAAAAATAAAAAAAAGTTAAAAACTCAAACACTTGATCTGAGCTCGACCCAAATCTCCAGCCTAAACAAGTTCGAGAGACGCTGGGAGGAGACATAGATCACCTTTTCGAAACAAAAATAGATAAGCTCCATGTCTAAACCACTCTAAATACTTCCAGACCTTAACCCTTTTTGTAACCTTCCACTACCATAAGCCTAAGCCAACGTTTTGTCCCAACAAAAGTTCTTTTTGATCAGGAAAAGTTCTAGGGTAACACAATGACAATGGCAGCACCAATGATCTTGCGACTTGGTCTGTACCTCAAAGTCTTATTAGTCGTTGGAAGGCTCAAGGGGGGAATCTAGGTCGGATATTAAAAAAAAAAGAGTACTCAAAGCGTAGAGTAGCCGATCTCGCGGCTCAACTTGAGTTGTCGAACCACGAATAGTCGTCAGCAAACTCGAGAGGGGAATCTAGATCGATTACTGAAGAAAGAGTGTCACTATAAGAGTAGAGTCGCTGATCTCGTAGCTCAACTTAAGTCACCAAGTCATAGAGACACAGAGACTCCGAACAGAACTGAAATGTAAAAAAACCCAAAAATACAAGCATAGTCTGAAAGGGCATAGTGAAAACCCGAAAGGGCTCTATGAGTAAAAAAATCAAACTATGGCAAGATCAAAGCCACCGGCACAATGAAAATCTCAAAAAGGACGTCGATGCGCAAAAATGTGGAAACCAGGTCTGGTGAAAACAGTAACTGGCACCAGGGGCAATAAGGGTAAACAAAAAAAAAAAACAAAAAAAAAAGAACTCCTGACTTGCAAGAGTATAAATTGTGAACGGCGACATCCTTCCAAGAAAACCTGTGGTCCAAACGAACAACAATTTTTCGATACTAGGGCACTGGGGATGACTCTAAAGGAACCCAAAGATAATTGACACTTGCATGCCCTGTGTTTGGCAAAAGTACCAAAATCGTCATAACCAAAAATTTTACAAACTCTGAATTTATCGTACTCATTTGATAAAGATATTTCACAAAATCGCATTTCAAAACTACTATTTTTGGTCAATGATGACAAATCTAGGACTCATTCGACAAAACTTCGATTTTCAGAAACATTAGATATACTTGAGGCCAAGTAAGTACAAAACTTATTTTCTTTGCATTAATCTTTCAACGTTTTTGCATACATTCAGTTAATGACAAGAAAATACAAAAGTGGGAATACAGCGCAACCAGTCAAACATCATGGTGAGAAATGAAAAAAGAGTCAAGGCATTCTTCCAAGGCACGAATCCGGGCAGCCTGACTCATCATCACCTTTTCAGCATCAAAAGCATCGCGGCTCACCAAATACGCTGTAAAGTCCTCAAAATGAGGACACTAGGCAAGTTTGTCTCTCAACTCAGCAACTTCAGCTTGAAGCCTAGTCACTTCACCACTATCACTAGATCCAGACTGGGCAAGGGCAGACTGGGCAAGGGCAGATGTCAGTCGAGCAATCTCCTTCTGCATCTTCTTCTCAGATTTAAGCCAAATAGCCTGAATTTGACGATGATCAGTCTGAGACTCCTCCACTCGATCTCGATAATCAAAGAAGGATGAAGTACCAGGACGTATTCGAGGAACTATCGACACTGATAGTCTCCTGGAGATGAGTTCTCGAATCCAATGAAGGTATGCCGGGAACAGATGCGCTGCAAAGATGGGTCGACTCAGAACATCAACTCGACCCCATTCTTTTACGAGTCAACTCAAAAGGGTAGTCGACAAAGGACCGACCAACTCATTGAAATTCTCAGGGATAAGCACACCCTGGTCATAATCAAATTGACGAAGAACTCGAAGTGGTACATAATGAGTTACCGCGTGAAGACCGATCAAAATAAGAAAACGGGCACCATCAAATGCAATCACGGGAAACCCTCGAGGTTGGAAAGCACCAACCCATCTCACTTCTTCATCATCAAGGTTACCGATAAAAGAATACCGTTCTTCTTTGCCACCCAAGATGAAGGGAGCAACTCGCCTCAACATCATAAGCACAAAATTGGCATTAACGCAAAATGGACGGTTAAGGATTTTAGTTGAAGCCAGATGATTCATAAACTAAAGCTACAATAACAGGAGCATTCTAAACTTTGGAAACTAGTAAATTCAAATTTAAATTTAAAATCTAAATTAAGTTTGGAATTTACAAGTAGGAGGGGAACACATACTCGAAAAATCCGATCACGACCTGAAGAACAAACTGTGAGGGATTGAAACATCTTGCTCAAAAGCATCGGTGCCAACCGATGTCCCTCCCGGACTTGCTGAATCACGTGAATAAGAGAAAGATCTATGATGTCTCCACCACCTGAAAAAAGGAGTTGACTCACCACCATCAAAGTGAGAGCGTTAAAATAAATCAATGGCTTCGAGGGATCCGTGAGGCGTTCAATTAAGAAGGATTTGGACATTGTCTTCAAAATCGATTTATCATCCGGAATCTTCAAAAAATTGCGGCTTATCCCCAAGAAGTCGGAAGCCTCACTTCAGTATCCATCACTCAATGGTGGAATCACAACGGGGCCCGATATCTCAAGTCCCAACAACACTTCAAACTCCTCGATGGTGGGAGTCATTTAGTGCACCCCAAACCGAAAGAGATTAAGTTCAGGGATCCAATACCTCAACATGGCCTCAATTAAACTCCATTGCAAGGGGATCTTGGGCAAGGAAAGAATGAACCCCAACTTATTCAAACACCATTGGGCTCTATCATCATTATCCATGCCATCTATCCAACTACTCAAGAAAGAATCAACAATGCCGTACCTTTTCAAGTTGCGAAGATCAGAGAACACCTCCATGAAGCTTGAGAGGAAGTTTTGAAGAAAGAGAAGAGTAAAAATCGCCCAGAATGTGAAAGAGGGAAGTAAAAAGTGAAATACTAGGGCAAAACAATGGTAAAATAGGCTTAAATGGAGGGTAAATTGTACTGGTCCGTGTTTTAAACACGGATGAAGGCAAAATTGATCAATCCGTACCCAGAGTACGGATAAAATGAAAACAAGCCTATCCGTGTTTCAAACACGGATGAAGACAAATGTAACCCATACGTGCTTGGAACATGGACGAAAGATAAAATGCCCCATCCGTGTTGAGAACACGGACCAGAACATTTTAAGCCTTAGGGCCTGAGTCATTCGAGATTTTGATGATGCCGGACTACATAATGATTACCTCAGGGCTCGATACCTTAAAATCACACGGAAATGATGAAAATTCCTACGTGCTCAATAAATGCATTCAAAACTCTCAAAAACTCTCAAAAACTCTCAAAACATATGCTGGGCACGTAAGAACTCGCTAAGATTATATTGGGTCAAATCAGACCTCGAAGGACCACCTCACTCACCATGGATCCTAAATGACTCACATCACTCAAAGAGCATGTTCGAAGGGTCCTTGGGACCCTAATCGCATCCTTTACCCACCTGTAGACTCACCAACACTCAAGAAGGCTCAAAAGCTTTAATGATGGATACCATACCCAAAAAGCTCGTTCGAGCCCGAATCAGTTGTACATGTGATCATACAACGAAAGCAAGGAATGATAAACATACAGACATATATATATATACATAAGTGAACTATTTACAAATATGTCTGAGTCTAATACAAGAATGTCTACATATGTTGCAAGGTACAATAAAATCAGATAGAGGAGGAAGCATTGTCCCGAGCGCTCTAAGTCTCCGGAACCGCTCCAAAAGAGGATCCAGCCACAGCACCAGAACCCGACACCCCGGAAGAAGGTAGACCATGCATCCGCAGTCGTCCCTCGGAATCTGTGAAGAAGAGCTCTACATCCAGGGCAGCATCTTGCTCTGTAGTCTCCGCAAGATCAGCGCCAGGGACCGAGGGTCCAGTGGAAGGGGAGGCCTGAAAATAAAAAAATAGAGCAGATTAAAACACAGGTAGTGATATATGCAGCATATGTAAGGAAATAAACAACTAAAACGTAGATACTTACCCTAGGAGGTGTCGAAGGCCGCGCTGAAGTGCTCGCTCCGTCTCGGTGTCGATAGTAATCCTGAGAAGACCACAAGAAAATCTATCAGAACAGATGAAAAATAGGTTACGGTCTACACAGGAATGAGAAAAAGAAGCAAACAATGACATACCATCTCAGCCTGGAAACGAGACTCCCGCAAGGCCGCCTCCAACTCTAGTTCCTGGATACGAGCTGCCTGGGCCTCGAGACGAGCCTCCTGCTCCTCGATGCGAGCAACCTGTTCCTCCACCTCTACCCTAGAGGCCCTCCACCTGTTCTCCATCTCCATGGCCCTAGCTGCCTGGGCCTCGATAACATCGTAACCCTCGCAGAGACGACGAAGATCATCGGCCTGAAATCAAAATAGCGAACAAGTGAGAATGATGAGAAACTAAGAGTTCTACATAAAAGAGACAAGGATGGAATGTATACCGTGACAACATGCTCCTGCAGCAAGACCCCTCCTATCTCTGTGATCCCAGCACGGGCAGTGACCGCAGGCATGATGCATCTAATGGACGCCTCTCAGAACCATGCCTGGTAGTCACCCCCTCACACCAGTCCAGCAGCATCTACGCCCCCCGCCTGAGTGAGATACTCTTCTACCGTCATGACCCCCGAGATGGGCTCAGGTGGAGTGATAGGAATACGAAGACTCCCGTCATGCTGGAAGAACAGACGCTTCTCTAGGTAAAATGTGTATCTCTACTTTTCGATGAAGAAGGGGTAGTGATGTCGTCTGGTGTTACGCCGATAGGCGTTCCTTACCTCCTACCTCCCGCTGACAGTGCAGGGGAGGTCTCGAAGCGTAACTGTAGACACCCCATTTTTGCATCCGCCTGATTAATCAAGTCGTCAGCCAGATCGCAAAGGTTCCCAATGATGGATGTCTATTCCAATGCTTTATTTTGTTACCAGATGTGTTTCAGAAATCCGAATGAGGTATCTCGAACTGACAAAATTTAGAAACTACGCTACGCTAGGAAAATACTACCCCGAAAACATAGAAATCATCATCCTGCAAACCAAAAAGAAGCTTCACGATAAAAATCACCTAAAATGATCAAATTATCAAAATACCCCTAACATCAAAACAACCTTAGAGCCTACATTACGCTTAGGAAAACCCACTCAAACACATAAAACAACAAATTGAAACCAAGTAAACCACTTCGCCAATTTTCACAAAATTTGACAAAATTACGAAAATACCCCTCATAAAGTTCACGACCATTTCATAAAAAAACTTCATACATGACAAAAACCAACATTCTCATTGAATTCCTTATGAAAAACTGATTCCAAAACATCCTGGAACATTGAAAAATAACTTAAAACGTAAAAAATCCTCTCCGAGGGCAAAATGATAATTTCACAATCTTAATAATTAAAATTTTTGAAATTAATAAATAAATCATTAAATAATGTAAAGTGAAACATTAATAAAATTAATTATTAAAATTTAAATCAAAAAATTTATCAATCAGGTTTTTAAGCAAAATTGTTGAGGGTTCGCAAGATATTTCTTTAAGGACCCCTCCATTTGGGAGCCCAAAGAATCAAAGATATAATAGAGGGGGGTTCTCCAAAAATTTAAAGTCAATCAAGCAAGACTAAAGTCAAGATATTAAAGTCAATCAAATAAGACTAAAGTCAAAATTAAAGTCAATTAAGTAAGACTAAAGTCAAGTATTAAAGTCAATCTCATAAGACTAAAGTCAAAATCCTAAATCAAAACCCTAATCTAAATTAATCAAGTCAATCTCATAAGACTAAAGTCAAAATCCTAAATCAAAATCCTAATCTAAACTAATTAAGTCAATCTCATAAGACTAAAGTCAAAACCCTAAAAGAAACTCTAATCAAACCCTAATGCTTCTAAAAACTTTATAAATAGGAGTCTCCACACCCTATTTTCGTATCAAAGAAAAAACCTTAGGAAAAGTAGGTGAAGAAGCCTCCACAACCTCTCCAAAACCCTAATTTTGGAGCCTCAACTCCTTACTTAACACCCCTGCTTCGATTTTAGCCTAAAAAACACCCAAAAACCTCTCAAAAACATCCCAAAAGTCCACAACAAATTCGAAGCACCCAGATCCAAGAAGGAGATACCTTACCTCGGAGATCAGGAATCAGATCCGGAGATAGAACGAAGTAAGGAATACGGTACAAGGAGCTGTTTTCACCAGATCTGAGGGAATAACACTTTTGCAGATCGAAGGTAAGTTTTTTATTATTTTTTTAATCTAGGTTTTTTATTAGCGATGTAGATTTATTTGGGATAAGTAAAGACCGGCAATGGCCGGACGGGGTTGGTGCCTAACACCTTCCAACCCCGTAACATGATCCCCGGATTCAGATTTTCTGTAGTAGATTAGTTTTTATCCGTTTTAGAGTCAGTTTGGTTCCTAGACCATAATAACTAGGTGGCGACTCCCAAACCTCAAGGGTCAAAAGCGGATCCGCGCACCCCGTGGATCGAGGGCGCTTTCAGTAACAGAGAAGATCTGCAAAAAAGATAGTCAGACAACAAATACAGGCAGTTTCAGAGTCAAATAAAAAGAAAAGGTTCGAATACTCACGTCTCGAAGACGACATCTATCATTGTGGGCCCGGGCACTCCTAAGGCTGCTCCGGATGGCCCTAGCATCTCTGGTGGCGCAAAATACCCCCAATGGATAACCCTCGTCTGGATGACAACGGGTGGGTAGATAAAAGGGAAAATACACATGAATAAAAATCTGAAAAAAGAAAGAAGGCATCAGACAACGAACGAAATATGGGGAAAGAAATTGAAAAGAAACGAAATTGAGATCCATGTTACCTCAACAAACTGCCAAAAGAAGCGTGTGGAGATCCCAGCTCCATGGGGCGCAGTGATCCCCTCGACGACCCGATCCAAACCCGCCATAATGGTACCATAAATGAGGTTACCCCAATCGAAATCGCCAATGTGATCGATATCATGCATGACGGAGAGGAATGTGGTGGAAACTGAAGAATCATCCTTTAGAAAGAAATAGCTACCGATGAGAAGGAGAAAACAGATCTGGAAAATGATATCGAAGTCACGATCACCAAAGCGGGCCGATCTCTCTCTATAAGTGGGCGGAGCTCCGTCCTCTCCCTCTATCAATAACAGTCCCCTCAGCACCTCTGTGTTAATCCTACCCATCTTCTCCACCATGGAGGCAGGGACTCTGGTGATGCCCAACAGCTCGTCCACCTCCTGGACGGTCAGCATGGTCAAGGGCAAAGGCTCTTCGTCCATCGCAATGCCGGTAATAGTACCTAAATCTGAAGGCCTGATGCCTATCTCAACCTCCGGCATATGAAAAGAGTGAGTCGCTGGGAACCATCTCTCAATCATAGCCAAGAACAAAGGGCGATCCGCTCTTAGTGCTGGAATCTGCAGGAATGCGCCAAAGTCCACCGTCGAAAACTAGGTCCGGATATCATCAGAAAATAGGGCAGCGGTAACAAGAAATGCGCTCCATCTCCCTTTGAAACTGGCTGACAGGTAGGGAGTAGGAATATCCAACCGAACCAACATTGATACGTGCCTCCCCAATCCGTGAAGAAGAGAGGTATCTGGGACCCTCTCACTCTCCTCCGCAGGGATCTCAACCTTAGGAACCTCACGACCTACTCGGCCAGCACCTACAGCCCGATCAGTCCGGCCTCGGCCACCACGTCTGCCTCTCCCACCACTACTGCTAGGGAGATCCTCAGCTGGGCCACTCTGAGAAGTACTGGCCTCGTCTACCCTGCTCCCAGAAAAAGAACCAGCTACAGATGACTCGGGTCTCCGTGAAGGCTGCCTCTGCCAGCCATACTCTGTCGCCACCCCAGACCCCAAAGCAAAGCGAGCCCAGGTCCGGGGCCTCACCTCCTCCTCCTTATCAGAAGAACGTACTAATCGGCTCTTCCTCTACCCACTGTAAAATAATAAAATGCTGAGCCGACAAAGGAAAGTGTCCTATTTGCCTATCTCGAGGCAACTCAGCCAAACCCATCTAATCCCAGTCAAACCTAGCCAATCTAAGTCAAACCTATCCAACTAGTCAAACCCAGTCAAATCTGAGTCAAACCTACCAAACCTAGTCAAATCTAAGTCACACCCAGTTGACTCAGTCAAAACTATCCAAATCTAAGTCAAAACTATCCCGTCCAGGGTCAACTCAACTAACTTAGTCAACTCAGTCAAGCCTATCCAACTTAGCCGAACTCAGTCAACTTAGTCAAACCTATCCTATCTAAGTCAAACCAATCCATCTAAGCCAAAACCCAACCAATCCAATCAACTAAAGTCAATTCAAACCAGTTTAACCCCAAACTGAGTCAAACTAGTTTAAACATAGTCAACCAGAGCCCAACCCAGTCCCAACCTACCCAATCTAGGTCAACCTAACCCATCTACCAAAACTAGTCAACCCATTCAACCCAAATCAATCTAGTCAACTCAGTTAACTCTATCAAAACCCAATCAACCCACTCAAACTCGGTCAACCTACCCCATCTGAGTCAAATCCAATTCAACTCAGTCAAATCCATCTAATCCTAGTCAAATCCAGTCAACCCATTCTAACCTAGTTTGACCTAGCCAAACTTAGTTCAAATCCCAGAATAACCCATCCTACCTAATCAAACTCATACCCATGAATCATCGCAATGATATCAAAAGATCATTTGAAGAGAAGCAAAAAACATGGGTTCTCAAAGCAAAACGAAATATCCATATTTTAAAGTGAGATGAGAAATGTGACAAGCATGATCAAGAAAAAAAAAAGGGAGAAAGAAATCGATTCATCCAGATAATCCCTAAGCAGTCTGAATCCAGTCCCTTAACCGATGCCTAAATCGGTCCCTCAACAGGCCATAACCGACACCTAAACCATCGTCAAAACAATCATTGTCCAAAACAGCTTCCCAATTACCCTTAACCACACTATACCATTACCCCTTTTAGGATCCTATATAATCCACTAAACAACCCCATTTTCGCTCCAAACTACCCCTAATCCAATCTAAACAACCGGCCCGAATCCTCACTCAAGCAATTTGATAGCAATCAAAATCCATACCTATACCTCAACAATCCCTAAACAAACCCAACAACCCCCATGCAGCCCCCTTACAAAACCAACAATCCAAGCCATCATTCAAATCCCCTAATATCACACTATGTGAACCTAGACTAGAAAATGCATCCAACCCAGCCAACTCTCTTCTAAAATACACCCAATCACCCCATCCATGTCACCCCAACCACACCCCTGCAAACCAAAACACCGATCATTCAATACCAACACCCCCAATCCCAATCCAACCAAATCGAAACCCAACCCATAATCCTTTGACCAATGCCCCAACCAGTCAAAACAACACCTTCACTCACGTCCACCCCACCATTATTACATCCGTACCATATCCATCAATATCAAAACCAAACAATCATATTGGCATAGAAAGAACAATCAGAAAATTAAGATGAACATGAAATTCTCATGGTGTGGTAGAAGATGACATGGTATAGCACAATAAAAAAATCAAGGTACACATGTGGTTCTCATGAAAAGGAAATAAGAATCGAAAAATAAAAGAAAAGGGAACAAGAAGAAAGGACTTACCTCGAAGTGAAATCACAATCCGATCGAGCTCTTCGAAACTTTGAACCTCTTCCAAGCGTCTCGATGCTCGCACACTTTAAAATGATCAAAATCAGTTCGCCAAAGGTCCGAACCCACGAAATCAACGAGAGAATGAATAGACAAGAAGAGAAATCGCCAGAGAGAGAAGGAAAACCGAAGGAAAACAAAGAAGAGGGAGAAAATGGAAGGGCGCGCAGGCTTTAACGTTCAAAATTCATACTGGTCCGTGGTACCAGTATGGATGCAGCTCAATCTATTGTATCTGTGCTCCAAACACGGTTGAAACAGAAATAGCGTCATCCGTGCCCCAAATACGGATAAAAGAAACGGAAGGGTTGTCCGCGTTTTAAACACGGATTAAATTGAATCGAATGCCATCCGTATTCCGAGCACGGATCACTCAATGAATAAAATAATATAAAAAAATCAAAAATCAAAAATCAAATAAAAATCAAGAAAATCAAAAAATCAAATAAAAAAAAAAGACAGAAAAATCAAGAAAAGTTCAAAAATCCTTTCGAGTTGCACACATTTTTGATTATTAAAACACGATTAAGAAATACTTAAATTTAAAAAATCACTAAATCTTCATCAAATCCAAGGTCTCACACGAGCTTCGCGCCATCGAGACCAAGGAATCAATAAGGTAACTCTATCAGACCCGTGCTTGAGTAACCATTTTCTACAAAAGTCATAAACTCGACTAGTAATTCAAAGTTGTGTTTTGTAAATTTTCGTCTGGCCTGTACAAATAGGGGTTTAGTCTATTTTTTTCAGTTCTTTACACGCAATTCCTGCAAAGAAGGGCAGCTGTTGACACCCCAATTTTAACGGGCCCTCACTCAAAAGGGCCCAAAAATAGTGTTTTTCCAATAATTTTGCCAACGGGCCTCAATGGCCTGAATCATCGAATGTGGCATTTTCACCAAAATCAAAGCCTTTAATACCTCTCAATGGGTTAGTAGGTCCACCAAAAGGATTATGCATGCTCCCATCTACCCCTCTCCATTCGAAATACCAACTTTCCAACAAAGTAGGCCAACGGGCCTCTTAAGGCCCAAAAGTTAAAAAGTGGCAATTCAATTTAACCGAGGCCCTTAAGACCTCCCAATGGTCTAGGGGACCTACAAAAAGGGTTGTGACCCATCTTGCACATGTTCAACATCACCACCCCGCCTTTATATCTAAGAAAATCGAACGATCGATGAAATCCTTCAACGGGCCCAAAAAGCCCGATATGCCAACACGTGGCATTTTTTTTTATCAAATCAATGATCGTAAATCAAAAAATTAAAAAATAAAAATGTGAGACTTGGGACGCCTATCTTTCATCTACCTTCCACCGCTCCATCTCCGAATCCGCGAACACCTTAAACCCATTCAAAGCCCATAGACCATTAACCCTCTCCTAAATTAATTTTCCACCTCACACCCTAACCTAAAACTAACCATATCACCTAAATCCTAAAACCTACTCACCCTCAAAGTCCAACCCAAAACAAGCCTAACCCAATCGAAAATAACCTACAACCCCAAAGCCCAACACCAAAAGCCCACAAAACATCACCCTATCCATATCCAATTATCCAACCCACAACCCTAATCCATCAACTACTACCCACATCAACCAATCACAATCTTCACACCAAAAGATGACACATGTCATCACCACCCTTCACCTCCCTCATCCAATCACCTACCCCCATCACCATTCTCCAAACAACCCATCTAACTCACATCACTTCCCTCCAAAATTACATCAACCCATACCCTACCTTAACCTAACCTATCCCCATTCTCCAACCAACCACATCTCAACCCATACCCTAATCCATCACCATTCTCTAACATCATCAACCACCCACATCACCACCCATATCTCTACCCATCATCTTCCTTAAAACACTCCAATAAAATCACCTCAACCCATACTCCCCTCATCATCAACTAACTACCCATACCTCTCTCTCTAATCAAACAACCACCATCAACCAATCAACCAATCTCATCACCACACTATCTCATCTCATATGCCACATGGCATCATCCCCTTTCTCCTCCCAAACACCAATCTACCCACCTCTTACACAACTCATTCTCCTAAATCTAAACACATTACCTCTTCAACCAACGTAACACTCATTCTCTAAACAACCCTCTTACACCCCCACTCCCCCATCAATCATCACTCATCTCATCCCACCAAACACTCTACCCAAATGGATTTGGGTAGGATCCAAACCATTTGGATCAAAACCTCACCCATTTTCATCCTTTACACAAATACCCTCACTTTCATTCTAAATCTCAAACATTCCACCCCTAAAATCTATACCATTATCCCTCCTTTCAAACTTTCACCCCATTATACCCCCAAACCCCCTCCAAACATCTATAAATACCTCTTCCCTCGGAACTATGCTCAGTTGCCACCGAGGACTTTCTCAGAACTATGCTCAGATGCTGTCGAGGGCTTTCTCGAAATTATGCTCAGTTGCCACCGAGGGTTTTCGTCGAGGGTTTTCTCAGAATTATGCTCAATTATCGTCGAGGATTTTCTCGGAATTATGCTCAGTAACCGTCGAGGGTTTTCTCAGAATTATGCTTAGTTACCGTCGAGGATTTTCTTAGAATTATGCTCAGTTTATGTTCAATTTATATTCACTTTGTGCTTAGATTATACTCAGTTTATGCCCAATTTATATTCACTTTGTACTCAGATTTTACTCAGTTCCAACTTAAACTCTTCGAAATTTATCTCAGATTTTAAGTACACACACTTGCACAGTTGTTACTTTAGTTAAGGAGAATTTTTTAAAATTCAAGGATCTGACACTGTCAATGAGAGTTCTCGTTCAATGACCTGACAACATTTTAGTTCGAGGAAAGTTTTACGCTTAAGGATCCGAACACCCTGACGAATTGCTAAATCAGGCTGCAAAATGAACTGTTACTAGCTTTGGCATTCGAATATCGCACTATCTACCAAAATAAATTTGTTATCTAGTTTGCTTCAACCCTCTGCCAAAGAGGGGCATCTGTAAACACCCCATTTTTGTATTCGCCTGATTAATCAACTCGTCAACCCGATCGCAACGGTTCCCAATGATGGATGTTTATTCCAATGCTTTATTTTGTTACTAGATATGTTTCAGAAATCCAGATGAGGTATCTCGAACTAAAAGAACTGTAGAAACCACGCTACGCTAGAAAAATATGACCTCAGAAACATAGAAATCATCATCTTGCAGACAAAAAGAAGCTTCACGATAAAAATCACTAAAAAATGATCAAATTACCAAAATATCCCTAACCTTAAAATATCCTTAGAGCCTACGTTACGCATAGGAAAACCCTTTCAAACACATAAAATAACAAATCGAAACCAAATAAATCATTTCGCCAATTTTTATAAAATTCGACAAAATTACAAAAATGCCCCTTATAAAGTTCGCAACCATTTCGCACAAAATTTCATAAATGATAAAAATCTATATTCCCATTTAATTCTTTACGAAAAACTGATTTCAAAACATCTTGAAATATTGAAAAATGACTTAAAACGCAAAAAATCCTTTCCGAGGGCAAAATAGTAATTTCACAATTTTAATAATTAAAATTTTTGAAATTAATAAATAAAACATTAAATAATGTAAAGTGAAACATTAATAAAATCAATTTAAAATTTTGAACCAAAAAATCGATCAATCAGGCTTTTAGGCAAAATTGTTGATGGTTGCCAAGATATTTATTCAAGGACCCCTCCATCTAGGGGCCCAAAGAATTAAAGATATAATAAAAGGGGGTTCTCCAAAAATTTAATTCAATCAAGTAAGAGTAAAATCAATCCTAAAGTCAATCAAGTAAGACTAAAGTCAAGATATTAAAAGTCAACAAAGAAAGACTAAAGTCAAAACCCTAATCTAAACTAATCAAGTCAATCTCATAAGACTAAAGTCAAAACCCTAATCTAAACTAATCAAATCAATATCATAAGACTAAATTCAAAACCCTAATCTAAACTAATCAAGTCAATCTCATAGGACTAAAGTCAAAATCCTAAATTAAAACCCTAAAGACTAAGTTAATCTCATAAGACTAAAGTCAAAATCCTAATTAAAACCCTAATTAAACACTAATTCTATCTAAACAAACCCCTAAAAAATCTATAAATAAGGGTCCTCATGTCCTATTTTTGTATCCAAGAAAAAATCCTAAGAGAAGTAGGTTAAAAAGCTTCCCTAGCCTCCCATAAACCCTAATTTTGAAGCCCCAATTCCTTCCCTAAAATCCATACTTCGATTTTAGTTTGAAAAACATCTAGAAGTCCTTAAAAATACCTAGAAATCCGTAAAAAAATCCGAAGAATCCAGATTTAAGAAAGAGATACTTTGCCTCGGAGATCAGAAATCAGATCCTGAGACAGAACAAAGCGAGGAGTACTGTACAAGGAACATTTTTTTTAGATTTGAGGGAATATAATCGTTGCGTTCGAAGGTAAAATTCTTTTACTTTTTTTATCTAGGTCTTTTTGTTAGCAATGTAGTTTTATTTGGGATAAGTAGAGACCGGCATTGGCCGAGCGGGGTTGGTGCCTAACACCTTTCAATCCCGTAACGTGATCCCCAGACCTATATTTTTGTAGTAGATTAGTTGATTTATCCGTTTAGAGTCTATATTCGGTTCCTAGACCGTAATAACTAGGTGGCGACTCCCAAACCTCAAAGGTCAAAAGTAGATCCTTGCACCCCGCGAATTGAGGGCGCTTTCATAAGGTAGGTGTGAAATTGGATTGGATTAAGGACAAGGTATGTGCATGCAAAACTATATGACATGATGCATGTATGCATAAAAATGATGCCAAGTGGCAATACATGCCCGTTGGAGGGGTTAAACTCTAAATTGAAATCAATTTAAGACAGTTTTGGATTTTTCTAATAGGTTCATGCAAAGTGGGGTGTCTACAAAGAGATAGTAGGAAACAAAAAATAAGTTTTTTTTAAGAAGGTCAAAAATATTTGGTTTGAACCCGCTTAGCATATATTCTCAATGGAGTTGCCAAGCTATAAATATATGAGTTTCAAAACCTTGAGAGTTTATGCTTATGTACTTGGATTTTGGAGTCACCACCATTCAATTAAGATGTGAATAGACACCATAAAAATATTTTAAAATCTATTTTTTTTAGCTTGAAATGACTCTCATATTCAAAAGATAAAGAGAAAAGTATTCTTATAAAATATAAGTTAAGAGAGTTCGGTTGAGGAATAAGGAAGGTGTTAGGCACCTTGTCCTCCCATCCAAAGATGGTTCCATAGATTGATCATAAATAAAGCTTTAAAATCTATTTTTGAGATTTTGAAAGTAGAGGGATTATAGAGAGAGTTAGAGAAAATTGCCTAGTTTATCTTTAGAAAATGGGCAAATTGAACTAATGAGCAAGCTAAAAGTGAAAAAAGAGCTTGTTGGGATTTTGTTTGAGTCTAGGAATTTTGTAGGAATCCATTTGGATTCCACCATTTTGGATCCAAAAGATCTTTTAGAGGCTAAAAAGCTCACTTAGGACCATCATTTTGTTAGTTTAGCTTAAAGGAGGTGCCCATGAGTTGAACACTGCCATGGAAATACTAAAGACCTTATGCATGATTTGTATCTTTTTTGAGATTGTTTTTGTGTTGGTTTAGAGAGTTTGGTAGGGATCTAAGAAGATCATCACTTCTGACTCTTAAACCTTTTGGAAAATTGGATTTGTTGTGTGCAAATGTGAATGCATGGGATGGACTTAGTAAGATAAGATTACCTCCTAAGAGGGATTACTATCTAGCTCTATTGCCACGAAAGAAAAAAAATTAAAGCATCTAGTCTAAAAAATTAAATTACAAATAGAATGTAAATAAAAAAACAAAACAAGTAATCTAAGAATTTAAATTGCATAGAAAATAAATGAAAATAGAACAAACTATTATAATACTCTCAAGGGGCTTATTAAGGACTTATAGGGGGATATTACCACAATGAGGAATTACTCTTTCTCACCTAGCATTGAGACTCAGATTTAAAGAATTACATTAGAAAACATGAAAATAAAGAAGAAAAAATACTTAAAAATAAAGAACAAGAGAATAAGAGTAGGGGGGTCAGAAGGAGTTTTTTGATCCCACCTAAGTCTTCTTCTTTTCTTGGATTTTATTCTTATAGATTTTGAGAGGTATGAGGAAAGGAAAGTTAGAGAGATTTTAGCAAATATTTGATAAAATTTTGGATCATTCTAGAGCTCATTCCCTTTGCCTTGGATGGGTTTCCTATTTATAGGATTTTGAGAGACCCTTAGGTATAGTTTGGTCGTAAAGCCTATACTTCCCATAATTCACAAGAAAATCATAATGAATGACTTATTTTGCCCCTCATCAACTTCGCATTAATGGTCTTTCACTCACCCATGGGTCTAACTAATAAAAAATGATAGATTAGTAAAAGTCCAATAGTTTCTAGAGAATTCTTTGAGGGGGTAGAGTTGTCTTAGATCCTAGGATTTGGGTCAATTGAGAGAGAATTATAAAAAATGGCATGTAATTTGGTTATTGAGTTTTAGACATTAAGATTTTCTACCTAGCTAGGCGTCTAACAACCTAGGGCTAAGAGTGTCTTTGCCCATAATTTCTAGAGCATTATTTTGGATGGGTAAACTTGTCATAACCTCTAGACTTAGGTCATTCTACCTTGAATGCTATAGAATCTCTTTGTTTTTTGAAGAGTAAAAGGGTAGAAAAGTGATTTGATCCTAATGTGTCTCAACAAACTAAGGTTAGAGAAAGTAATTCTCCTTAAGTGGGGACCAAAGGTGACTTGGGATCAAGATTAGGGGACAAAGGAGATTACCAAAAGACCTAGGTGAAGAATACTTATGAGATTTAAGACATAGGTACTTAGGGAATTAAGAGGGGATTAGATGAAGGAAAGTTAAATTTAGATAGGTTGGTAAGGTCATTTCCTAGGAAGAATCTCGTGCACATATGGGTAGGCTAACCGCCTAACTGACTTGGCCATAAGCCAAGAATGGCCATAAATAATTATTCTTGGTCTTTCTTAAAGAAAGGCCAATACAACTTTATACCTGTGCATCACAAAACAAAGGTTAGAACAACAAATAACCTGGCCATATGTACCATGGCTAGGCATGGTTATACTTGGCCATTTGGCCTATATGGCTAGGAAAAACCCATTTTTATTTCACCTAATTGATTAATTTTGATTGGTTTAAGTGGGTCACAGCTAATTGATTGAAATACTCTCAAATTAATCTTCACCATTGGATTTGAATGAGTTATCGGGCTTGTTCAATCAAATTAGGATGTCTACAATCCTATTATTTAATTAAATACTATAATATTATGTTTCGATTAGATACTAATGTGAGTCTTGATGGTTGTATGTCATATATGTTATATCTCATTCCATGTATTACACCATTAATATCCTTCCTAACCTAGACTTTAATTGTGTTCTTATACTTTGTCATGTCAAGACATTTTTTGTATTACTTATATCTAAAATAAAATATGATTATAACATAAATGGAAATAGAAAATAAGCAGAAACAAAATTTTATTTAGTGCCAATGTTAATGTCAATCACATAACCACTTCAAAACAACTTATTCCAAGTACATAAGAGATTTCTCCAAAAAAAGCTTATTCTTATAACATGATCTTTGTAATTTTTTTGTGATAACCCTTTTGTCAATGGATCGACTATCATTTGAGAGCTACTGATATTCTCGATTAACACTAACTATTTCTGGACTCTCTCTAACCACCAAGTAATTGGCCTCCATGTATTTCACACTATTCGAGTACTTTCAATTCTTTAGAAAAGAATACAACCACGGGATTATCATAATATATCTTTAGCGACTTGGTTATAGAGTCGACAATCTCAAGTCTTGAAATAAAATTTCACAACCACAAAACTTAACTCATGGCCTCAAAACATTCCATGAACTTAGCCTCCATAGTAGATGAAGCAATAATACACTACTTCATGTTCTTTTATGCAATAGTACCACGCTAGCAGAAATATAAAACCTAATATAGATTTTCTACTATCAGAGCATTTAACAAAATCTAAATCTGAATACCCAATCACATCTAGATGATCTAATCTCCTTTAGGTGAGAATACAATCCTTAGTTCATTATAAATATCTTATAATCTTTTTTGCAGCTTTTCAATGATCCGTTCTTGGGTTACTCTGGTATCTACTTAATGTCTAAACTATAAAACTAGTATCTGGTCTGGTACAAGTCTGAACATACATCAAATTTCCAATGGCTAAGGCATACGGAATATCCTTCATTTGCTCCCGGTTTAAATCATTCCGTAGACATTGCATCAAGTTGAACTTATCACCCTTCTCGATATGTGTGTCACCACTAGAACAAAACTGCATAGTATACCTCTCTATGGCTTGATTGATATATTCTTTATGAGAAAACCATAATAATCCTTGAATTCGATTCCTAATGATTTCTATGCCAATGACATATGTTGCTTCATCCATATCAACAATCTTAAAATTTTTAGTAAGATAATTTTTAGTTTCATACAATAAACTAAAATCACTACTAGCTAACAGAATATCATCCACGTATAGAACCAACATAATAAACCTGTTCCCACTAATATTTAGGTATATATACTAGTTAACGGTATTTTCTTTAAATCCAAAGGATGTAATAATATGATTGAACTTTATATACCATTGCCTCGAAACTTGTTTGAGCTCGTAGATAGATTTCTTAAGGTTGTATGCTAATTTTTTTTTTCTATGAACCCTTTAGGTTATTCCATGTAGATTTTTTCATCTAAACTCTCATTCAAAAAAGTCGTTCTAACATCCATTTGGTATAACTCCAAATCATAATGAGCCACCAATGTTATAATGATTCGTAATAATTATTTCTTTGAAAATGGAAATAACGCTTTAGTATAATCGATACCTTCTTTCTGAGTAAAACTTTTGGCCACAAGTCTGGCTTTAAATCGTTTGACATTGTCTTTTACGTCACGTTTGATCTTGAAGACCCATTTAAAGTCAACTTTCTTATTTTTAGAATGCAATTCAATGAGATCCCAAATACGATTATGATCCATATATTTTAACTTTGATTTCATGGCATCCATTTACTTAGAAAAATCATTACTTTCTATTACTTGTGAAAACTTAACCTGATTTATATTTATCTCAATATCATAATTAGATTCCTATTTATACACTACGTAATTATCTGAAATGGCAAGTCTCCTTTCTTTGAGAGATCTTCCCATTACTATCTATGGTGAATGTTCAATCATAATGATTCGGTCCTGATGTAATGGTAAACCAATTTATTCTAATTGTTGTCCATTCTCTCCAGGCTGTTGAACAACCTAAGAATCAATAATTTCTTGAAGGTTAAGATGTGGTAGGATACCCACTGTTATTTCTTCAAGAGTTATTTTACGTGGCTCTACATTCCTACTAATTTCACCATTTTTTAGGAACCTAGTATTTCCAGTTTCAACTATTCTCGTGCTGTAGTTAGAGCAATAAAATTTGTATCCTTTAGACTTATTTGAATAACCTATGAAATATCTAAAAATGTTCTTGGGATCTAATTTTTTTTCTAGTGGATTGTAGATCTTTACTTCTGTTGGACAACTTCAAATATGTAAATGTCTAAAACTAAAATTTTAACCAGTCCATAATTCGAAAGGAGTTTTGGGAATTGTCTTATTAAGAACCCTGTATAAGATATACATAACCGTATTTAATACTTCTCCCCACAAGAATTATGGAATTGTTGAATAACTCAACATATTTCTAACCATATCCATAAACATATGATTATGCCATTCAACCACACCATTATGTATTGTACATAACCTAACTTTTCTAAGAATTTTGCAAATGGGTCAGGATTCTAGCTTGATTCATTAAATCTACCAAAGTATTCACCTCTTCTATTTAACCTAACTATTTTAACTTTCTTATGTAATTATCTTTCTACCTCAATTATAAATATTTAGAAGATATTTGCAAATTAAGATTTCTTATGTATTAGTTAGTTAGACATAACCATACTTAGAGAGTTCATTTATAAAGGTGATAAAATAACTTTCTCCACTTAGAAATATAGTGAGAAAAGGATCCACAAATGTTAGTATGTATGATCTAAAGAAGTTCTTTACTTTTTGTGAATCTTTTAGTTATCATAAAAGCAGTTTGTTTCCCTTCCTATCTCCATCTCGTTTCCTATTGAATGCACATATTTGTTAGTTCTTTTATGCTCTACTTATCCTTAGTGGTATTGTACGAAATCTTGAAGGGATCGAACTGAGTTGGGAGAGAATTGAGAATAAACTATACTAAGAAGGAATCATCCATAATTATTCCTAATGTTTTAAGTTTCGCAGTCTTATCAGTCATGTTAAGGATATGATATTGAATTCTTCTCACCCCATCGTACTTTATAATCGTCAACTTAATTATTAACGTGCCACAAGTGATTTATCAATAGATTTAAAATTTTCTTCCTTGTCCTTCCAATATTCTCGGGCATTTTCAATGAGAGATAGGGATGTTTTGATGCTATTAGCGATTATCACCCTTATAGACATCAAACTGAGTCTATTCGATCTTTCCAAACGTGAATGAAAGTCTCTTGTTCTGCCTTACTATTCTCAGTAAGATTCACATGTTTTACCGAAATAAGTGTTACATCAAGATCCTAAACACCAGAGTGATTGGATGTGCTAACCATTCCAAAAAAATAGATCCAGTAAGGATTGAGACGGTAGAGGTATAAGAGTGCAACGAATCGAGAATTATAATAAAATAAGACAATGCTCTAATAAGTGTCTTGAGTTTTATTTGATAATAATGAACTTATTATCACCTAAATTTATCTTAAGATTAAACTAGGCATATTTATTGTTCACTTATTTTTAGGGTAATAATCTAATTGGATTATCTTATAAGGCTAGTATAATTTACATAATTTATTCAGTCAATTTTGTTATCTTTGGGCATCTAATCGTAGTTCTATTAAATTCTTAAATTATATTACCTTATCTAGATCTCAATTGGTTAAATGAAATTCTCCTTTGGACTAATCCCGTTTACCTAATTAAATTTGTCATCGTAAATATTATTATTTTTCAATGTCACCTCGATGATCAAAATTTAATACAATTTGATATTTCATAAATTTTATTAATTTAGGTTACTTTGATGACTAAAAAATTAATAGAATTTATGTATATCAAAATTGTCCACTAATATTTACTAAAGTTTTAGGTTACTCTCCAAGAGGTGCCAAATATTATAATACTTCATAAAAATTTTATGAGTATAGGATCACAGCTATGAAAACTTAATGAGTAATACACTTTAAAACAATGGCAACATTGTAACATATTCATAATAACAATAATTGGGAATCAAGAAACTAAAGATTTAATAAAATTATTAATAATCCCAAATTGAAACATTACAAGATTTATTAAGAGTAATGGCAGTTGTGAATCGAAAATCTGGAACTTCATAATTTCGAAAGTCTGAAATTTTATGGATTTCAATAATCTAAATCTAACACTTTATGGGTTTCAATAAACCCAATTAATAATAAAAATCTGAAACTTTATGAATTTGTACAAACTGAACAATAGTCAAAATTTGAAACTTTGTATGTTTGTATAAATCGAAACCAATAATAAAAATCTTGAAATTTATTCCATCAAAATATTGAAATTTTTAGGTTTGTAAAACCCAAACCAATAATTAACAATCTTAAAATTTATGGGCTTAAAATTTTAAAATTTATGAGTTTATAAAAGCCCAAATCAATATTAATAAAAAAATAATAATTTTGAGCAAATTTCAATTAATTTTAAGAAGATTGATTTTATAAATGTCTTCATTTTAGATACATATGAATACTTCTTAGAGATAGTAGCCTCCTACCAATTCCAATTGCATAAATAATTAAGATAGGAAATCCAATATCAAATGAAACTAAGTCAAATCAATTTTTATTATTTTGATTGGTCAAGAAGGCTCGTTAATTAGTACTCTAAACCAACAAATAAACAGTTCCTAGAAGACATATTTTCATGTATAAGGTAAAAGCTCCCAAAGGGATTTACCCAACCTATGGATGTGTACCTAGAGCATAACCAAAAAAAAGAAAAAAAGAAATCCCAAGTGAGTACATATATGTGAGGTAGAATGCTTGGTCTTCCACAAGGTAATATCTACCTAGATTTACTCCAAACTCACAAGTTCACAAAAAAATTCCAGCAAGTTCAATTCTTCTTTATAAACTTGCTTATTGCACCCAAAGGCAAGATAAGAGACATACATTTACTTCTTTTGATTTGTAAATATCTACTATCTTTTGAGTTATTAATAAAATAAAAAATAAAAATCAGTTTATACTTCACCTTTGACCAATACTTGATAATCACCAACTTGATGGGTTAGACAAGGTCTTTAACACCTTCCTTATCTCACAACCGAACCTCTTTACCCTTGACCTCTCAAATTAGACCAGATGTGAGATACTAAATCTTGAAAAAATATATTTTGAAAACCTTTTTTATGCTATCATTCACACCTTGAACTCTATGAACGGTGGGGACTCCTAATTAATCTCAAGTACATGAGATTTAAAATCTTGAACTCTCATATATCTACACATTTCATGCATTCACATTGATTTCAAGCACCCTTGTATTTGACACCTCATTCATGCACTCATACCATCACATTGTGCATCAAGGGACTTAGATAAGTTGCCTACACTTGTTGGGATAACCAAACTATAGTCCAAAATTTGCAAGTCTCACTCTTTCCAACATGTCACAATACTTTAAAAAAGAACTTAGAGCTCTTGTACTTGCTAAAAACTAAGTAACAATACCTTCCCCATACTTCAATCATACCTCCTTACGCATTCTCATGATTAAGACTAGTTTGGAGTCACTTCTAAACAAGAAATGATGTTAAGAAAATTGTTTTAGCTTAAAATCGTTTTTGGTGACCATTCTCACCTCAAAATTTTATATATAGTGGCAATTCCAAAACCGAATTGGTGAGAAAGTTTCTTAATTGAAACTAACACATCTACAATTAGCACAAATCCGAGAGAGAAGTGGTAAAGTGTTTGAGGAAAAATATTGTTTGTAGATGTGATCTTCCTCACACCATTATCTCAAACAATAGCACTCAATTCAAGGGTGCCAAGCATAAAATGTTTTGTGATGGGCTCAAGATCAAGCAATTGTTTTCATCTGTGTCAAACTCGAGAGGAAATGGACAAGCTAAAACAACCAACAAGGTGATTATTGATCATCCGAAAATGAAACTGAATGACTTCAAGGCGAAATGGGCTGAAGAACTGCAAGAGGTACTTTGGGCATACAGATCTACTGCTAGAAGATGAACCAAAAATCTCCCTTTTCACTAGTGTATAGACCTGAAGCAATGATTCCCAGTAGGATGCATGCCCAACGACTTGGAGACGAGCAGTAGAACTAGAAATTAATAATTAACGAAGTCATGGTCATGGAGCTGAACCTCTTATAAGAAAAAAGAGAGCTTCGCTCAATCTAATTACATCAGTATCACTAGATAATAAAGAAAGCCTTACCTAATCTCCCCCCACAATTTGGTATTTGTGATTGTGATGAGATACAACGAGGGTGATAAAGTATTGCATCACTTCACGTATTCAATTAACTCTGACATGAAAAACCCTAGCCTTTATTCTTTTTATGAATCATTCATGCAATTTATTTGGTATGTGAATTATTCAATATGATTCATTTGTTCAGGAAATTTTTATATACTGTTGTGGATAGAAGTTTTTGACAAATTTTGGGCTTCAACTCAAGACCAATTGGCTACGAGGCCTAAGAACTTATAAGGAGAGAGACAAGGCAATGTGTGGCCAGCATGGGACTAAATACAACAGTTTTAAAAACCAAATTGATGATTTAACCAGAAATATATTAAATACTAATGTACATCAATTAAAAAGTACATACATATATTTTTTTTCTTGAAATACATTACTTTAGTTTCATACAAATATAACATTCACAAAAACCGATGATTGGGTAACTAAAATAATTTCATTACTAAATCCGGTCGAACCTGGTCTGATACCCGTTCAGTCCGGTTTTTAAAACACTGCAATGGACCATTTAGGGCTAATAACATCAGAGCAATTAACCCATATTTGACCTTGTAAATTTTATTAACAAATATTAAGTGATGTTTTCATAATCGTCACATTAACTTATCTTTTTATGTGACTTGAACTCCTTGGTATCTAAGGATCTCTCCAATCAGCTCTCCTTTACCTGAACCCACATACCTTCCACAAATCTCTCCATCTCTAATGAACAAAAATGTAGGCACCTCAACAACGTTCATGTCCTTCAAGAACTCCATGCAACTATCATTCTCATCTCCATTCATTCTAGCAAACTTAACTGTATCCGACATCTGTCTCGACAACTTGAGAACCGTCGGATACACCTTCACGCATGGGCCACAATGCTTCAACCCCACATCGAGCACGATCAACTTATGATCAACCTTATGTTCTCCAATCAACTTCTCTACATCTTCCCTAGAATGCAATTGCGCGACACCCGAATGATTATCGCCGTAATACAACACGTCCCCCATGAGTTGATCAGGTCCAATTCCTTCCTCTTCATGGATCTTCTCCATTCCTTTGTAGAAACTAAAGTGTGGGACTTTCTCTATCTTCTCTCTCTCACAAAGTGCCTTAGTTTTCTCGGACTCGTCACCCATTACTAGGAGGAATTCGACATCGTTACATGTCTTACTGAGGTCGACCATGAATGGGTAGATCTTTTTACTATGAGAACTATGGCTAGCCGCGTATTCCACCACAACAAGCTTATTCTTGGCCATTCGAAGAGCTTCGTCGAATTCTTCGATGGTGTGGATTTGTTGAACCCTCTCATCACTCTCAACTTTCTTGGTACCGGAGGCGGTTGCAGCCTTTGCGACGATCTTGTGACGAGTAATCTCTAGCCTTGGTGTTAGAGGTCTAGACCTAGAGAACAAAGAGAGGGCAGAGGAACAATAAGAGTAACATGAATCGACTTTTGTGAAGCTTGTCGGAAGAGATGAAGGTGGTTTACAAAAGAAGTTTCTTATTGTAGCCATGAAAGTCTGATTTGGGTTTGAGAAATATGAAGATGAAAGGGGATGATGAAGGGTTGGTGAAGCTGAAGGAGTGTGAGACCTTGGTGATGAGTCTCCTAAAGATCAGAGAGAGAGAGATAGAGATGAGAAGAAAAACTTGTTTATTAAGTCCTTATCCACTCGTTTTGTTTGTGGCTCATGTTGTGTCCACGATTCGGGTATTTTTGATAGATTTTTTTTTGATAACTGCTATTGGCACATCAAATTTTACTTATTACATCTCAATTAAAAATTAAGAAAAATTAAGTCAATGATTAAGATTAAGTAAAAGTTAGGGTGATAATAAAAATGTGTTTTTCTATTTAATTTTTTAATAAGATTATACATGAGCCTAATCATAATTGTAAACAATTATTCAAATTATTTGAACGAGTGTTATACTATTAAGATTAATATCTGAATCAAATCTCGATAATATTTGAAAAGTGCATTTTAATCTTTGTTTGGATTGTGGTTAATAATTTAAGAAATTGAAGTGTGATGAGTAAAATTTTGGGTGGCAATAGCATTTCTCTCTCTTCCATTTTCCTCTAGATATTCCTTCTTCCAATGGAAATATCATTATAGTCGATTGATAGGCCCAAGTTAAAATATTCATTTTGTATAAAAAATACAAAAATGCGTTGCTCGAAAGAAGATAAGACTTCCCGAAGGTGAATGGGGTGAAAACTTGAATTACGCACATACAACTTGGTGGAAAATAAAATCAATATGATAAGATGGAAAAAAAGATTGAACATAGCATCTCTCTCTCTCTTTTCCAATGTCCTTGGAATATTCCTTCTTCCAATGGAAATGTCATCGTGGTCGGTTGATAGGGCCCAAGTTACTTAACAATGTTCAACATTTTTGTCTTATAATGATGTCTTGGGCTTGGGTTCTGAATTAGTTAGAACTTAGAACTAGATAAGACCATTTCAGCTGGGCTTATAATGATGTGATGGGCATGTGTTGATGAATTTGTTTCTCCTTGGATTTGAGTAGGGCTGGATTTGCTCCAATCCAAAGTCCAATCCGTTCTGGTCCAATAACTTCAAGTCTGGATTAATGTATTGGATTCTGATAAGGATCCAATCCAATAAGATTTCGACCCCAATATCTTATTGGATTGGATCTGGATCAATCATATCCTGAACTAAGCGATTTTATAATATGTTAGAAAGTATATAAATTATATTATACTAGTATATGTGGTAGTTCATATATATAGAGACATCGTGTCAACTAGGGGTGCAACTTGGTTCAGTTTGAGGTCAAATTGAAACCGAACCAAATTCCATTGGAACCAAACCAACCCAAACCATACTAAAGTCAGTTTGGTTCGGTTTTATTCTACGGGTTGTCAATATTGTATAAATTGTAAGTAATATTTTTTAATGTAAAAAATAAATATATAATAAACATAAAATTTTATACAATAAATCACTAATCTATCCATAAAAAGCCATTAGTTTATCCATAAAAGATGACTAATATGCGTCCTAACTCCTAAAATAATTCATAAAATTATTATTATATATATAGGGAATTCGTTCTGGGTTTGGTTCGATTTTATACAAGCTTGATCCGAGAACTGAACCAAATTAGTCAGTTCTTCATTTTCATAACCCAGAACCGAATCGCAACTTATTCCAAACCAAACCAAATCACTCCAAACCTATCGCTTTGGCTCAATTCTTGGTTTGAACCGGACCAAGTTGCACCCCTAGTGTCATCAGTCAATTTAGACCGCAAATTGGATCTTAAGGCCATAGCTCTGCAAGCTCGTCATTGAGTATAATCTCAAGGCAAGCAATGGAAACAGTTTCTTCTAATTCTATGCAGCAATAACAAAGTTAACAAACCTTAGGAGCTCCAACATTCAACTGCTCTATGGTGCATACAGTACGTGAAAATTGGAAAATTCGACAAAAAAAATTGACAAGCCAAAGCCCACGAATTTTAGAAACTAAATTTTGATAGTCTAGGACCGTCAAGATTCTTAATGTTCCCAGATTTGATGGCTTAGAGCTGTCGAATTTCTCTTATCCTTCATTAATTTGACAGTTTCGACCCATCGAAAAAAAAATTGATAATGAAAAATTTGACTCCAATTCGACCCCTTGGTCTGTCGAATTTAATGAAATTTGACGGCCTATGACCATCAAATTTGGGCTTTTTTCACATTGTGATACTCAATGTCGAGCTCCAGGTCCTTGATTATTGTCTATATAATTTTTTTAAGATCTTTGTTGTTATTCTTGTTGAAATTTGTTATTATGATTTTGTGCCTGTTGCGACAAAATACTTTGCCTCTTGTTGGACTTTATCATGTTGAAATTGAAATGTACATCGTGTGGGACATTTATGTATATTTATCTTTATCTTGTGAAAGGTGGACTTTGTAGAAGAATTTTCTCCACATAGTAGAATCGGTGTGGATCTATGGGTGGTTCAATCTTGAGGAACCACGTAAAATCTATGAGTTTTTGTTAGTTTTTTTCTTAATTTATTTTCTTATTTATTGTTCTTGGTTTGATTTCTTTGCAGTGTGGACTTATAAATTGGAGTGTGAACAATAAAAAATGAGTTGAGTATTGTTGAGAAATTTATGTATGGTGGTGGGATGAAACTTAATGATATTCGTTTTACATTGTGAGAAAATTTTGTTTAACAATCATGTGTCAGTTCTTTAGAAAATGCTTATGTTCATGAAACATATACTTCTTAGATATCAAACAGAGAACACCTAGAATGTTTTTGTACATATACTAGGAAATCCTAAAGGGAACTATAATTGATATATAGTTCATGAACCACACATATTGACATTCTTCCAAAATAGCTTGTTTGTGGTTGAAGTGAACAGGATTGAAGATGTGGGGTTATTCATATTGAGACAAATGATCATTATTCTTGTTTGAATTTCTCCTCTTATGTCCTGGTCTGGATTTACCATTCTTCAATTTGAAAAGGACTTCAAATCAGTGCCAATATTATAAGTGATTGATTGTAGATTCGAAGACATCTCATTTAGTTTATGAGGTGTTGAGTGATTCCCCAAGTACAATGTAGTTTGGATCAGGACACGATTTTGATTTCTTCGCCATTTAATGGATCCAAGCTCAAGAAAAGTCGTAGTAACGGAATTTGAAGTTGCAAAGGTGCATAGAACTATAGAAACTAATAATTGTGGTTGATTATTTTTAAGTCACTTTTCCAAGATTGCCTTTTTCTTTTGTTTTAGATTTTAGAGGAGCTAAACCTCATGATGGATCAATTCATCGACTTGCCCAGTCTTTTTGGGTGTGACTATTGTGACAGTATTCGAGGTTCATATTGAATCTTTGTCCCTATTTAATTGGTACTTGTAAGAATTATTTGAGAAATAATTTTTATTTATTTATTTTTTTTTTTTGTATTTTAAAGAGTAAGCTAAAAAAATATAGAAGAAGAAAACAAAAGCTTGTGATGTATTTTCATAGTGCATCATGTTGCTATTTTTTACTTTTTACTTTTGTTTTCGGAGAATCATAGACAGGCACAAATTTGTTGGTGCTTCCTAGGTTATCTGTAATTGTTAAGATCTATACTTTTGTTTTGTTTGTTAAGTGTTAAGATCTATGGTATGATCAACCTCATTTATGAACAGATAGAATTGGGTTCAGCCAAACGAATCATATCCTACTTTCCACTGTTCGCATCCATGTCTTTTGTAAAATCCCAAGTTTTTTATTCGTATCTCGAGGAAATAAAATTGTAAAATTTTGAGTCAATCTTGACAGTAGGACTTAAGGTAAAATTATAGGATTTTGTTCTGGTCATTTTTAATGAAATTTGAGCTCATTGTTGGATTCGAAATTGTCAGAAAATATATTCTAACCTATAAGCACATTCAAATACGAGTCTGAACAGAAAAGTTACAAAATCTTCGATTTTCAAGTTGGACTAGGCTAAAATAATGACTTTTTCTAGACTAAGATGTTTTAAAATTTGATCATACCATTGGGTTCATAATGAAAAATGATAGAAAATGGATTATTTACTTGTCAATTTTAGAGCACAAAAAGTTGAATTATAAAAAAAACGAAAACGACGTTACTTTTAAGGTCCCCTCGGACCGAAAAGGTAAATTTTTGTTAGAGACATAATTTATAGAATTTGACTATACCATTAGATCTAAAATAAAAAATTATACAAAATAGAATATTCATGCATCACTTTTGAAGTCTGGACGATTAAGTAATCGTTAAACAAAATAATAGGAAAAATATCGATTTCGTCCCGCACTTATATGAATAAATTTTTTTAAACAAAAACAGTATTTATCATCTCTTATTTTCGTCCAAAACCAGCCAAAGATTTTAACGAATTTTTTTTTTATTTTTCTCATTACTTTCAAACTCAGATTCGTCGCGAATGGTCTTTCTTTGACCTCCGACGTAGAAAAGAAAAATGTCCGCAGCCTTGACCTCTACAAAATCCACCCAATTTCCTTTCGTTTTCTCTTTGTGGACACCTCATTTTTTTTGTTCTCGTCTGAATAATCAACTTGTCAACCCGATTACAACGGTTCCCAATGATGGATGAATGTTTCAATGCTCTATTTTATTGCTAAATATGTTTCAGAAATTTGGATGAGGTATTTCAAACTAACAAAACTATAGAAACCATGCTACGTTAGGAAAATATAATCCCAAAAACATAGAAATCATCATTTTGTAAACAAAAAAAAGTTTTACAATAAAAATAACTAAAAAATGATCAAAATACCCCTAATATCAAAATATCCTTAGAGCCCCCTTATGTTTAGAAAAACTCATTTGAGCACATAAAACACTAAAAATGAAATCAAATAAATCATTTCGCCAATTTTCACCAAATTATGAAAATGCCCCTTGTAAAGGTTGACAATCATTTCAAGTCAAAAAATTTCATCAATGACACAATCTGATAATCCCATCGAATTCCTTATGAAAAATATATTCCAACACATCTTAGAACATCGAAAAAAAGACTTGAAATGCAAAAGTTTTCTTCAGGGGAAAAACGATAATTTTTCAATTTTAAAAATTTTAAAATTTGAAATTAAAAAATAAAACATTAATTAACATAAAGTGAAACCTTAATAAAATTAATTTACAAATCAGAACAAAGAAAATTAATCAATCAAGCCCTCAAGCAAAATTGTTGACGATTGCCCACTTATTTAAGTGAAGCCCCACTTATATTTATTAAGAGACCCCTCCATATGGGGGCCTAAAAAATTAAAACATAATTAAGGGGGATTTTTCAAAAATAAAAAATATATTCTTTCATTGTGCGCAAGATTAAAAAACCTAATTTAAAAGAAATCAAGTCAATCTCATAAAACTTAAGTCAAAACCCTAATTCACCTTATCTAAAAGGAGACCTAGTCAAACCCTAATTCTTCTAAAAAAATCTATAAATAGGAGCCTCCATAACCTAATTTTGCAGGTCAAAATAAACCTTAGAAAAAGTTGGTCAAAAAGTCTCATTAATCTTATCCAAACCCTAATTTTGATGCCCTAACTCCCTACCTATCATCCAACCCCACCTTTTACTAAAAAAAAAATCAGAAACCCTTAAAAAATATTCAGAAATCCATCAAAAATTAGAAAACACTCAAATCTAGGAAGAAAATACTTTATCTTGAAAATCAGAAGCGGATCTAGTGACGGAAACAAAGTAAGGAATCTCATACGAGGAGTTTCTCCTCCAACTCTGAGGGAACAAATCGTTACGATCATTTAGGTATAATTTTTTATTTTTTTTATTATTTATTTTATTTATTTAAGGTCTTTTAGTAATGTAATCTTTTTTTGGGAATTAATAGAAATCGACGTTTGCCGGACGGGGTTGGTGCCTAACACCTTCCAACCCCGTAACATGATCTCCGGACCATAGTCTTTTTTTATTCATAGATTAGTTGTTTTCATCTATTTAGAGTTAATATTCAATTCTTAGATCGTAATAACTAGGTGGCAAGTCCAAAATCTCAAAAATTAAAAGTGGATCCACACACCCCATAGATTGAGGGCGCTTTCACTCTTCCTTTTCATCTCGTATCGTTATAAATCAGTCGTATGTGATATGAGAGTTTCAATTTCTCAACCTCAGATTTCATCTATTTTTTAGCCAAACCGTTCTCCACTGCAAAAGGGAGAAATGACGATTAAAAAATCGTCGAGATCATCAAAACCACCGGGTCAGGTTAAAAAATCAACTGCCTCGATATCCGATCTATCTTCATTTTTGTGCTGATTGTCTCAATACATGAGCTTTAATTCTCTTTCACAAGGATTTGTAAGGACTTTCAATTTCTATTGATAATCATAAATTGTAAAAATTGCATATAAGATTTTAACGAAAATTTGTTATATGTTTCAAAAATATGTAATTTTTTCGTTATTTCAAATTCACGTCAAAACTTGCATATTTGATATGTTTAATTGTATCTTATAATAAATTATACGTGGACAAGATATTTCATCGGATTATTTTCACCAGTTGGGTTCTGTGCACTACTCGAACCCTATTTTGATATAAGTTTTGTAAAATTTCAACTTAAATGATAAAAATAAATTTCAAAGTATGAAAAAGAATTTGATATCAAAAAATGAATATTTGACTGAATGAATCTAGAAAATGAATGATGTGTTTGAACACGTAAAAAAATGCAAGAATAAAAAAAAGGAAAAATGGATGAAACAATAAAATGTAAGAGTCACACCCAAGGGGTGTTGTCTGCATTTTATATTGTAATACTATGTATTGGTTGGTGAACGGATATCCAAGGGTAATGATATTGGTTGCATGTTTATTTACTTTCTGTAACGCGAGGCGCAAGTTATGTTATGTTCTGTTACTTATTTTTGACCACGTGGCCACAGTTACATATTAGGAAACTGAATATCCATTCTCAACTCTGTATTATTAATTTTTTATTTATTTTTAAAGAAAAATTCGTATTTATTTTCAAAAAAAGGAAATGATATGTATGTGTAGCTATTTTGTGAACTGTTAAAGAGCTTGTGAATATCTGAAGGGATAGTCTATCAAATCATCCGTAGTGATATACTATCCTAGGATGTACGATAGGGACAAGCAAACTCATGTGTGGTATGCGATGCGTATGAGGGTAGACTCACAACTGGAATCTGAGTTTATTCCTCTCTATATTTACCAGTGAACTTGTAATGTAAAGGTGTTCGTATACGAATGGATTGTATATTTGGGAATCACATGCACGCTTGATAGGCATAAACGAAGATGATTAGTCAATGCTCACTAACAATCTATAGTAGTCGAATGTTTTGACACATCGAAAAGAGACATATTGCTTACAGTCACGTCAAACGACCAGCCTGAACCGGATAAATGGTTCCACAAGTGTGGTAAACAACGACCAGCCACAAAATTAGGAACTAATAGTTTATTATAAAACATCATGTCCTGACTAGGAGCGATCCAGTTATGAATGCCAGCTCTCTAATTTCACTACTCCACCATTGTGTATTATGTATATGTTACCTTATTTTGATATATAAAATGAAATGTATGCTTAATGTTTCCATTTGTATAAAAAAAAATATTATAGTGAGTATTACTGATGGATGTAATGTGAATTTTAAAATATTTAGTTGCTTATCTCTACCTATGTGTACCAATTAATCGTAGTTTCTTCTTTAAAATTTTGCATGTGTTAAAATGATTCAGTATGTTTATTTGTTTATGTTAGGAGAGGTTATTGGCAGAAATTATTTACTTCCCTACTGGGTAACTATTGTTACTCACCCTTTCTTACTCTATTTTTTTTTTAATTTTAGATCTTAAGCTTGGCGAGACTGATATAGAGTACGAGTGAGGATTATCTAGTATGTCAGATATATGGCCAGAATCCTTTTGATGGTAAGTAATGGACTATACCTAGCGGTGTCAGGTTGTCTAGGTAGTAATATTGATTTTGATTTTGAGCGTTAGGAATTTTGTTAGGGTAAGGAATGTTCGTATAATCCTGTATATAAATTTTTTCTTCCGCACTCTGATTTATCAAATGTTATTAGATGTATATAGGCTTCCGTTATTATTCCATTTTGTATGTATATATGTAGGATATAGTATATATAATTTATTAGGTGCAAGTTTTTAGCACCTTGAAATGCTAATATAAACAAAAGAGTCTATGCCGAAATTTTGAGGCGCTACCTAATGCCTCAAGATCTGACATGGGGTTTTGTGTCAGTGTTTGTCGAGGCATCACATCTTTTGTTATTCAAAGTGAGTTCATATCTACTTTCACTTTCTCTATCAACATTCGTATCTGTATACATAATCCAGACATAACTCAAATGATTTCCTTAACATTGTTAAAAGAGTCAATAAGAGTTGGGTAGATTGAAGTTTACTTAGCTACTTTAGTTTATCATGAAACCAACAAACAAGGAACATTAAGCACTGGTGGTGGTGGTCCAGGAAAACTTTTAGAGCCTAACCTATTAGCTCAAGAGTGCGTTTACAGACAAGTAACCCAAATAGGAGCTTTGCAATTCTCTTATCTCTTTTATCCATGAAATGTATTTGTAATATTTACCCTCAAATCTCCCTTATATGTTGTTTTTCTCTTCAACGAATTCTCTTTACCAATCAAAATAAATAAATCATCCTTTGTTTAAAAGTCCAATTCCCCATGGTTTGAGCCTTATCATTAGTTAAATTATTTTGTTGCACTGTCCACAAGCTAAATATGCTTACTATGATTCGCACAAAATAATTTGTTGCCAATGCAGATAACTACATGGAATTAAGAAAGTGTAATATTTGTGTTTGATTTTTATATATATAATAATTTTTATTCACATAGAGCTAATTCTTTCTTTTCCTTCAATTGTAGAAACTTGTTTGATTGAAGTCTCTGTTTACAATGATTTCGAACGAGATTTGAGTTCATTACTTCTGCTAATCTTTTATGTGATTTGTACTTCAGGTATTGGAGGAGAGACTGTTTTGAAGCTTATTCATTAACATGGTCATATAGAGGATATATTAGATAACATAAACAAATAGAGGTTCTTCTCATGTTTTGAGTCTGGAACTTAATGTTTGAAATGTTTGTCTTGCTTAATCGTTGCTCCTTTTGTGCAAAATTCTTGCATTTGTTGTGAGATTTAATGCTTACAAGGATCTTTCATCCAATAGTACTGTTGCAAAGTAAGTGTGAGTGAAAGGTCGAGAGAGATGTATGTGAGTACTAGAAGAAAGAATATGTACGTTTATTGGTGTAGACGAGTTTGTTAATGAGGTCAGTCATTCCTACCTTCTCTTTTCTTTTTTTTTTTATTTTCTTTTGTTTTCTTCAACCCCTTTTTTCAGCATTTTTTGATTGTTTTTTGAAAAGACATAAAATTTGAGGGAGTGAGGAGGTTTGTAAGAGAGATAACTGCCTGGGAGGGTGATAGAGATCGGTAGGGGCTGTTGTGGTAGGTTGTTGTTAATGGTTGAAAGAGTTTGAGAGAGATGAGTTTAGAGGGAGTTGAAGGGGGCTAGTCTTAACGGTGAGGTGTTCGATTGACTGGAGAAGATGAAGATAAATGAGGGATGAAAAAATAGCTGAGATGAGGGAGATGGTGAGTGAAAACATGATTTCTAAGATGGTAAGGAAGAGGGTTGCTATTTGGACGTGATGAAGGAAGTGGAGAGGGGTCTGAGATGAGGGTGAGTACAATTGAAAGAGGTTGTTGTAATGGCTAAAGAATGTAAATCCGTTTTTTAATGATCCCTTTTTTAAAATTATAAATCTAAAAAAATAAATTTTTTATATATTATAAATCTAGAAAAATAGCTATCGATAACAGTCGTTTTTTACGACTGTCCAAAATAGTCATTTTTTTCGACGATCTAAAACCATCGTTTTTGTCGACATTTATCGCTACTCGTAAATCAAATGTGACTCCTTTTAAAATGACTGTCCAAGATAGTCGTTTAGTGCGCATTATGACGTAGTGATTGTAGGATTGGTCTAAGTTCTAGCATAAACCTTAGCTTGCAATGTAACCTGATTATTGTGGTACCTTAGAACATTGTTTCCTTGTATGCCTCAGCTCCTTAAATTATTAACATTTGAGGAGTTTCTTATTTTTTTCATTCATTGGTATCTCTTGTAACTATGATTGCTCTTGCACGATTTTTCATTTTCGATTGTTAATATTGTCTGTTCAGAGTGGTATGAGGATGTTATTAAATTTATTAAAACCTTGTAGCCCATTGCTTCCTTAATTGGATTGTTTAACATTTTACAGAACCACGCATATTTAATTAGCTGAAAGTGACCAGAACATTGATCTCTTTTATGTCCTAACCCACCACAATCATAACATGCAACAACTCTTTCTTTTGACTGACTTTGTAGTATAATATATTGTTTCTTATAAAAATCTTTCATCTCTTGAGTTAGTATTATTATACACTCACTTCTTATATATGGTTTTTTTCCCCATGAATTTCCTAGTTTTATAGTCATTTATTTCTTATTAGATCTTGATGCGGTGGTTGTACCATTTTCATGTCCTTTCATAGTCTTCCATGCAATGGAATATTTACTTTTTTACGTTTTCGAGATTTATCCTTAAAATGATGGTAAAATATATATATGTTATTCTCTTTAATCTTTTTGCTAATTGACCCATTATAATCAATTGGGCTTTAAACATTTTTACTTGTTTCTTTTTCATATAAGCCTGATTTTGGGATATTTCGGAGATTACTTGTATCAAAAGTTCTATCTTAGTAGGTTTCTTCGACTTAAGTAGATTTTTCTCAAAAGTTTGACTCCTTGTCATAGGTCTCGATGAATTTCTATTTTCTATCATTTTACCAAATCTGCAAATTCAATAATCCTCATAAGATTTTCTGACCCAAGTTACTAACCATATATTAAATTTTCCATGAATATATGTTCTTTAAAAATTATGCCTAGTCTGATAGTTTCCTTGACTAGATTATTATCTCAGACTTTACTTTTATACAAAATTTCTTATTACTCCTTGTCTTACATTCTATACACTCTAAAAGACCTTTAGACAAAGAAAAACTTTTGTCCTATAAGAAATCAATATTGAGCTCTAATACCACGTCAAGGTATCAGCTAAAACTTCATAACAAAGTTACTTATGACCCATATGGACTTAATATTGAGTTTTGATATCATACTGTCACGTCTTGAAATCCCAACATGAATGCCAAGGATTCCTCTAATAGAATCTTGAGGTATGATAAATAAACCACTCATTTTATGCATAACAAATAGATAATAAAATTCATATTTAAACAAATATAATGCAGCGGAAAAATGATTAACATCCAAAAATTAAAGTGAATGGAAACTAGCATCAATTATAGTCATGATCCAAAATCCTCAATCTCATTAATACATTAAATTACAAAATTCCCAAATTAATACATATCTCTCATATATAATCATAACAACCGCTAAAATCCAATGACAATCTTTAAACTGACGACAACGGTAAGACATCAACAAAATCCTCATCAAGAAAGATTCCTTAAAAGCTGAAAATTTGAAAGAGAAATGGTAGGATAAATAATGAGGAAGTTAATAGGATAAATGTTATTTTACTACTAGTCATAGATGCAATGTATAATCAAACTAAATAGTTTAAATAATGCAAACTTTAATATAACATAATATTCAGATAATGTCTAAACAAAAATAATAAATAATTATAATTAGTAGTCATCAATCTATCAATTCATAATAAAGATGATCTATCATACCTTTAAAGTAAAACATCTACCTATCCCAAGCATTTTGATGATTGAGCGGGTCGGGCATAAATATGATTTTACTATTTTGAACAACCTAAGGATCATCTTGGTGTAAGGACATGGTCTAGGTGGTTTTCTTACTTTTTTGGTTTTGGACACACAAGTAGAATGTTTTGTCAAAGTCTTTGACCTTGCGTGTTGTGGTCGATGTCTTCACATGTCTTTTAGTAGAGCAAAATCAGCATATACGAAAATCTTGGGATTGACAAAAAGAAGGTACTAACAATCTCCACGTGATCATGTGAACGTGTGAGATATTCATCCATCTATCTGTCTATCGTGCAATAGTATTTGTGATAGTATTTCTGATTTTAAGACATTGACCAATTCCATATGATGGTTTTAGTTGAGTAGAAAAGAATAAAAAAAAATCATAAATAATTAAAACTGTGAAAAATTATAAAATTTTGGCTAAGTGTTAGAAAAAGTGATTTTTTTAAAGTTCTTTAAATGTAAATGGATTTTTAAAAATAAAAATCTTAAATAAATATATTGACATCATGTAATCTTGTAGTTTAATTCAAAGCAACGTAAAAGATATTGGAATTTGAAAATTTGATGAAAATGTCATAATTTAATTTTATTCTTGGAATAAAAAATTACGTTTTGATAAGTAGAGTTTGAAATTTTAAAATTATTCCATTGTTTTCAAATGGGTGGTAATCCCTTAATTTAATTAATAAACTTAAAGTAAATGAAAAACTAAAATTAAACATGACATTTACTTTAATGTTTTTCATGAAAATAAGGTGCATGGAAGTGCACATGCTAGTGGGAAAAACAAGTTGAACTAGACAATTCAACATAGGGTCAAGAAATTGAACGTAATAATTTTTATCTTATTCTTCATCACCTTTTTCAAACTTTTCTCGATTGTTTATGATCATAAAATTAGTAGATCTACTCTTTTTTCTAATCTTTAACACAAGATTAACAAATTAAAAACAAGATCAATGATTAAAATCATCAAATCATGCATGTTTTTTTTGAAAAATGTGCCTGTAGATTGAAATCCAAATCTAGTTCTTGGATGTAAAACTATTTGCTACTAAAAAACTTTACAAGTAAAGAATAGCAGGGAAGAGTTCCTACATTTTTAGCTTCTTCTATGATGCAATGACTCTGAGATCAAGTCCAATTATCCTTCTTTATTCACTTTCTTTTTTTTTTCTCTCCGACAAAACCCCCTTCACGAGAGAATTTTTCTTCTCTTTTGTCAATTGTTGAATCTCATTCTATAGCCCTCGAATCGATTATTCTATCTCTAGGGAGGCTAGGGTTAGGATTTTTCTTTGGAGAAGAGAATGAAAATCTTGCAAAAATTTCTAATAAATTTGATATTTATAGTGACTTAAAGACATAAAAGTCATTTTCAAATTTATTTAAAATGTTTATGTCCCGGATTTTGATTTTTACAAATTTATAGTCTATTTTGGTTAAGTTTTTTATATGAAACTAATGGTGTGATTAGATTTTCTAAATTATGAGTTTGAAATTTATTTTACCCATTAGATGAAAACTTGACATGAAATTCGAGCATATTTGAAAATTTTTTGATTGATTTCTTTTTAAGATGTGTTTATAAGTTAAAGTATGTTTCTCGCCCCTTCTGAATCTATTGGCGATGATGGATTTTTCGAAATATTTATAAATAAAAATTCATACTTTCAAAACATTAAATAAACTTATAATTTAACAACTCAAAACTTACAATCATTTTCTCGAGATATGTGTAAAAATTTTAGGTCATTACAGTGAGGTTGTCAAATCTTTGAATTTGAAAAATTCTCTTTAACTAATGCAAATGCAATGATAATACGATTGTATGTTATAGTGTAAGATAAAAAGATAATTTTAAAATGGCATACTTCTATTCTATGCTTCCATGATGGAAGGACGATGAAGAAAAAAATGAGCAAAATTTGAGAAAGTATCTAAAAATATCTGAGAAAAATCTAAGTAAAATTGAGAAAAATCTACGTAAAATCTAAGTAAAGTCTAAGAATAATCTATGAAATAATTGAGCAAAATCTGAACATAATCTAGGAGTCCTACTCTACATACTCTAGGCGAAAGAGTAATGAATTATATTTTGGGAGTCTTACTCTACCTACTCTGGGTAAAAGAGTAATAAACTATATTTTGGGAGTCCTATTCTACCGATTTTGGGCGAGAGAGTAATGAATTATATTTTGGAGGTCCTGCTCTATCTACTTTGAGTGAAAGAGTAGTAAATTATATTTTGGAAATCCTATTCTACTTACTCTAGGTGAAAAAGTGATGAATTATATTTTAGGCAAAGAAATATATGAAATCAAGAACGTTTCCATATTTTGAAAAACTATGAATCTTATGGATTTTAGGCCAATATTCTAATTTAATTTGAACATCAGGGATTTTAAAAATCAAGATAGTGGTATTTAATTCTAGATTATCCTTATCCCATGGAAAATCAATCCAATTTAGAAATTATGATAGCAAAATAGCCCCTAGTTGACTGGGATACTTGCTTTGGGGATAAACAATTAGATAATGTTTTGGAAACTACCCTTAATGTGAGGGGAAAGATTACCAACTTTATAGAAGGAAAATGCCTCTTGTGAAGATCCTCAAATTAGTTATAGACAATATTATTGTGTCTTCCAAGTCTATATTTGGTTTAAGTTGGGTATTAATTGAGATTAGTAACTAGGCATTTGCTTTATGATGGGATTGTCGTTGTCCTTCCGATAGAAATTAATATGTTTATAACTTTCCTTAACTTGTGGGGCAAATAAGGGATCAAACCCAAAAGGGTTAACCAAGCTAAAGCAAAATAAAGTTAATCTAAGTCACTATTTTAAATTTTATTTTTCTATTTTTTGTAATAAAAATGAAATTAAATATTACTGGAAAATAAAATAATAGAAATGAAAATTAAATTAAGAAGGAAAAAAAAAAAAAGAATACCATTAGTAGTTAGAGCAACGTAAGACTAGCAATTAAAACTGCATCTAAGTTTTATCATTCTTTTAACTCAACTCCAAGGGCTTGGTGTGAACTTCTTGGGTTGGAAGATAAAGCATGAAACTGGAACAACAAAATAGTTATGGCTCTTTCATTAATTAATGTATGAATCCCTTACTACCAATTATCAAGATTAAGTATGTTTTATCTTGATCTGATCTAAGTATAAAGCATCTAAGTTAAGCATAAAAGGTATAAGGATTCATTTAGACCTTTGATCTATTATAATTGGATAAAATCTTGAAGAGAACCCAATAATCATAAAGAAACATGAAAGGATAAGAACTAAAGTACATAATTAAAAACTTGTTCTTAGGCGTCCTCCTCTCACTAATAGAGGGAGTCTAGCTTATAGTCATTGGAAGGAGATAAGGAGAAGTTATGAAACCAACACTTGTATTCATTGAATAACTAAGGTCATTATCTTTTTCTTGGAGAAATTACAAAAAATTACAGAAAAATAAACTATTTAAAAATAAAAAATTACAAGAGAAAATGTTAAGGGCTCTAGGGAAGAAAAGAGAGAAGAAACAAGGGCCCTTCCTAATTGGTAAAAAGATCTATTTATAAACATTCGATGCTCTAGAAGGGCCCAAAGCCATCAGTCTTGTACATGTCAACTCATGAGAAGAAAAGATTTAGTGCACTCCAATTGAAATCCATTACGCTACATTGGTTCTTGACTGCAGTACATTAATGCTAAGACTTCTGGATCTCCAATTTTTTATGATTGTTTGATTAGTCCTCTAGATTGTAATGCACACTTGATTGATTGATTTGTTAGTCCATCTTGATGATTTGATATTTAACCTGTATGAAGAACATGCGTAATCAATTTTTTGATAAATGCATTAATTTTATGCAATTAAGCCTATTTAGCATGGTCGGACATGTAATGAGATACTTTAAGGTTTAACATAATTATTTATCTAATCTAATAACATAGGACGATAATTGAGATAATTGCTTGGGAAAATTTTGAATAAATCAATGTTTTGAGACATCGATCACATCCCAAAACTTATCTTTTTCTAGTCCCTTAAAAAATAAATTACAACTTTCTCAGGCATCTTGACTATATTTAGGGAATACAGTAAGCTCTTAAACCAATAGGTTCCCCTAGTGGACGAGCTTGACTCATGAGGATTTATAGAGAATATACCCACAAAATTCAGAATAACTTTTGAAATAACAATGGTCAAAATTAAAACTTATATTTAAATGCACAAGTTCTTTTAAGATTTGTTAGTCATTTAGAAGTAATACTTGGTATAAAGCCCCAACTCTATACTTAAATTGACCTTTAAGATATAGTGATTCTAACTTAGAAATTTTAGAGATTCGATTTCCTAGAGAGAGTTTCAATCTTCTAACTAATCCGAAATAATTGGATCTACTTAAGGTTTAACTCTAAACTTAACATCATGTCTGGGGTAGTGAGAAGTATGGATGTTTACTTTAATACATCTAAGGGACTTTATCTATGATATTCCAACGTACTCACGTTTTTACACTTAATAGGTTTCACTCTATTGAAATTTTAACTTATAAACTTAGAATCTTTTATTTCTTTTTTCTTTCTCATTTCGAGGGATTTTTTTTATTTTTGTTATTTTGCTTTAGCTTTTTTATTTTTTATTTTTTATTTTTTTATTTTTTTATTTTTTTATTTTTTTATTTTTTTATTTTTTTTCTTAAAAAAGTAGGCAGTCCTTTTCAAGATATCTAATCTAATTCAATGGTTGTTGTTTACGATATATTCAACTAGTTATATTTTTCTTCTAATCAACGAACCAAATAAACAAGGAAGTCAAAGTTCACCAAACCTAGTTTTTCCTTATATTCTAGGGAGAAAAAAAGGTAAAAAGCTCACTTGATTCAACCTAGATTCTTGGTAACCTTATTAGAAGTAATTATAAACAAAACGTAAGTTTCTTCTAATTTTGGCCTAAGAAAAATGTAATGAGGACTCCAGATCAAAGCTTCCAACAAAAGACTGATTCGGTGTTTTTAACTAATTGCTTAAAGATACAAGCTAAGATCTTGAATAAAGTACAACAAAGTTGCCACCAAATTTTTTTTTCAAAAATTTTCAAATTCTTATGATTTTTTGAAATTGAAAAAAAAAAAACGAAAATAGGTGAAAATCCGACCTTACACCCCCAAACTTAACTATAATATTGTCCTCAATATTTTAATTTGCACATGCAAATACAAAACGAAAATTGACAAAAGGAAATGAAGTGGGTTGGATAGCACCTGAAAATAATCATACCGTCTTGTTGATACCAACACAATGTCCCTTGAAATGAGATAACACACCACTCACCATTGTCGTATCATCAATTGAATCTGCCATATTAATTATGATCATGTTGTATTATGTCAAGAGTATCACGAAAGATAATATGCTTATAACCTAGGTAAATAGTTCTTAGGCTATATCGGATAAATATACACCAGTATTTTTAGCCTACATTATGTAAATTAGCACAAGACGAAATAACTACGAAAAAGAAAAAGATTTCTGAATAAGATCAAAATATATATATTTTTTTAAAAAAGACACAAGGGTAGTATAGAATTAAAATAAATAGAAACACACAAAAACAACTACTAACAAAGCAAATCCTAATACAATACTTAGTAAAAAGCCTAATGAAATGCCTAATTCCTACAAACTCTACCTCTAATAGTGGCCATCTCAAACTTTCATACTCTCTCAAGTTGTTCAGCCGCATCGAGTCATCGTTTTAGGGCCTTATGCCCTTTATAAAGCTTACCCATCCCCTTGAAAAGTTTTGTAAATGCTTTTTGGAGGGGATAGGATTTGACATCATACAAGAAGGTCGTGTCCTCAAAATCTGGGCTAGAAAATCTAGCCTCACTCATTATGGCCTCATTGAACTCTAGGCGGATATAGCCACAAGGGCTCCCATGCTCCTCAAAGTGCTCAGGGATCAACTGCTAGAAACCTGGGGCACACTCCATGAAAGACAGTGCACCCTTGAAATCTAAAAGTTGGATTATCTCACCATAGGGTGTTAGAATTGCCATCGACATTCCCATCCGTCTGTTGAAAATCTAATATATTAAATGTGGGAAAATCAACAAGTGCCCCTTCTTGGGCTTGACACAGGCATCGACCAGGGTCTGTAAAATGAAACGAGACATGCAAAAGGTGGGATCGCTAGTCTAGATTGTATACATGGTGTACTTGTGTTTTGCGAACAACAAAGTGTTGTTTTGCATCCCCAAGATATTCGACGCCACCTATCACCAACAAAGGTATTGATTGGCTCGAAAGCTCTTGGATAGTAATCCTCCACTCTGCTTGCTAATCTGTTAAAAATCAACACCCTATCGAATGATAAAAAACTCAAATGGATGACGGATATAGAAAGTTCCATCTTTGATTTCTGTAATGCCTAAGATCGTGACGATATACTCTAAACCAATAACAAACGTAGTGCCATAGAACTTGATGTTGAGCGAAGGAGTGGAAATATTACCCGAAACAATAGATGTATGATAAGGTCCCAATAATTTGATTTTGGGACCGTAATTTCTCAAATTCTATCACATTTTAAATGTTAGTTCCTATTAATAATTGTAAAATGAAATTGTTTTTCCAAGTTAATGAAGCTAATGAGATATTATTGCTAATTACAAATAAATAAAGCGTATATGGAAGTTACCAAACGACACAACAAAGTCGGTTACAATGTGTGAGCAAAAAGGAGAAATCTGATCTAAGATGAACAGCAAAGCTGCCATGTCACCGCTCCGCAGTGTCACCCTAGTGCTCTACAATGATCTCGAAGAATCTTGCCTCGATATTTGTACTGAAATTTCTAGAATGCTCGACTATTGTAACTGAATGGTTCGTTCGAATTAAATCATCTGAAAAGTCGACCCAATAGCCCGATTACAAATGTTATAAATTAGAGGGTTGATTTCAAAGAAAAGGCTCATCTCTGTTTCTCTTATTGTAATTCTCTACAATTATGTGTAGCTTTCTTTGTTCTTTGAGAGAACTCTTGATTGTAGTGAGAACATCAAGAGTGATTTCATCCATTAGATCTCATTGTAATTCTTTTGAGAAGTCATCAAAAAAATAATAAAGTTGCATCTCTATTTTACATCATCTTCTTCATCTATCATTTTCTTTATTCTCTTATTGCTGCAACTATGAACCCTGCAATGAATGGCTAGACTCTCCTTAGAGAGGTCAAGAATGCTAGAGCAAATTCATCCCTCTAATGTAGTTTTAATTTCTCATTTGCTTACATGTTAATTATTCTGAAAATTCTCCTATGATTAGATAATCTTGTTTATATTTCTGAATCAAACTTTGATAGCCATTGATTAGATAAGTTCAAAAATGACTACGCTCAGTGAAGAATCTGAATATAAGTTAGGCAATCTCAATTAAATTAGGATTTTCATGAATAACTTTTGGTTACTTTCGATGATTTAACTGCTCCACCTTCTGATCCATGAGCAATGACTTGTTCCATGGATTGAGTTATTTTTAGAATTAATCTACATTATGGATGGTTTGCAAAGGTTGGATTAACTTCTTTAAACCCCCTTTCTTAGATTTTCAATCTCTATTTTCTGTTTTTATTTCAATTGCAAGTTAATTTCCATATTATTTGTGCAACAAATCTTTTTTGTTTTTAAACCAATCTATTTTAAACTCTGTTTTGTTTTCAACTCGAATTTTAAATGAATCCCAACTGTCCCTGTGGAACGAATTCGATTTACAAAAAGTCCATATCTTAAATCTATATCTTTGCACTTTCCACATCAAGTTTTTATATCGATTAATGCATAAAACTCCCTCACTAACTCTTTGTAGTAAGTTTCGGACCTAATGTAAAGAAAATTGGTCCACCCTAATTCGGTAATGGTTTCACGAAACCACGTTCCATTGATGCCTTGGAAGTAATGGCCAAAAATAAATTTTTCAAAAATTGTTCGTTTGGAAAAAGCCATGTATACTACTATGATAAGGATGATAAAACGATTGATAAATATGAGTCTGATTATTGATCATAAGACTGCGATGCACTGAAAGATGACTACGACACAGTGATTGTGATGGAGATGATGACACAGTGAATACAAGTTGGATTCAATTTGGCGTTGAATGCACTACTTACCTTTCATTTGCACAGAAATGGATGAGGAGGGAGATTTGAAAAATGTCTCTTTGATAGTTATGATTTTGGAAGAATTTTGGAGGTGGAAAAGAAGATATTTAGAAAGTAAGGTTTTTTTGAATCAAAATGATGAGCCTAATATCCCCTTAAGACAAGATAAAATCCTAAATTACTAAAATAAAAAATCAAAACAAAAGAAAATAAAAAATAAAAAATACTAATTGCCTAAGGTTAGGATGGGAACGTAACTATGGTTATTGCTTAATGTGATAAGGGATCATCTCATTACTTTTTAACACATCGAACTTGGGTGCATTGGGTATGTCGTCTCAATTTGTCGATGACTATTTGAAGTGGGCCAACAACAGGCAAACCTATCGACATGTAGACCATTCCTTTCTGCTAAATGATATGCAACCCTAAACATCTGAGACTAATTATGGTTTTTTTTTTAGAACCTACCATTTTGGTTTCGAACCGATAACTGTTCCTGATGAGGCAAATGGCAAAGTTCTAGGCCTAATTAAAGTGAAAAACTACAGTACTCATCCAAAGCTTCTAAAATTATTAAAAATGAAAACAAAAGGAATGGCTTGTGTGGTGCCTGTAGACACCCCATTTTTGTACTCGCTTGATTAATCAACTTGTCAATCCAATTGCGATGGTTCCCAATGATGGATGATTGTTCCAATGCTATATCTGCTACTAGATATGTTTCAAAAATTCGGATAAGGTATCTCAAATTAATAAAACTATAGAAACCACGCTACGCTAGGAAAATATAATCCCAAAAACATAGAAATCATCATTTTTCAAACAAAAAGAATCTTTACGATAAAAATCAATAAAAAATGACTAAATTATCAAAATATCCCTTAACATCAAAACATCCTTAGAGCCCCATTATACTTAGAAAAATCCTTTTGAACACATAAAAAAATAAAGTGAAACCAAATAAATCATTTCGTCAATTTTCACCAAATTTGATAAAATTACGAAAGTACCCCTCATGGGGTTCACAATCGTTTCATGGTTGTAAATGACACAAACCCATAATCCCATTGAATTCCTTATGAAAAACAGATTCCAAAACATCAAAAAACGACTCCTAAACACAAAGTCCTCTTCAGGTGCGAAACACTAATTTTTCAATTTTAACAATTTAAAATTTTAAAATTAATAAATAAAACATTAATTAAAGTAAAGTGAGATCTTAATAAAATTAATTTAAAATTTTGAACCAAGAAAATTAATCAATCAAGTCCTCAGGCAAATTGTTGATGGTTACCCACTTATTTAAGTAGAGTCCCCTTGATATTTATTAAAAGACCCTTCCATCTAGAGGTCCAACTAATTAAAGATATAATTATGGGATTCTCCACAAAACTTAAAATATATTCTTTCATTGTACGCAAGATTAAAAAATCTAATTTAAAAGACCAAGTCAACCTCATAAGACTTAAGTCAAAATCCTAATTAAAATCCTAATCTAAAGAAACCTAATCAATCAAATAAGACTTAAGTCAAAACCCTAATCCAAAAAGAGACTTAGTCAAACCCTAATTCTTCCAAAAAATTTATAAATACGAGCCTCTATAACCTAATTTCACTGGTCAAAATAAATTTGAGAAAAAGTAGGTCAAAAAGTCTCCTTAGCCTTTTCCAAACCCTAATTTTGAAGCCCTAACTCCACCTATCATCCAAACCCTAGCTTTTACACAAAAACACCCAAAAACCCTTCAAAAACACCTAGAAATCCTTCAAAAAAATATATAAAATACTCAGATTTAAGAAGAAGACACCTCAACTTGGAGATCTTATGCAGATCCAGTGATGAAGAAAAAATAAAGAAACTCGTACAAGGACATTCCCCGCAAGTACTGAGGAAACATATCGTCTAGATATATCTTTTTTACTTCTTTATTTATTTTATTTATTTATTTTAGGTCTTTTAGCAATGTAATTTTTTTTTGGAAAATAGTAGAAATCGACGTTTGTCAGGCGCGGTTGGTGCTTAAGAACTTCCAATCCCGTAATGTGATCCCCGGACCTGTTTTCTTTATAGATTAGTGTTTTATCTATTACAATTAATATTTGGTTCCTAAACCATAATAATTAGGTGGCGACTCCCAAACCTCAAAAATCAAAAGCGGATCCACACATCTTGATGATCGAGGGTACTTTCAGTGGCGACTCCACTGGGGATTATTGAGAATTAGACTTGAAAAGTCCCAAGTATGGGAAGTATTGCCAGAACGACCTAGTTTTTTATTTTATTTTAGTTGTTTGTTTCTTTATTTATTTTTATTTTTTATCATTCTTTTTTACTCGATTATTGATTACTTGTTTGAATGGTGAATATTTTATTTTGTCACATTTTTTTATGATTCAATCTAGGGTCACTTGGAATAATCGTAAATAATGCAGGATTTCAAGAGGGTAATGATATGAAATAATGATTGTTGACCCATTTTTTTATTTAGCTTATTTTATATTTTTTGGTTGTATTATCTTCTCTTGGCATTATTTGGATTGATTATGAGCATGTTATTTTGGAGTATCACTTTCTATGATTTAATCTAGGGTCATTTGGGATGACCTTAAACAATAAAATATTCAAATTTACATATGAATGTGAAAGCGCCCTCAATCCGCAGGGTGTGCGGATTCGCTTTTGATTTTTGAGGTTTGGGAGTCGCCACCTAGTTATTATAGTCTAGGAACCAAACATCGACTCGAAACGGATAAAAATAACTAATCTACTTAAAAAATACTAAGTTTGGGGATCACGTTACGAGGTTGGAAGGTGTTAGGCACCAACCCCGTCCGGTAAATGCTGATTTCTACTAAATCCCAAGAATATTACATTACTAAAGACCTAAAATAAATATTAAAAAAAAATAAAGAAATTATACCTGTGACGATTGCAATGACTTGCTCCCTCAGATATGGTAGAACAACTTCTTGTATAAATTCTCCTCGATTTGTTCTATCACCGGATCTACTTTGGATCTCCAAAACAAAGTATTTCCTCCTTAAATCTGAGTTTTTCCTAATTTTGTGATGGGTTTCTAGGTATTTTTTAGAGAGTTTTTGAGAGTCTTTTTTATAAAAGTCAAGGTTTGGATGATAGGTAAGGGGTTAGGACTTAAAAATTAGGATTTTTGGGAAGGCTATGGTGACTTTTTGACCTACTTTTTCTAGGATTTTCTTTGACCTATGAAATTAGGTTGTGGAGGCTCTCTTATGAGATTGACTTAGTCTTTTTAGATTAGGATTTTGACTTTACTCTTATGAGATTGACTTGGTCTTTTTATATTAAGATTTTAATTAGGGTTTCGACTTAACTCTTACGAGATTGACTTGGTCTTTTTAGATTAGGATTTTAATTAGGATTTTGACTTAAGTATTATGAAATTGACTTGATTTAGATTTTTAAATTAATTTTATTAAGATTTTACTTTACGTTAATTAATATTTTATTTATTAATTTTAAAATTAAAAATTTTTAAAATTTGAAAATTTACTATTTTGCCTCCGAAAAGAATTTTTGCGTTTTAAGTTGATTTTCGATGGTCCTGGATGTTTTGAAATCAATTTTTTGTAAGGAATTCATTGGGATTATTGGTTTATGCTGTTTATGAAATTTTTTTGACATGAAATGATTGTCAACCCTTATGAGGGGCATTTTCATAATTTTGTCGAATCTGGTGAAATTGGTGAAATGATTTATTTGATTTCAATTTGTTGTTTTATATTTGAACAGGTTTTTCTAAGCGTACTGTGGGATCTAGGGATGTTTTGATGTTAGGGATATTTTGGTAATTTGATCATTTTTAGTGATTTTTATGGTAAAACTTCTTTTTGTTTGCAAGATGATGATTTCTATATTTTTGGGGTCATATTTTCTTAGTGTAGTATGGTTTTTACAATTTTGATAGTTTGAAATACTTCATCTGAATTTCTGAAATATATTTAGTAACAAATAAAGTATTGGAATAATCATCCATCATTAGGAATCGTCGCGATCGGGTTGACGAGTTGATTAATCAGGCAAGTGCGAAAATGGGGTGTCTACAGATGCCCCTCTTTGGCAGAGGATTAAAGCAAACTAGATAGCAAATCTATTTCAGTAGATAGTACGATATCCGAATGCCAAAGCTAGTGACAGTTCATTTTGTAACCTGATTTAGTAATTCGTCAGGATGTTCAGATCCTTGAGGGTAAAACTTTTCCCGAACTAAAAAGTTGTCAGGTCCTTGAGCGTGAGCTCTCACTGATAGTGTCAGATCCTTGAATTAAAAAAATTCTCCTTGACTAAAAATATACAAGTATATGTACTCGAAAATAGAGATAAATTTCTAAGCATAAATTAAGTAAAATTTGAGTATAAAATTTCGAGTATAAGTTCGAGAAAACTCTCAGCTGTATCTGAGCATAATTTCGAAAAAGCCATCGACGGCATCTGAGCATAATTTCGAGAAAGCCCTCAGCGGCATCTGAACATAATTTCGAGAAAGCCCTCGACGGCATCTGAACATAATTTCAAGAAAACCCATGGCAGCATATGACTGAGTAAAACTCGGAATGAATGAATGAATCTAGGAATGAATCTAGAAAAGAATGATTGAATCTGAAAATGAATAGATCTGGGAAAGAATGATTGAATCTGGGAAAGAAAGAATGCCCTGTCTCCTATTCTAGGTGAAGGGTAAGAAGTTAATCTCTAGGCAAAACTAAATGTGAGATTAGAAACGCTTCTATTTGAACTTTAAAGTTTTTCAAAATTTTATGAATTTTAACTTCTTTTGTACCTCTGGGATTTTTAAAAAATTGCTATCAAGAGGGTAACCTTAAATTCAGGATTTCCATTATCCTTTAGGATTAACATTGATCAAGTTTGATAACAAAATGCCCCTAGTTTGACAGGAAACATTGTATTGAACACATCTTGTAAAAAAATGTCCCTAGTATAAGGGGGAAGCTACATATCAGAGAAAAAAGAAAGTGCCCCTTGTATGAAGGTTTGAAATATTTGATTACCACAAGTGCAATAAAGATTCAACTTTTAATTTTGACTTTTTATATTGAAGATTTTGAGTCACGTTAAAAAAAATAAAATATTTTCTTTCGAGATTCATTGTAGAATCCACCATTTTTCCTCTTAGTTCACTTGGAAAAGTAGAAAATTTTCAGATCAATCGTAGACAATGTTCATGACTTCTGAGTCTTTGCTTGGTTTAAGCTAGGTGTTGAACTTGATTATTCAGACTTCAGATGTTTCGGCTCGAACCGTCTTTTAGCTTTTCAACTCTATAGAGATTTTCTTCTATTTTTCTTTGTTGTTTTAACTTTTGCCTAGATTGCCCTTTCAAGTTTTCAAACTAGCGAACATGCTTTAACTTTTGTCTTGATCGTCTTTTCAGGTTTTCGATTTAGCTAACTTTTTTCTTTGCTCTAATTGTTGCCAAGATCGTCTTTTCAGATTTTCAACCTTACGAGCTTGCCTTAATTTTTGTCTAAGTTATTTTTTTGGGTTTTTAACTTAGCAGGCTTTTTTATTTACTGTAATTATTGCCAAGACTGTCCTTTCAGATTTTTCACTTACGAGCTTACCTTAATTTTTGCCTAAGTCACCTTTTCGGGTTTTCAATCTAGTAGGCCCCATTTCTTTTTCTTCATTTTTGAATTTCTAGAGTTACTATCTGTTCATGATCTGCTACATTCCTTGACTTTTTCACACGATACTTAGGAGGACTTTCATGGGTAAGCTTAGGACTGAGTATAAAAAGAAAGGAATTCTGAGGCTTAAAAACCCGAATGCCCCTTATGTGGCATTTTCTCTTTTCCTTTAAATTTTCTTCCCCATTTTGATAATATTTGAATTTTATTTGTGGGGAAAATTTTATTTATTTAATTTTTTTATGTGGTCAAGTCTGAAGTAACTTCTTAGGTTGCCTACGTACGCCAGAATTTTGGGATCAGACCAAAACGTAGTTTGGATTTTTCCCTCCCTTTGGTTGGGTTATCGGACTGAGAAATAAAAAAGGCATCATTTTTTTATTTTTTTTTGAAAAAGACTGCAAAGGGCTGAGAAAGGAAATATTGAACTGGGTAACAAGAGAATTGTTTATGCCAAAGATGGCCTCCTTAAATGTAGTACCGTTTGATTTGGTCAAGGTTGGTTGGTTCTGGTAATTCAATTCCATCATGGTCTGGAAGTCTGACAGTTTTTCCCGATAATATTTCTTTGATGATGAACAGACCTCCCCAATTTGGTTTGAACTTCCCTCTAGGGTCAAAAATAGGTGCCCGATTTTCTTTTAGTATCAAATCCCCGACTTGTAAGTGACGGGCCTTGATCTTTTTGTCAAATGCACGGACGACTCTTTTTTGATAAGCCTACACGTGGTACAAAGCTCTTAGTCATTTTTCTTCGATCAAATTTAATTCTTCATACCGTTGACGAACCCAATTTACTTCTGACAACTGACTTTTCAACAAGACCCTAAGAGATGGGATTTCCATCTCAACTAGCAAGACTGTTTCCATGCCATACATTAAGGAGTAGGAAGTAGCTCTAGTAGAGGATCGAATTGAAGCTCGATATACCCATAGTGCAAATGACAATTTTTTTGACCAGTCTCGATGTGATTGACTCGTTTTCCTGATGATTGTCTTCAGATTCTTATTGGCCATTTCAACTGCTCTATTGATTTGAGGACAGTAAGGAGATGATTTGTGGTGCGAGATTTTGAACTTCGAACATAGTGTAATAACTTTGGCTTTAAAGTGTGATCCATTATCAGAGATTAGTTCTGAAGGTACCCCATATCGACTAATGATGTTTGTTTTGATAAACTTTGCAACTCGAGATGTAGCAAGGACAGCATAAGAGGCAGCTTCGACCCACTTAGTAAAATAATCGATAGCAACTAGAATATATTCATACCTATTTGATGCCTTAGGCAATATTTTACCAATAATGTCAATTCCCCAAACTGAAAATGACCACAGTGAAGTCAAACCAACTAATTTGGAAGGTGATACATAAATGAAATTCGCATGTATTTGACATTTATGGCAGGTCTTGACCATGCAATAATAATCTGTTTCCATCGTGGGCTAGTAATATCCTTGTCTCATAATTCTCTTGGCTAACATTTTCCTACTCATGTGAGGACTACAATCCCCTGATTGTAGTTCAACCATTATCTATTCAGCCTGATTTTCATCAACGCATGACAAATGAATCCCATCATAAAATCTTTTGTATGAACTTCCTACGCACAGGATGAATTGTTGTCGTTTCGTTCCTCAATGCTTCTTCCGAGAATTCTTATTTTTTCAGTACTTTTTTATATTTATATACCACGACTTTCCATCGGGTAGTCGAGTAGCAATATTGATTTGATAGCAATATGCAGGTTTGTCTTTGACTTCAACGGTGATCGGCCTCAATTCCATGCCAGGGGGCAAATGGATCATTGACGAGATAGTGGCTAACGCGTCAACAAATCTAATATCTTCCCTTGATAGGTGCTAAAATATGATAGATTTAAACTTACTCATTAAGTTTAACAAATACTCATGATAAGGCTTCAACTTTTTATCCCTAGTTTTCCATTCTTCCAACGACTAATGTATGACCAAGGGTAAATCCCCAAAAATTTTAATTTTTGTAATGTTCAGATTTAAAGCAGCTTCAAGCCCAACGATGCACGCTTCATATTTAGCTATATTATTGGTGTTGGAGAAGGCTAACTTAATAGCGATAGGAATGTAGCATCCCTCTGGAGAAGACAAAACTGCTCTTATTCCATACCCATTTTGATTGGCGGCCCCATCAAAGTATAGTTGCCATGTCTGATTCTGCGATTTTTCTTCAACATGTAAGATATTCTCATCTGGGAACTGATCAACAGGCCTTATTCCTTTTACCACTGGATGATCTGCTAAGTATTCTGCTACTGCTCTCCCATTTGATAGATTTTTTCATAACATGCGTGATGTCAAATTCTGATAACAACAACAACTATTGTGTTATTCACCCTGTAAAGGCCGATTTCTCGAAGAGATATTTGAGAGGATCCATCCAAGATAATAAGATAACTGAATGAGATAACATGTAGTGCCGAAGTCTCTGAATAGCCCATACCAGTTGAAAGCGCCCTCAATCCGCGGGATGCGCGGATCCGTTTTTGCCCTTTGAGATTTGGGAGTTGCCACCTAGTTATTACGGTCTAGGAATCAAACATCGACTCTAAAAGGTAAATAACACTAATTTACGAAAGAAAATACGGGTCTGGAAATTATGTTACGGGGTTGGGAAGGTGTTAGGCACCAACCCCGCCCGGCAAATGCCGGTTTCTACTTTTCTCAAGTAAAATTACATTGGTAAAAATTCTAAATAATAAAAAAAATAAAAATGTTTACCTTTACGAACACAATGGCTTTGTTTCCTCAGATATGATAGAACTGCTCCTCGTACAACACTCCTCGTTTCGTTCTGTCATCGAATTCACTTCAGATCTCCAAGACGAAGTACCTCATTCTTAGATCTGAACTTTTTTTATTTGTTTATAGATTTCTAGGTGTTTTAGAAGGGTTTCTAGACGTTTTTTGAACTAAAGTTGGTGTATGGATGTTAGGTAAGAAGTTAGGACTTCAAAATCAAGATTTTGGGAAGGTTGGGGAGGTTCTTTGACCTACTTTTCCTAGGTTTTATTTTTTGATACTAAAATAGGTTGTAGAGACCCCTATTTATAAATTTTTTTAAGTACTTTTTAGATAGAGTTAGTGTTTAACTAGAATTACATTAGATAGAGTTAGTGTTTAATTAGAATTATAGAGTTGGTGTTTAATTAGAATTACATTAGATAGTTTTAGAGTTTAATTAGAATTCTTTTAAATAGTTTTAGAGTTTAATTAGAATTCTATTAGGGTTAGGGTTTGACTTTGGTCTTATTAGATTGATTAGGATTTTGACTTAAGTCTCATTTGATTGACTAGAATTTAGGGTTTTGACTTAAGTCTTACTTGATTGACTTGTTTTTAGGATTTTTATTTAAGTCTCACTTGATTTACTTTAATTTTAATTAGGATTTCACTTTACATTAATTAATATTTTAATTATTAATTTCATAATTTTTAATTATGAAAATTGTATAATTATCGTTTTGCCCTCGTAGAGGATTTTTTACATTTTAAGTCATTTTTCAATGTTGCCGGATGTTTTGGAATCGATTTTTCATAAGGAATTCAATGAGAATATTGGTTTGTGTCATTTATGAAAAAATTTGTGCGAAATGGTGGTGAACTTTATGAAGGGTATTTTCGTAATTTTATCAAAATTTTTGTTTTATGTGTTTGAAAGAATTTTCCTAAGCTTAATGTAGGTTCTAGGGATGTTTTGAGGTTAGGGGTATTTTGGTAATTTGATCATTTTTTAGTGATTTTTATTGTGAAGCTTCTTTTTATTTAAAAAATGATGATTTCTATGTTTTTGGAGTCATATTTTCCTAGCGTAGTGTGATTCTACAGTTTTGTTTGTTTGAGCTACCTCATCTGAATTTTCGAAACATATCTAGTAACAAATAAAGCATTGAAATAAACATCCATCATTGAGAACCGTTGCAATCGGGTTGACGAGTTGATTAATCAGGCAAATGAAAACATGGGGTATTTACAGATGCCCCTCTTTGGCAGAGGGTTGAAGCAAACTAGTTAGCAAATCTATTTTGGTAGCTAGTGCGATATTTGAATGCCAAAGCTAGTGACAGTTCATTTTGCATCCTAATTTAGCAATTCGTCAAGGCGCTCGGATCCTTGAGCGTAAAACTCTCTAAGAACTAAAAGTTGTCAGGTCCTTGACCGCGAGCTCTCACTGACGGTGTCAGATCCTTGAATTTAAAAAAATTCTCCTTGACTAATGGAACAAATGTGCATGTGTGTATTTGAGATAAATCTCATGTAGTTTGAGTAAAAATTGAGCATAATTTAAGTAAAATCTAAGCAAAATTTGAGCATAAACTAGGCATAAACTAAGCATAATTCCGAGAAAATCCTTGACGGTATCTGAACATAATTCTGAGAATACCTTCAGTGGTATCTGAGTGTAATTTCGACAAAACTCTTAGTGGTATCTGAGCATAATTATGAGAAAACCCTCGACGGCATCTGAGCATAATTCTAAGAAACCCTCGGCGGTATCTGAGTATAATTCTAAAAAACCCTCGACGGCATCTGAGTATAATTTGAGAAAACTACAGTATCTGAGCAAAATTCTGAAAAAAACCCTCAGCGGCATCTGAGCATAATTCTGAGAAAACTCTTGGCGACATCTGAGCATAATTCCGAGAAAACCCTCGATGGCATCTGAGCATAATTCTGAGAAACCCTCGGCGATATCTATGCATAATTCTCAGAAAATCCTCGACAGCATCTGAGCATAATTTCAAAAAAAAAACCCTCGGCGGCATCTGAGCGAAATTTCAAGAAAACCTTCAGTGGCATCTGAACATAATTCTAAGAAAGCCTCGATGGCATCTGAGCATAATTCTGAGAAATCCTCGGCAGTAGCTGAGCATAATTCTGAGAAAACCCTCGGCGGTATCTGAGCATAATTCCGAGAAACCCTCGGCGGTATCTGAGCATAATTTCGAGAAAGCCCTTGACGGCATCTGAGAATAATTCTGAGAAACTCTCAGCGGTATATAAGAATAATTCTGAGAAAACCCTTGGCGGCATCTGGCTGAGTAAAACTGGGAAGAAAGGAATGAATCAGGGAAAGAATGATTGAAGATGATTCTGAAAAATAGTGATTGAATCTGGGAATGAATAGCTCTGAAAATGAATCTGGAAAAGAATGATTGAACCTGGAAATGAATAGATCTGAGAAAGAATGTTTGAAAATGAATCTGGAAAAGAATGATTGAATGTGGGAGTGAATAAATCTGGAAAAGAAAGAATGCCCTACCTCATATTCTAAGTGAAAAGGTAATGAGTTAATCTATGGGCACAACCAAATGTGAGATCAGAAACGCTTCTGTTTGAACCTCAAGATTTTCAAAATTTTATTAATTTTAACTTCTGTTTAACCTCAAGGATTTAAAAAAAATGCTATCAAGAGGGTAATCTTAAATTTGGGGTTCCCATTATCTTTTAGGATTAACATTGATCAGGCTTGAAATCAAAAATGCGTCTAGTTTAACAGGAAACATTGTATTGAACACATATTTAAAAAAAATAAATAAATAAAAATAAAACATGCCCCTAGTATTAGGGGGAAACTACAAATCAGAGAAGAAAGAAAATGCCTCTTGTATGAAAGTTTGAAATATTTGATTACCACAAGCGCAATAAAGATTCAATTTTTAATTTTGACTTTTTATATTGAAGATTTTAAGTAGGCTCAAGAAAGCAAAATATTTCCTTCTGAGACTCATCATGGAATTCACCCTTCTCTCCCTTGCTTCACTTAGGGAAGCAAAAATTTTTAGATCAATCGTAGATAAGATACTTGTGACTTTTGAGTCTCTGTCTAGTTTAAGCTAAGTATTGAACTTGATTATTCAGACTTCAAATATCTCGGCTTGAACCTCCTGAGATTTTCTTCTATTTTTCTTTGTTGCTCTAACTTTTGCCTAAATTGCCTTTTCAGATTTTCGATCTAGTGAGCTTGCTCTAAATTTTGCCTAGATTGCCTTTTTAGATTTTCGATTTAGTGAGCTTTTCCTTTTTTCTTTGCTCTGATTGTTGCCAAAGTCGTCCATTCAAATTTTCAACCTTACAAGCTTACCTTAATTTTGCCTAAGTCGCCCTTTTTGGATTTCCAACTTAGCAGGCTTCATTTTTTCTTTCTTTTTCTTTCCTTTTAAACTTCTAGAGTTACTATCTGATCATACTTTGCTACTTTCCTTGACTTTTTCACACAGTACTTAGGAGGATTTTCATAGGTAGGCTTAGGACTGGGCATAAAAAGAAAGGAATTTTGAGGTTCAAAAACCCAAATGCCCCTTGTGTGGTATTTCCTTTTTTCTAGAATTTTCTTCCCCACTTTGAGAATATTTCTTTTTTTGAATTTTTTTAGGAAAATCTATTTTTTCATTTTGATGTAGTCGGGCCTGAAGTAACTTCTCCAGTTGCCTATGTATCCCAGAATTTTGGGATCAGACCAAAATGTTGTTCGAATTCTTCCCTCCCCTAGGTTAAGTGATAGAGTTGAGAAATAAAAAAGGCATAATTTTTTTTTGAAAAGGTTGCAAAGGGGTTGAGAAATGACATATTGAACTAGGTAATAGGAGAATTGATTCGGCCAAAGATGACCTCCTTAGATGTAGTACTGTTTCATTTGGTCAAGGTTGGTTGGTTCTAGTAATTCAATTCCATCATTGTCTTGAAGTCTGACAGCTTTTCCCGATAATATTTTTTTGATAATGAACGGAACTCTCCAATTTGGTTTGAACTTCCCTCTAGGGTCAAAGACAGGTGTCCGATTCTTTTTAAGTACCAAATCCCCGACTTGTAAGTAACGGGCCTTGATTTTTTTCTCAAACGCACGAATAACTCTTCTTTGATAAGCATACACGTAGTACAAAGCTCTTACTCATTTTTCTTTGATCAGATTTAATTCTTCATACCATTGACAGACCCAATCTACTTCTAACAACTGACTCTCCAAGAAGACCCTGAGAGATGGGATTTTCATTTCAACTGGCAAGACTGCTTCCATGCCATATACTAGAGAGTAAAGAGTAGCTCAAGTGGAAGATCGAATTGAAGTTTGGTATGCCCACAGTGCAAATGGCATTTTTTCTGATCAATCTCGATGTGATTGACACATTTTCCTGATGATTGTCTTCAGATTCTTATTGACTGCTTCAACTGCTCCATTAGTCTGAGGACGGTAAGGAAATGATTTGTGCTGCAAGATTTTGAACTTTGAACATAATGTAATAACTTCAGCTTTAAAGTGTGATCCATTTTCAGAGATCAGTTCCGAAGGTACCCCATATCGACTGATGATGTTTGTCTGGATAAACTTTGCAACTTGAGATGCAGTGAGGACAGCATAAGAGGTAGTTTCGACCCACTTAGTAAAATAATCGATAGCAACAAGAATGTATTCATGCCTGTTTGATGTCTTAGGCAATATTTTACTAATAATGTCAATTCCCTAAACTGAGAATGGCCACAGTGAAATAAGACCAACTAATTGAGAAAGTGGCACATGTATGAGGTTTACATGTATTTGGCATTTGTGGCAGGTCTTGACAATGTGATGACAATCTATTTCCATCGTGGACCAATAATACCCTTGTCTCATAATTTTCCTGGTCAACATTATCCCACTCATATGAGGACTACAGTCCCCTGAATGCAGTTCAACCATTACCTATTCAGCTTGATCTTCATCAGCACATGATAAATGAATCCCATCATAAGACCTTTTGTATAAACTTCCTGCGCACAAGATGAATTGAGATGCTAATCTTAATAGGGTTTGTCGTTCTTTCATCGATGCTTCTTCCAGAAATTCTTATTTTTTCAACACTCTTTTTATATCTGTGTACCATGACTTTCCATCGGGTAGTCGAGTAGCAATGTTGATCTGATAGCAATATGTAGATTTGTCTTTGATTTTGACGGTGATCGGCCTCAATTCCATGCTAGGGGCAAATGGATCATTGAAGAGAGAGTAGCTAAAGAGTTAACAAATCTATTATCTTCCCTTGATAGGTGCTAGAACAGGATAGCTTTAAACTTACTCACCAAGTTTAACAGATACTCAAGATAAGGTTTCGACTTTTCAACCCTAGTTTTCCATTCTTCCAATGATTGATGTATGACCAAGGCCGAATCCCCGAAGACTTCAATTTCTGTAATGCCCAGGTTCAAAGTAGCTTTAAGCCCAGCGATGCATGCCTTATATTATACTGTATTATTGGTGTTAGAGCAGGCTAACTTAATAACGATAGGAATGTGACAACTTTCAGGAGAAAACAGAACTGCACCTATTCCATACCCATTCTGATTGACGGCCCCATCAAAGTACAATTGCCATGTTTGGTTCTGCGTTCTTCTTCAACATGTAAGATATTCTCATCTGGGAATTGATCAACAGGCCTTATTCCTTTTACCACTGGATGATCTGCCAAGTATTTTTCCACAGCTCTCCCCTTAATAGATTTCTACATAACATGTGTGATGTCAAATTCTGATAACAACAATAACCATCTTGCGGTTCTCCCTGTCAGTACATGTTTCTCGAAGAGATATTTGAGAGGATCCATCTGAGATAACAAGATAACTGAATGAGATAACATACAGTACCGAAGTCTCTGAGTAGCCCATACCAGTGCCAAAATTTTTTTCTATGACTGAATACTTTCGTTCATATTATAACATCTTTTTGCTAATATAGTAGATAGCCATTACTTTGTGATTACCTTGTCATACAATGCAAGCATGCATCCTATATCTTATTCTGTAATTGACAGATAAAGAAGAAGTGGTTCACCTGGTGTAGGTGGAACCAAAATAGGCGAGTTCAAGAGATATTCTTTGACTTGATCAAAAGCCTTTTGACATTGTTCATTCAAAACTGTTGATTCATTTTTCTTGAGAAGCTTGAAAATAAGTTCGCAGACATTGGTGAGTTGAACGATGAATCTGCTGACATACTGGATTCTGCCTAAAAAATCTTGAATCTGTTTTTTAGTCTCAGGCGGTGGCATTTCTTGGATGGCTCTAATCTTCATAGGGTCTACTTCGATCCCTCTTTAACTGACTACAAATCCCAATAATTTTTCAGAAATTACTCCGAATACACATTTCTGCTGGTTGAGACGGAGTTAGTACTTTTGAATCCTTGTGAGAAATTTTTCTAATGCAGCAACATGCCCCAGTCGTTCCTTAGACTTGACTATCATATCATCTACATAAAATTCGACTTCCTTGTGTATCATGTCATGCAGTAAAGTCATGACTGGTCTTTGATGGTGGTTCCAATGTTCTTCACACCGAAAGGCATAACCTTGTAGCAAAAGGTTCTACACTATGTGATGAACGACATTTTTTGCATATCCCGAGTATCCATTTTTATTTGATTGTACCCCGAAAAACCATCTATGAAGGACAACAATGCATGCCCTGCCACACTATCTATTAGAACATCTATGTGTGGTAAAGGAAAACTATCTTTTGGGTTTGTTTTGTTTAGGTCTCTAAATTCCACACACATTCTGACTTTACGATCCTTTTTAGGTATTAGGACGACATTGGCGATCCACTCAGGGTATTCTACTACTTCCAAAAATCCAGCGTTAATCTGCTTCGTAACTTCTTCTTTAATCTTCAGAGTCCATTCTGGCTTCATAAGTCAAAGTTTCTACTTAATTGGTCGAGCATCAGGATATAATGGAATCCGATGTTAAACAATATCTGTGCTTACTCCTGGCATGTCCTCATAAGACCACGCGAACACGTCTTTGAACTTTCGAAGCAAGTTGACTATCCTTTTGCGTTCATCTGGAGATAAGGTGATCCCAATCCGAATCTCTTGAGGACTTTTTTTTTTTGTGGTTGATAACCTTTATTTCCTCTATAAGAGGTTGTGCCCGACGTTTCTTTTCTTGTTCAAGTAATTTGATTATTTCAGGGGGAGGTTCTTCGTTTGAAGATACTCCCTTCGAAGCCAAATTATTAGTTAAATTATCATTGCGCTTAGGGTAATCAAAAATTTCTGTCATTTCATTAAAAAGAGATAGGGTAATAGGACTCACCACAGACTTGACAGACTCACTTAACTTAACAGGAAAAATAGACTCACTAGAAATAACAGACTCACTTGACTCTGCAGAAACAAATAACTTACTTGACTCAACATAAATAAAGGATTTTCCAGACTTGGACTGAACATGACTGATAGAACCAATCTCGACATGTAGCACAAGACTTATTACATGATAATTAGAAAGAAACCTGACCGCAGGTTTGATTACAGACTGAGGATTTGGGATCCCCTTTTCAACTGACAATACTAAGACCCTATGATCTTCAATGAATAATTGATCGATGTTGAGGGAGTCCAGGTTGAGTTACCAGTCTTCAGCTTCATTTCTTCCACTCTTACGCTTGTTTCCTTTTCAGGCCTATCCATACCAAAGAAGATTTCAAACTCCGACAGACGAGTACCTGTGATGTGATCAATGAATGGCTCTGGGAACCCACAATAACAAAAATCTTCTCATTCTTTCACGAAATAGCTATTAATGGTCTTACGATAAGATTTCATTTTAATCAGGTCAGTGGTGCGCCCTTGCCTTTTTGCAATTGCCTTGTTCCGCTTTGTCTTCCAGTATCAGGCCTAATCTTCCTTAGTAGGCTTATATCTTATCCCGAATGTGGCGATGACTTATTTAATCACCGGTGCCTCTTTAATACCTTGTTGCTTGTAACCTAGGCCCATACCCAGAAAAACCTCATTTTCTTGAATATGTTAGCCATACAACAATTGAAAGTATTCTCAATAGGAAAATATCCTTTCACGGAGTGATCCCATTAAACTGAGCATATCTTCTCAAATCCAAACTCGTTAAGCTCTATCCCTTGTTGTTCTGGTTGAATCTCAAGCAACGGCTCACTCTTAGCTTCAGTACTATTTACAATTCTCACAATTTTAGCATTTCCATGAAGAGTAATCACTAGCCCATCTTTGATAAATTTGATCTTCTGGTGCAGTGTGGAAGGTATGGCTTTGATCTAGTGCAACCATGGCCTTCCTAATAACAGATTAAAAGAAGATTGGATATCTATGACCTAAAATTCTACAGGAAATTCAACTATGCCTGTGGAGAATCGAAGGTGCAAAATTTCAAGTACATCCCTCTTGGTGTTATCATATGCCCTGACACCTTGATTAGTGGGTTTGAGGTCTTCAGCTTTAAATCCAAGGTAAGTGGTAGTCTTTAAAGGACAGACATTCAGTGCACTTCCATTATCAATTAAAACCAACGGTACCCTCATCCCATTACAATCGACTGTGATATACAAAGGCTTAGTGAGGCTTGCCATTTTCTTTGGGAGATCTGAGTCTGAGAAGGATAGGATATTCTGTACATAAGTTACCCCTACTATATTGACCAGTTGATCTGGAGAAGTATCAAGGAAAACTTGGACTGCATTTAATACTTTGAAAACGGCTTCTCTATGAGCAGGGAAGCCATGAGTAAAACTCAAACTGAGATATTGGCCTTTGATTTTTTCAATTACTTGATCACAGAGTCATCTTCTTTGATATTCTCTTTAATGGGATCTATTTCTTTTCTCGCCAAGACTGCAGGATTGTCAACTCATAGTTCTAGTGGCTTAAAGAATCTTTCCCCTTGGGTCATATGTCTAACTTCATCGCAGGAGAGAAAAAGACTCATCTTCTTGAATCAACAAGTATGGGTCTTCATCTGTCAAAGAGATAGGACTTTTTTTATTCATCTGAGCCAATAGGTAACTAGTGAATGTGGGACTACTGTAACGAGGTGGGGATAAACAGTATGTATCGTCTGAGGTTAGATCGAAGGGTTCGTAACTTGTGGTGAAGACTTCATCAGTGAAAGTTATTCTGATGATGGGGTAACTGGGTGGTTTGATTTGGATGGGATTGATGAGAAATACGGGGTCAAATGGTAATTGAGTATTGAAAACCATGTTCAGGGTTGGCAGAGGTTGATAAACAGGTAATAGATTAGTATGATATTTGGTGATATTGGGCTAGGGATTGTGACCTTTTTGCTGTCAATAAGGTTTTGAATGGCATGGCACAAGGTGATACATTGATCAGTATAATGGCTAGAGTTTTGATGAAACTCATAGAACAAGTCAGTGTTGTGTTCAGCTGGCAAGGAATTTGGTAAAGGTCGGGGAAGAGCTACAGTGAGACTCATCCCTAGAATGGTAAACTGACGTGGAGTTTGAGGTTGACTTGGATGAACCCGATTATTAGTCTGGGCTGGAGGTTGAGCTGGGGTAGCTGACGTGTTAGCTATGTAAACATGGTTGGTACTAGGTTTGGGAACATAAGATTTCTTAGATTTGTTATCCGAGGTGTTAGAAAGAATCCCATAGGCAAAATCATCCTCGAGTTGGCTTCCGACTTGTAACAAGGAATCAAAAGTAGGGAGATATTGGGCTACTAGGTGCTGAGCATATCCTTGTGAGAGGTTCTTTAGGATAATCACTAATTGTTTCTTCTCCGAGGGTCTATCCCACATTTGGGTAGCTTTGGCCCTCCAACGACCAAAGAAATCAATGAATGTCTTCCCATTTTTCTGTTTAGTTGACTTCAAATCCCTTCTTCAAATCTCAATCTCAGTACTATATTTATACTGATGCCAGAAAGCTTTTGACATGTTCTCCCATGTACTTACTATAGTTGGATCTTGAGACATAAACCATCGTAGAGCTGACCCGGATAGAGTCCGCTGAAATAGCAACATCATTTGTTCATCATTGAACCCCATAGTGCGCATGTTAGTAACATACACTTTAAGATACGTTTTTGCATAACATACCCCACTGAACTTGTCCATTTCAAGCATTACAAACTTTTCTAGCAAATAGATTCTAGGAATACGATTAAGAGCTTCAATGCCTGTTGAAATTTCATCGATACCTTTTATACTCTTCATAGTTGACTCTAACTGAGACATTCTGTTAGCTAACACCGAATTTTCATCGAAATGTTCTTCATCTCCGTCAAGCTCAAAGACCTCATGTGCATGTCTCGTTGTATTTTCTTCTACCCTTTTTTTCTTTTGGATCATCATGAGGATTGCCCGTTGATTCTGAAATCTGTTCTAAGACTTCTACTATGCCTTTTATACTATTGATATCATTGGCAAAGGCTGCTAAAATCTTATGGATTTCTGTAAGCTCAGACTCTAAAGCCATTTTTGACTATTGACTTGGTATTGACGTTCGCACTAACTGACTGGACTTACGACTCCAACTAGGAAGTGGACGCTTGAGTTTGGACGCAATGATAATCCTAGACACCCCATTAAAAATAAATTTAATCAATTTCAGTGTTACCCCCTTGATAACATTTTAATGAGTCATTTTATTGAAGTTTGTGCACCAATCCATTAATTAATCCATTCACGCAATGATTATTCAAAAGAAAAATAAATGTTTATTCACTGGACACTTGACTTTGTCTTGATGGTCATCAGGATTGCTATCAGACTTGATCCTCTTGACTCTAAAAATTGACTCTTTGAATTCTGCTGATCCGTCAGGATATCCTAAGGTGTGTTTGTTCCAAGCCTTCTCAATAAGATGTACTAACTTTTTAGTCAATGGCTCGAGAAAGAAGAAAGCTTTGTGCTAAGGTAAAGATAACTCTATGGGTACGTCATACTGTTCTGGGATCAATGTAAGTTGGTAGAAAAATGTTTCTTCTAGTCCAATCAAACGGACATAGTAGGATCATTTTGTTCCTAGAACAGGGGGATCAGTCATCCACCAAGGACATCTTAAACTAATATAACGGGCAAGGCAAGAATCCAACCACTTGCTCCAAGCCTTGACTGAGTTGTGATGCACTAACAAGTTTCTTTTGGAAAAAGATTCTGGCCCATACTCGAGGTTTGAAGGAACATCCACCATTTTGAAACGATTACACAGCCACATATAGAGTAAGTGGGGGCTTCCTTTGAAGTTTTCCCACTCATCATTTTTTATGGCATCTAGACTTGAGAAATTTTAGCTAGGATGAGAGATACTAAGTTGGCTTTCCTTGAGAGTTGAGAGGCTATATCTATGAAGGACTCAGGGATAGTTTGGCCATCACTTTTGGAGGTTAGCATGTATTGGGCAACGATTCCTAGGCACAATCGACAGTCTCTAGTGGCTCTTCAGGCTTCGGGTTTTACATTGACAGGATAACTACTAGTGCGATATGGGCCCAGTAAAGATACTAAGTCCAATCTCCCGTTATAGACTAGGGCCTTGACTTCTTCTTTTGAAATGTTCAATCTTGTGACGAGGTCACCAGAATATCCTGTCTTCAATGAGGGTCTAACTAGAGGTCCTGAAGTGGATATCCCCATAATGCCACAATAATCCTCATGAGTGGGGCACAAGTGCATACGCCCAATATGGAATATGTGAAGGTAGGGGTTTCAGCGTTTAGCCATAGCACGTAATAGGTTCCATTTTATTTCAAACTCGTGGAAGTAAAGAGCACTCCTCAACATGAACTTTCTAAAATTGATCTTCTCTACAGGGTGCATCCATATGACAATTGTTTTGACTAACTGGTCGATCGGGTTATTGCTTGTGACTAGCATCCTGGTTTGACACGAAATGGTATTTTAGTACACTTTCAAGGTTCATGTAAAATATATTTTTATAAGTCATTTATTCAAATAAATCAATTAATTTTTCTTTATTTGCTTTGTAAAACATACTTTTGGAAAATATTTTTCTTTTGAAAAATCTTGTTCTTATGGAAAATATTTTCTGAAAAATACTTTTTCTGAAAAATCTTTTTTTTAGAGAACACTTCGTTTAGAAAACACTTCTCTTGAAAAATACTTTCCTTTTGTAAACCATTTTTCTTCTTTGAACATGGGTTGAAACCCGAATTTAGAAAATAATTTGATTTTCATTTTGATTTAAATGGCCCGACCCATCATGATTGTTGGATCAAGATGGACAATGTTATTTTTGCAAAAAATAGATTATTTATTGGTCGGTGCACCCATTCTAATCAGGTAAAACAAAACCTTAATCCTTAAGGACAATCATGCATTTTATTCTGATCTCATCATTCACATACATTCATCATTCACAAGGTCCCATTCAATAAACAATTTGAGAGCACCAACGATAAGTTCGAGTCGTGACCTATAGGGGAGGTTTTTAGACTCTAAGCTTACTATGTGCAATGCATTTTTATTTGGCCACCCTTGTCCAAGTACACCTATATACCTCTCGAGCATACTCATTCAGACAGAACGTGGTGACTTGGTTTGATATACCGTATAGGCAATAATCTAAAACTTTAACTCATTTTTCTGAAGTCAAAAGCAGTCAGTTTAATCCCCAGATCAGAGGTGGTGCGCGATGCTTGAGCAAAGGCTCTCTTAAATCACCTATTTTCTAGAATAGACGTAGTCTATCCTCCTAGTACCGTAGTACATCGGAGTAAGATCTCGCTTAGGTACTGGTTTTGACCAAGAAGTACAACTGATGTACTTGGATCATCTTTGATATACGGGTACGAGTCAAGAGTTGTAGCTTTCTTAAATGGTTTGGCATCCCACGAGGGGACCGACCACGTACTAGTACTACATTGGCAAATGGGACATGTGACTGTACGGCTTACAATAGGTCAAAGGCTCAGATTGCTCCAGCCTTGGTGCATTGATATACCTTTCAGAGTCACCTGATCAGACGGTAGTGATGCCCCAGTTTGATATACCCTAAGGTACATGATTGGAGTTGTGATTTTCATGAATGACGCCGCATCTCTGAAAAGATCGGACCACGCACTAGTATCACGTTGACTATATTGGGACAGGCAAGCGTGTAAAATAGTAAACGTGTTTGTGGAGTGTGCAATACAGGGTGGGATGTGCCCGGGACTTTTTCAAACAAATGGGCCCGTGGGCCAGATCGCATCATCACATGATATTAACCAAACATTCAAAATTCATAACATTAATATTAATATCAAAGCCTGCACATCTCATAAGTACATTGATTAAGATCATGGTATATCAATCAATGAATATAACACAGAATAATCGATTAGATCTAATACTAGAACGAGCACAAGAACCAAAAGGATTTTTTTATTTATATATATATATATATATATATATATATATATATATATATATATATATATATATATATATATATATATATATATATATATATATGATCCAAGGATGAGAGAAGAAACTTGGGCTACAATAATAGCTTCCCAAGAAAATGGTGTTTTCCTCTTAATTATGGTTAAATCTTTAAGGAATTTGGCATAAGAAGGTATTTGCTAAATGACATCTAAGAATGGAAAATTGATATACACATTTTGAAAAACTTTAAGGACATCCTCAAATTATTTACTCTTCTTATTGTCTTTAAGACGATGGAAGAATGTAACTTTTAGAATTGGTATAACAATGGAAAGATCCTCTAAATCTTTCTCCTTCTCTTTAAGAGATTTTACGATTTCTTCTACTTGAACGTTGTCTTTCACTAGGATATTATCTTTCTTGTCAATAGATTAGACCTTGTTGTCTACCTTCTTTTCTAACCTCAAGGTATGGATAGCTTGGACGAAGTCTGTAGAGTTCCAGAATGGCTTCTTACCTCGTATTGACCCTTCGATTCATTTAGAATCGTAAGTTGACCTCTAGGTTAGGAACAATTTAACTGGAAAATTGACTTTTCTTTCATCCTCCAAGAAAAAGAGCTAACTGACCCAATTGAACTTTCATCTTGACTATGGACCAAGTAGTAACCTGATTAGCCTAGGTTTGGTTTTGATTGGTCTATATTGAGTTTGAATGAGTTGTTATTACTGTTTCATTAACTCTACCATCATAGATTCTAAAGATGACTATTGTTGGCCAGGAGAAATATAGTTGGTCATGGAATCTAGGATTATGACTCTACATTTAATAAATTGTCAAGATTGATAAGGTACTTGTGGAATAATGGCTTGGTTCATGGAAGGACTAACTTGTTTAGGGTAGCTTTTATTGTAACCTAGCAGACCACTAGACTGAATAGGCTTGTTTTGTTTGTACGAAAAATTAGTATGAAATGTATTATCTGGATGATACGTTTGGTTATAAGAATTCTAAGTTGGCTTCCTAAAAATACTGTGGCCATTAATAATATTGGCCTGTTTGGCCTTAATGTATGGTAATTTGAGATAATACTCAACCAGATGGTCATTTCCACCATACATAAAGAAATTGTCTCGACCAACACTTGCGAAATTGAACGAGAATCATGGTGAGGGTTAGATGATGAGATGGTCAAAGCATTTAGCTTCTTTGTAAGACTATGTATACAACGTACTAAATTGGACATAATAATCTTGAGATCAGGATCTACCTTGATCTCATACATTCCTGATTTTTTAACGGGGTTATCTTGATCAAACTCTCCGTTATTAGTACTCTAATTTTGAGCACTCTCAGCTAGCTTAACTAGAAAAATTGTACACTTGGTTGGGAGTCTATTTTATGAATTGACCCTTATGCATAGACTCAACTAAGGTACATTGATTCATGGTTAATCCTCTATAAAAGTTTTGCACTAATTTTACTTTGTCAATGTCATGGTGTTGGCATTTGACTAACAGATCATTGAATCTCTCCAAAGTTAGGGAGAATTCTTTATCTAGATGGCCTCTAAAATTCTTAATTGCATCCTTCATCTTTTTAGTTTTGATCACGGGATAAAATTTGGTCATGAATTTCTTGGGAACTAAAGAGTTTAACCACGTAGATGCGTGATCTTCCAAGGATAACATGAACAAAATGAACTTGACAGTTTCCTCATCTAAATTATGATTTCTAAAGGTTTGACATATGTTCAAGATTCGATTGAGGTAGATGTAAGGTTTTTCGGTCTAAACCGTGAAATTTAGGGAGAATGTTTGTGGTGGTTGCCCTAATTTCAAACTGAGCATAGTGTTTAATGGTAATACAATGTACGTAGGTGGGGTTGCGAAAACGGGAGCGAAGAGCTCATTGAGAGTTCGCTCTTAATTACTCATCATATTCATTGAGGATTTCTTAAAAGTTCTACTAATGGTACATTCGATCTCAGGATCAAATGGTTATAACAAATTACTCATAGATCGCATACCATGCATGCAAATCACAAAGTCTATTAAACAATCATGAAAGAAAATACTAAACCTACATAGTGTAAAATCCTGAGTTTTTTATTCGTATCTCAATAAAAAATAAATAGTTGAATTTTTTAAAAAAATCCTAAAAGTGGGACTTAGGGTAAAAGTGTAGGATTTTGTTCTATTCATTATTAATGAAATTTGACCTCACCATTGGATTCAAAATGATCAAAAAAATATATTTTATCCTATAAGCACGCTCAAATGCGAGTCCGAACAGAAAAATTACAAAATCCTCAATTTTCAAGTTGGACTAGGCTAAAGTAATGACTTTTTCTAGAGTAAGAATTTTTAAAATTTGATCACACAATTGGATTTGTAACAAAAAATTATAGAAAATGGACTATTTACTTATCATTTTTGGAGTCCAAAAAGTCAAATTATCGTCAAAAATGAAAACGACGTCAATTTTAGAGTCCCACTGGGCTGAAAAAGTAAATTTTTGTTAGAGACGTAATTTATAGAATTTGACCACAAAACGACGTCAATTTTAGAGTCCCACTGGGCCGAAAAAGTAAATTTTTGTTAGAGACGTAATTTATAGAATTTGACCACGCCATTAGATCTGAAATTCAACAAAATAGAGTATTCATTCGTCACTTTTGAAGTTCAGACAATCAAGTTATCGTCGAACGAAACAATAGGTAAAATATCAATTTCATCCCGCACTTATATAAATAATTTTTTAATAAAAAATACTAGTCATTATCATGTTAAATCGTTAAAAACCAGCTGAAGGTTTTTCAACAAAAATTTTATTTTTTTTTCAAATCTTGAAACTCCGATTCGCTACGAACGGTTCGTCTTCGACCTCCAACGTAGAAGGGAAAAACGTCCGCAACCTCGTCCTCAACAAAACCCACTTAGTTTAATTTCATTTTCTCTTCTTTTTCACTGCATATCGTTAAAAAATAGTCATATATGTTACGAGGATTTCGAAATTTCGATCCTAGATTTCATTTGTTTCAAAGCCAAACTGTCCACCGTCCCATAAAGGAGAAAAGACAACGGCATTAAGATCTTCAAAACCACCGGATTAGATTCAAAACTCATCTATCTCGAAATTCGATCCACCTAGATTTCTACATCGATCGTCTTAATTTCTGGGCACGTATTTCAATTCTGTCGCCTAGATATTGGTAATGACTCTCAATTTCTATTAATAACTGTAGATTGTAAAACTTGCATATAAGATTTTAACAAAAAATTGTTATATGTTTTAAAAATATAGAATTTTATTTCTTTATTTGAAATTCACATTAGAACTTTGCCTATTTGATATATTTAATTGTATTTTATAATAAATTATATGTGGGTAGGATATTTTGTTAGGTTATTTTCGCCAGTTTGGTTCTGTGCACTTCTTGGACCCTGTTTTAATTTAAGTTTTGTAAATTTTCAATTTAAAAGATAAAAATTAATTTCAAAGTAGGAAAAAAGGATTTGATATTAGAAAATGAATATTTGAGTGAATGAATTAAGAAAATGGATGATGTGTTTGAAAATGAAAAAAGTGCAAGAATCGAAAGAAATGGAAAAATGGGACAAAACGCTAAAATATAAGAGTCACACCCAAGGGGTAATGTCTGCATTTTATATTGTAATGTTGTATGTAGATTGGTGAACGGATATCTAGGGATAACGATATTGGTTGTATATTTATTTAAATTATGTTGGCTTAGAGGCTTCAAGTTCTATTATTTATATTAGGCTAGGTGGCCACATTTGCATAGTAGGAAACTGGATAACCATTCTCAACCTTGTACTGTTAATTTTTCTTTTGTTTTCAAATGAAAATAATATATATGAATTGTTAAAGAGTCTAGGAATGCTTGGAGGGATAGTGCATCATATCATCCAAAATGGTGTACTATCTTAAGATGTACAATAGGGACAACCAAACTCATACGTGGTATGGAACCCGTATGAGAGTTGAGTCACAACTAGTATCTAGGTTTATTCCTCTTTATCTTTACTAGTAAACTTGTAATGTGAAGGTAGTAGTATATGAATGGATTGTATATTTAGGAATCACATGCAAGTTTGATAGGCATAGACGAAGATGATTAGTCAATAATCACTAACAATCTATAGTAGTCGAACGTTCTAACACATCGAAAAGAGACCAATTGTTTGTGATCACGTCAAATGGTCAGCTTGAGTCGGATATATGGTCCCGCAAGTGTAGTAACAACGACAAGCCACAAAATCAAGAACTAATACTTTATTATGAAACATCATGTCTCGACTGATAACAATCTAGTTGTGAATCTCAACTCTCTAATTCCACTACTCCACCATTGTGTATAATGTATCTGTTGCCTTACTTTGATATATAAAATGAAATGCATGTTTAATATTTCCATTTGATCAATTAGATTTGTATAAAAAGAAAATGATATAGTGAATATTGTTCATTGATGTAATGTGAGTTTTAAAATGTTTAATTGCTTATTTATAGCTATATGTACTAGTTAATCGTAGTTTCTTCTATAAAATTTTGTATATTTTAAATTGATTCAGTATGTTTATTCATTTATGTTATGAGAGGTTATTGGCAGAAATTGTTTGTTTCCCTACTAGGTAACCATTGTTACTCACTCTTTCCTTTTTCATTTTTTAGTTTCAGATTCAGAGCTTGGCAAGACAGGTATAGAGCACGAGTGAGGATTATCTAGTAAGTCAGATAGACAACTAGAGTCCTTTTAATGGTAAGCCATGGACTATATCTAGCAGTGTCAAGTTGTCCATGCAGTACCATAGATTTTGGTTTTAAGCGTTAGAAATTTTGTTAGAGTAAGGAGTTTTTGTATAATCCTGTATTTTGATTTTGTACATCAAGGAGACTTTATGTTGTATAATTCTTTTGGTCCATAAATTTGTGCCTAAAAATAAGACACATTTTTTATCATTGATAGATGTAAGAGCAAAATAAAAGAGTCCTTGAACAAAATTAGAGAAATTCGAAGGAAAATTGTATACAAAGATAGATTTCTAGTCACTCTAGTTTGAGCGACCAATTTTTTAAAGCGATCGACAGATTATTGTTTCCTATTTTAAAGCCCATTTTTGTATAAGAGGATTAGAAAAAAAAAAAAAAAAAGAGGAGGAATTGGAAGAGAAAACTCTATTAAATATACACCACAAACTGAAAGAATGATTGGATCTCTCTATCTATCAATCTCCTTCTAATTTTTCCATTCTTGGAACGAAGTTATCAGATTTTGCTTTGTAATTTATTTTTAAGAAATTTAATGGAGTTAAAGCCATTGGAATTAAAGATTTAAACCACAAGTTCATTCTTTAAGTTTTGTAAGAAAATCAAAGGAATTACCCCCATTATCCTTATAATGTGAATAAAAGGAAAAGAATTCAGCCATTGTCACCCTCTTTGTGTCCCTCAAGATTGTTAGCTTGAAAGTCTCGAAAAATAATACCCAACATCTTAAAGTCTTAAAAAAAGACTCAACGATGGAACCAAAGAAGGGAAAACACTTCCTTAGGCTTAGGTTCTATTATAATATGGACGAGGTTTACCATGTATAACAAGGAAGAGATCATTTCTTGCCAAAGTTTGAAGAAAGTGTCATTGAACCGTTCAACCTTAGAGACATTCAAAAGAGAATTTTCAGTAGCCATCACAACGCCCATGCTATAAACATCCATAGATATACTCTTAAGATTGTTGAAAACTAGTAGATGCAACTACCAAAACAGAAAACATTGAAAATATTGATTGAGGCGTGAAGCACTGCCCTTAAGACTATATCGTACCCTAAAAAGACAGTATCTTAGTGCAATTGGTTACAACGGAATACATTCATGGTATAACACTCAGAATCCCAAAACAAGTGTGCACTCACAATGGCGGAGAGAGAGTGAATAGCTCAAATCGCCCTTATTAAAAATAGAAAGAGAAAAGATTAGCGGAAATTCATGAATAGTAAGTAGAAAAGAGAACAAAACTTTTATGCATATTTTTTGGGTTTGGGATAAACCCATTTGTATAGATCCCAAACGTTATGACTGTACAATTGAGTGTTCTAATTTAATTAATTATATCAAACACAGTATGGCAACATTTCGTGTAAAACATTATAATCACAACAATTAAATTAGTTAAAACCAATGGGTAATGTGTTGGAATGAAAACGGTTTGATTCAATTATAATCTGGTTCAAAATAATTCCTTGATTAGCAAAAACATGGCCAATCTTGTGCACACACATGAGGCTATAAAGTGAGGATTTGCACCCTCCTATGTGCGATGATTGTGAGCATCATGCCTAATTAACTCGTTTTCAAGCCCTCTCATCGACTTCGATAGGATTTTGATTGGGCCTCATGTGAGCATGAGCCTCTACTTACTGTTTCTAACATTTACTACATAGGTAAGACATAATATTATTATAAAGACATAGCAAGTCTTTCTCTTAGTCGATGTGGGACTAAAAGTTTTAAAGAACAAAACAACACCAACCACTTTTGTATTGAAAATACCCAAAATAGTTAAAAGTACAACATGGCCAACCTATGGAACATAGCAAAACAAGCTGCCCTGTTGTATTTAAGCTCCAATTGGGAAGATATTCTAAGATTCTTGGAGTGACTGATCGTATCTATCACGTTCCTTCCTAAAGAGATAATTTCCTATTATATGGGATCTTTCCTATATCCACCCGAAGGATTTAGAAAGAGATAAATCCAAATCCCAATGACTAAGGAAAGAGGGTGACGACTTAGGGGGTGGATGATAAAGGAAAGATGAAAACCTATAAATAAGAGAGAAGATCTTGAAGGAAAGGACTTTTGAAAACTTGTAGAAAACAAGTCTATTATTTGTTGAACCAAATGTAGAGATCCAATAAGGCAGAAATCCAACAAGTAGGGGTATCAATTGAGTCTGTTGGCCCGCCTGCCTAAACAAGGGTTAGGGCTTTCATATTGTGCTCGCAAGGGTAGGGTCAGGCTCAATAATTTTCAGCCCGTCAAATCCAGGTTGGGCTAGGGCCTACTAATGCCCAGCCCGGCCCGGCCTGGCCCTAGCCCACTATATATATTTTAGAAACATTCATAAATATAAATTCGATAACTATTTTTCTAATAAATATAAAATATGTTGTATAGTTAGAATTTAGCTCTCATATCTTACTATAATTATATGTTAATAAGATATTAATTGTAAATTCGATAGTGTAATTTTCAAACACAAAAATAAATTATTGTAAAAAATGCAAACTTTAATTAAAGAAAGTGAATTCTAGACATTTTATTAGGCCAGAATGAAGTCCGAGCCAGTTATGGCCAGGTAAAGGCTTAATCGATTTAGGCCCAATAGAGGTGTAGGGCTGGTTTAGGGAGAGCCCACCTCTTTAGGGCCGGGTTAGGGCTCAATGAAGCCCGGACTGAACCCGCACCCATTGACAGCCCCACCAATGAGGACGTAATCAAATACTATACAAACCCAGTCCATATCTTATTAGAGTGGTTCTAGATTAACTCCCATCACAATCCCTTTAGACAATTCAAGGACATTTAGCCAACGTACTAGAAGATGGTACCTTTATTTAATTTTTTTTGTTGCAATCTATTGTAATAATTCCAATTAAACTTGACAAGGAAGGCCCATTCAGGTTCAGCAGCATAGAAAACTAGCATGTGAGTAAGCCAAAGTCTAGAAGAGGAGAGGAGAGGACAAAAGAGCACATGCCAAAAGGTGGCCAATAGCTGGCACGGTGCCAAGAACAACACATTAGACAAAAAACAAAACACAACAGTCTTTGAGATCAGAGCCACGCCAGCTTCCAACCATTTTCATTTTCTAATCTTGTCGCATGTGATTCCCTGAAAAAACAAATTTGCTCACAAAATTTTGCTCACTGAACTCACAGAAATTCAAGATCCACCAATCACATGAATCCACGTGTATTGAATGGAATCCCTACCAATTACATGAATCCACGTGTATTGAATGGCATCCCTAATTTACAAACCTAATTAGTTACAAACCAACCCTCGCGTGCTTGACGTAGCACGCACTACAAAAATTCTATGAGCAAAAAACTACTCTGATTCTCAAGTCCACCCACCAATGCTGCGAAGCAAAGCTGGACCACGTGTTATTTTTTGTTATATAATATATCTATATATAGCAACTAGTTACAGTTGTCTACCCTCATGTGTCTCTCCGCCTTAATTTTCACTGTGATCTTATTAGGCTATTGTGCATCTTATTAGGCTTTGAGATGGGGCTTCAAGAGAGTACAAGAAGTACTTCATAACGAGATTTTTCTAGACTAATGTGTAGTAGTATTCTTTAATGTGGCACCTCATGTAAAATTATAAGTGGAATTGGGTTAAGTGACTAATTAAAATACCACCATTTCATGCTTAATCATGTCATTTGTTAAACATAGATGGTAGACCATATGCCATTACTTGAATTTGTATAATATATAGCATTGCATTAGTTTTAAAAACCATACATTAAGTCTAAAGGTGTCAACGGATTGGTTCCTAAGCTACCTAGTATTTAGAACTATAATATTTTTCTTGTTTGGATTCTTGTTCAGTTTAAATTTTGAATTTTAAAAAGAAAATCAAAAGCATGACTGATAATAACAATTATGTTTCTGAGGGCATACAAGAAGTACATCCTAATCTTCTTTTAGGACTAGAAGTGTCAACAGGTTGGTTTTGAGGTACCGAGAATTGAGAACCATTATATATTCCTGGTTTTGACTCCTGTTAGTTTCTATTTCAATTCTAAAGTAAATGAAATCAAAATCCATGGATACGCGCTTTTATACTTGATTGGCATGAGTCTCAAGGACACTAGTCGGGATGTCCGAATGCCAACAAGGCATCACACATCAGCGCTGCTGAGGTCAAGGATAGTTGATTAAGCATCCCACCCCAATACTAGGGCTAACCTCGTAGACAAGGGCCCTGGAAGCCAATGTGGCTCCTTATTCGCCAACACTCATCGATCCCCTCTATCGACATGGCACCCAACTCATTACTAGGCCAAACCCATGCCAATTCATGGATGGCGTCTGTGGCATCAAGTACAATAGGCTTTGAAACTTAGACCAAAACAAAGTGGGGGTGGGGGGAGTACACTGAGACTAGGGTTTGATGGGCCTCAAGTGAGAGATCCGATGATAGTAGTAGACAAAGTCTCATAAGACTTTAAGCCCTATGTTGTGTGCAACACAAGTACCGGCACTACTAATAAAACTTTTACCAGACTCATAGGTCTCCTTCTGACACAAGCCAGTAAACATAAGGGAAATCAAACTGGGACATTAAGTTGTGTTCTACCCACCCACCTGTCACCTCAAATGAGATTTTTTTTTCCCTCAATAGACCAACAAGGGCATTCTCTATGTACCGACAACTTTCTTTCTCTCTCTTTCTGATTCAAGTCCCATCAATCCGACCTTATCTCTTCATCAACCCAACGATGACCATACGACCACGCAAATGGTTTAGGTGGACATTGGATCCTGATTTTTCTACAAATATATCCACATGTGCAAGTCCTTATCCGTCTTTTTTGTTCTTCTAATGAACAAAACCATAACAAACAAGAATTGTGGTGCCCATTGATTCTCGTTCTCAAGTAATCATCGAGTTTAAAGGGAACCTTCCACATTTTACTAGTCTTACCATTTTTTAGACTACTACTGTTCAAAGTAAGAATAATTGAAACTTCTTTTTCTCCATGACAAACTTGCAAAACGAAATTTCCTAAATCAAGTTTAATGGTTGGGATTGATCCCTACCAAAGCATTTGAAACATTAGCCTCAGGTGGGAAGTCCCCACTTATAATCACTTTGCTTGTTTGTTTTGTTTTCTAAATTAGTCTTTCCAATCTTATATGCAATAAATTCGGGTTATGGTCTCTACTACTCTTAGCTCATCCAATACCCAGAAGGCCTCAAAGGACCACCTCTAATATACATTTCCTCGAACACTCTCTTTGCAAAATAGATGTACTCCTCAGAAGCAAGTTACTATTATATATGTGAACACCTTTGTGAAGCTTACTTAGTAATTTGATCAAACACTTATTAGGTATTTCACCAAACCCCTTATAGAAGACCTTGTTTGATAATGACAATGAAAGACAAACCCAACTAATAGTAGCAAATGCAAAAAAAGATAGTTAACTACAAAAAGAAAAAGTAAGAATACAATAACCACAATACGAGATTATACGTGGTTCACGCAAAGGCTACGTCCACGGAGATATGAGCGTTGGAGTTTGATTTCACTATAAAGAAAATAGGGCAAATTGATACAAGGACACACCTCTATCACTTAGCTTCACCTTCTTTTAAATCTCAATATTTTCAAACCTCTCAACTTCTCTTCTTTTTGATTTTTCTCTTTCTTTACTCCCTTCTCTAGAAAGACTTAGACTTAGAGTGCGACTTACTACTAAAGAAAATAAAATCCATTTTTAAAAATACCACATAACTGAGCCACTTACATGGTACAAGTCCAACCCAAATTACCTTTGACCAACTCAAAAAACATACATATTTGGACTGAGCTTAATTGTTTTGAGCCATACATCGACAATCTCTACCTTGGCAAAAAAAAAAAAAACGCTTCAACCTTTGGAAACGTTGGAACCTCGATATGTTTATAACACCTCCACCTAGATGAAAAATCTCCCATCTTCATGCACCTCAATTGGGAGATGTGCCCTATAATCTCAACAAGCAATGAGATTAAGAAAGTTCAAGTAATGCTCGAACTTGTCCCTAGTAACTGGGTTAGTGAGATCTCCATCACTTGCCACTAGTGCAAAGTGCACTTCATCTTCCCATCCATACGTTTGAGGTAGTTTGATGGTCCTTCTTGGCCTTTCATGTGCTATACTAGAAGGCTCACATGAACCCTCTCTTGTTGTTGTTCTTCCCTACCAGATGTGCTACTTACCTCAAATTGAATTTGAAGCTCTTCCATTGTAATCTTCTCTGTGCTAATATGAATTTTGTTAACAACAACCTTATCACTAATAATCGACTTCCCATCATCATCTTTCTTGAATTCTCCTTTTGCCATGGAACCTTCATCAAAGGCCATAATTATATTAAGGATTTTCTTCTTTTCGAAGAAGAAGAGACATTCAAATGACTTTGATTGCAACTTATTTTTCTTATCACTAGGAATCATAACATATGCCTTTCCTCCAAACACCTTCAACGTAGAGTACTCTATTTATTTTATCATTCATACATCTTCGGCCCATGTAAATCCAAGTAACTTTCATGGTGACTGATTAACCAAATAGCAAGCATGGTTAACCAATTCGGCCCAAAATGATTTAGGCAACCCCGTATGCAACCTCATACATCTCTCCCTCTTCATGAGAGTTTTATTAATCCTCTCAAACGTTCCATTTTTTTAGCATTTCTCCTCATAGTGAAATATCTTGTAACGTTTTTTTCTTTGCAAAACTTCAAGAACTTGTCATTTTTGTACTCACCCCATTGTGGTTTCTTAGGTATTTGATTTTTCTTTGCATTTGATTTTCTACTTCGACCTTTCATTTCACAAACTTGGCAAAGACTTTGGATTTCTTCTTCATAAAGTAGATCCAAACCTTTTTCGAAACATTATCCAAGAAAGTGACAAAGTAGTAAGCTCCACCTTTTAATTTAGCACGTGTAGGCCCCCCACACATCAGAATAAATGTAGTCTACAAATTCCTTACTCTTGATTTCTTTATTTGTAACCTTGAATGACACGTTACTTTACTTTTCTATCACACAAAACTTGCAAAATTCTAGCTTGTATGCCCCAACACCCTTTTAACAATTGTTGTTGGTGTAATTCTTACATTACTTTTTTACTCATTTGGCCAAGCCATAAATACCAAAGTTGAGTTTCATCTTTTCTAAAATTTTTCTCAATAGATATTGCAACTCTACCTAGAATTGTATTTTCCAAAAGTTTGTAGAGGTTATTTGCAAGCTTCACACCTCTTATTATCACCATGTCTCCCTTAGACACCTTAAGTGTTCCATCATTTGTCGAGATTTGATTCAAGTATATCCAAGGATATCAAATTTATTTTTGAGTGTCGACAGTACCTCACATTACCCAAGGTTTTAACAACCCCATCATACATTCTTATCTTCATAGCACCCATTCCAATGACCTTGCATGCTGCATCATTACCTATTAGAACATCTCCACCGTCATGAGGTTTATAAAAGTCACACCAATCACGATTGGAACACATATGAAAAGTACACTTAGAATCTAAAATCCAAGAGTTAGAGGTGAAATTAATATATCATTAAGAGTTCTCCATCATTTTCCGATGTTATGCTTGATGTGGAACTTGACTTGACTTTCTTCCATTATTTGGCCTCTACTTTGTACTTCCTATAATCTCTTTTGTAATGTCTCTTCTTTCCGCAATATAAAATCTAGGAGTTTGAGGTGAGATTACTCTTTTTTCTTTTTTCTAGATTTAGATCTAGAACTCTTTCTTTCGATATTTCCTTTTTCTTTTATTCGACCTCACTCACTAGAATCCTTTGCAATGAGTCATTCCCCTTGAGCTTCATTCTCACTTGACTTGTTCATAGTCATGTAAGAGATAAGGTATTAATCCACATCCTCAAACTTGAGAATCTCCTTGCCAAACATGAGAGTAATTCGAAAGTATTTGAAGGAATTAGAAAGTGATCTCAACAAGAGCAATGCTTTGTCTTCTTCGTCAAACTTCACTTCTATCTTTAACAAATCAATAAAACCCCAATTGAACGTGTTTAAGTATTCAATGATATCTTGTCCCTCCTCTATCCTTAGACCATAGAGTTGGTTATTAAAGAATAGCTTATTGGACAAAGTCTTCCTCATGTAAAACTTCTCAAACTTATCTCATGTTTTCTTTTCGGTCTTTTCTTCCATGACGTACATAACTTCATCAAAAATATGCAACTCAATGGAACTAATAACATTCAAATCCAACTCCTCCCATGTCTCATTGGACATGCTATCTGGCTTCGTTTCAATTCCCTGAATTCAATTTTGAAGCTCTTGTTGGATAAGAATATTCATCATCTTCCTTTGTCATAATGTAAAGTTTGATTTTCCATCAAATGGCTTCACCTTAAACTTCACACCACTAAAACTTCTAATCATTGTTATACCCTTCTCTACCATTACAAACCCCTTAAATAACCTAGGCTTTGATACCACTATATTGTATATGCGAACATTTTTGTGAAGTTCACTTATAAATTTGATCAAACACTTATTGAGTATTTCACTAAACACCTTGTATATCACACCTTCCAAGACCTTAGTTGATAATGGCAATAAAGAATAAACCTAAGTAATAATAACAAATGCAAAGAAGATAAACAACCACACAAAGAAAGAGTAAGAACATGAAACCCACAACACGAGATTTTATGCAACTCACCCAAAGGTTATGTCCACAAAGGTATGAGCGTTAAAGCTCGATTTCACTACGAAGAAAACGGGTAAATCGATACAAGGAAACACCTTTATCACTTCACTTCACCTTCTTCTAGATCTCAATCTTCCCAAACCTCTCAACCTTTACTCTCTTGGGTTTTCTCTCCTTTTATACTCTCTTCTCTAAAAAAGACTTAGACTTAGAGTTAGACTTACTACTAAAGAAAATAAAATCCCTTTTAAAAGTACTACATAAGTGGGCCACTTGCATGTTACAAGTCCAACCCAAATTACTATGGACCGACCCGAAAAACATACATACTTGGACTAGGCCTAATTATTTTGAGGCATATTTCAATAGCTACACACCCAATTTAATTTTGAAATCCAATTCATTAACTTCATTGAAAATCAAAATGCATTCTTGATATTTTCACTCTTGATTTGTGAAGTAATCACATAGTGGTAGATCAATCACTTGAGAATGATTATGTAGGCTTTTTTATCTGTTTAAGAATCTTTCAAACCAAGTTGGATTGATAAGGTATTGAGAGGAACTTCATAGAGATTGTTATCCACTATATTCCTTCTTCGGATAGGTATGACCAAAGGGTTTGGAAAGGAAAAAATTAGTGTTCTTTTCTTGATTTATTCTTTACTTGAAGGGAATCGGGATGACCTTTTTCCTTCTTTCTTAATCTGGTCCTCCGAAGTCCCCACAAAAGTTTCTTTCTTATGTGGCTGAGCACTTTGAGTAACAGCCTACGATTGATCTCCTTAGGAGGAAAGGAGTTTTCTTAGTGAATTATTATTGTATGTGCAAGGCTTGATCATCTTCTTCTTCATTGTGAGTTGGTGTCATTTCTTGTCCTTTTTTAAAATCTCTTGGTGTCATCCTTGCTTTTTCATCTCTTTTGTTTGGTTGAACTCCTCTTTTACTAATAGGTTGAAGTTTTTATGGAATTTCACTATCCCTTTACAATTTGTTGGGAGATTTGAAAATAAAGGAATGGATGCACTTTCGATGGAAAGTGTAAGTTATTTGCATGGAATTATTATTATTATTAGTATTATTAGGGAATTTAAAGAGTTGTTTTTGAAGATTTTCTATTCAGTGGGATTTGGTAAGTGGTGAGAGAAGTTGACTTGTATCTCTTCCTAAGGACATCATGTCCTTTTATCAATATTTTTTTTTTTTATGAAAAGGTTCTAGACTCGTAGGCTCGACTGGTAAGAGTGGGGCAACTAGTCTCTTAGAGCATTATATCTCGCCCTAATCCCCAAAATACATACAATACACCCACAAACCACACATACCAAGTAAACAAGGACAAATCTTTATGGGTGGCCCAATCAGAGGACTTGAATCATAGTAACATAAAACGCATTTTTTACATTTTTAGGAAAAAAAATTCTCATTTTTTTTCAGAAAATAAAAACTTTCTTTTGTTGAAATGGGATTTGATGATAACGTCGAGATGTTATGATTTTTCATTTTTTTTAATAATTTATTATTGTGAATAAAAGTTATATTAATGAAAAAACTTTTTGTTGGCATCATAACATGTATAATTATATTTGAAAATATGTTATATTAAAAATATAGAATAAATATCTTCTATATTATTAAAAATATACATTTTTCATAATTTATAAAATATTTTTTATATTTTATGTTTCATCAGTTTTTTTTTCCCTTCCTGTTTTAAAATCGTAGTCCTACTTTGTGACTATGGCTTGAGTTCCCTTTTAGAGAGATGCTTGGATTTTATCAATAAATTTAATTTATAAAAAAAATAAAAAAATAAAACAAGATTGCTAGGTAAGTGAAATGTGTGAGAGCCATGGTTTTTAAACTTGATATGATGTCTCATCTTATTCAATTATGATATCGAGTTGACTCAGACGATACATCTCATCTTATTTGACATTGAGACAATGATTTTTAATCATTTGAAAAATTCTGAAAATTTTCAAAAATGATTCCTACTAAAAAATGAACCCAAAAAAATATAAAATTAAAAAAAAAATCAATTTGGGGGTGAAAGAATAGAAGATTAAGACTTTAACTTGTTTGTCTCGATTAACTCGAACGAGATTTTAAAATTCCCATCCGAGATACTGAAAAATATTGTCCAAGACAACTCGCTTATCTCACGATACGCGGTCGACTCAAAATACTTTGTGCGTTGGTCTTGTTTAGCTCCGATACCAAGTTAACTTGGGCGATACATCTCGATCTCAAGTTTAAAAATCATGGTGAAAGCGCAAACTGCTAGAAGATCCAAATGAACCCGTTGAGTTTTTAAACTCAACAAATCAGATATAAAAATATAAAAAAAATCTGACATTAAGGCTTTTGGTTTTTTATTCTAGCTTGGAGTACCCAAAAGATACCCTTAATTAGGAGGGATATTGTACCCTTACACGACTCTTATCGTAGCCTCGACTCCAAGCTTACAGCGTGGTTGACCAGACCCTCATTTTCATAATTGCCTTAGATGTCGATCTTATTTACAGATCTTCCTATCACATTTCAAGGCACGTGATCTCAAATTTTTAAAATTCAAATGTCTCGAAATTGAAGTACTACGTGGTAGGCATCTGTTAGTAATTGATGCTTCTTATGTCCAACAAAGTAGTACATTATAGAGATTTTCATTAAAAAAAATCTAAAATAAATTTGAAAATCCACCGCTTCTTTAGGCAATCTTATAGAGAAAAAGAAAGAGAGAAGCGCTAAAATAGAGGAAATTTCTGATTCCTTCTCAGCTGACGTTTCCACTTCTACACAGCTGTTTAATACATATTCCAAAATTACTCAAAAATGAAAATAAAAACCCTAATACCACACCACCACCACCACCGTGAACAAAGAACACAAATTAAACCCTAAAAAAAAAAAAAAGCAGATCCAAAATCATAATTAAAAATAAAAATAAATTAACACACATAAACCCTAAAAAAAAACAGATAAATCAAGAACAATTTCAGATTCAGAAACCAGGGTAGAAGTACCTCCAACTTCAATGCCACTCTTCATTCTCTCTCAAAGATCTAAGATACTGGTTTTCTGCAGAGAATCATGTGCATTGGGCTGAAAATCCCAGATTCTCCTCCTCTAGTGAGATAATCTGCTGTAATAAACAGCATCTCATGAACATCAACAGTTCCCTTTGGAGCGATTCCCAACCAAGAAAGCACAGTAACCAAAAGATGATTCCTCCAATACGCAATTCTCCCCATTTTCAATCTACTCCACCATGGATTCGATGGTGGCTTTGACAGATCTTTCTCTTTCACAATCTCAAATCCTACTTTCTTCGCAATCTCCGCAATTTCATCGTAATTTCTCAACCCTGGCAACGCATCTCCTCTCTCAATCCCTTGAATCACCTCAACATGTTCTGGATTGTTTCCATCGAATTTCTCTGTCGTCACCCATTCGTAAGAAACATACAAAGATCCTGGCTTTATAACTCTGTAGATCTCAGAGTATACTTCTTCAAGTTTTGGTGCATGGCAAGTCGCTTCGATCGAATAAGCTCCATCGAAATGATTTTCAGGGAAAGGCATTTGAAGGAAATTCCCACAAACAACTTCACATAAAGAATCTAAACCAGCTTTCTTATTATGGATCTGAGCACGTTTTACCTGATACTCGTTAATGGTGATTCCAACAACATTTGCTTTAGAATGTGCAGCGATCGCACGCATCGGTCCACCAACACCACATCCAACATCCAGGATTCGATCTCCAGGTTTCACATCGATCAGATCTACGGCCATTTCTTCATGAAGACGAGTTGCATCTTTGTGAGATTTTCCAGAGATCGAAGGAGAAAAATGGAAGGATTGTCCCCAACCCCATTCGTAGATGTCTGTAACGAGATTGTAGAAAGTGTCGACGAAAGCTGGAACCTTTTCTGCGGTTTCGATCTCCTTGGGACGACGAAAGAAAGACCAGTACTGTTTGTACTTGTCTTGAACTTTTTCACGCGAGATTGAACCTCCAGAGAGATCTACGGCTCGTTTGCCCTTTTGTTCGGCTGATCCAAGGATGCAGATGAACCAGTAGAGACCAAAGGCGATGAGTGCTCCAGTACACAGGAGAGGGAGAGAATCCATGGCGGATGGATAGAAGTAGAGATTACCGAAAGAAGAAGAAGATGAAGAGATGGGAGAAATGAGTGAAAGGGAAAAGAGTGTTAAATAGGAGATTTTTTAAGAAATTATTCACAGGAAAAGTAACTTTGTTTTTAGACTTTAGGTCTCGGGCTATGTATGCTAATGTACGCCAGCTGTTCGTGAGTGTATGTATATGGATAATGTTATAGGCACCGAAATTATTATTAAGGGCACCCCACATCATAGCCAACTTTTGTTTTGATTTATATGGGTTAAAAGTTTTGGAATGTACTGATTTTTGGAGGATGATAATTTAAAAAAATTTAGAGAATCGTGAATCATCCATTTTGTTTTTTTGTAAATCACTTTTTATGGGATAGAAGTTTCAGATTCGGCTGATTTTTGGTGAGGATGATCACTACATCAAGAAGATCATTCTCACTAAAAATCAGCCCATTCCAAAACTTTTAACCTATATAAGACAAAAAAAAAAATTATTTATGGTATGGGACGCCCTTGGTAATAATCAGGGTGCCTTTAACCCTACCCTATGTATATTCAAGAAACTCGAATCCCTCATCCATCTAGTGGAATCAACTCGACAGGTTGCGATTTTCTTTTTGTTTGGGGGGTGGGAGTTCGAGTAGGTAAATTACATGTTGACCGCAATGGTTTGGCATAATTCCATGTTGTCCCCTTAACCTTTTCATAATTTTAAGTATAATGATTTTCTAGCTAAAAAGTCTTCACTCAATAACTATTCGGCTTACGTGGCATGGATACGAAATCATATTTTAGTTCCATATTTTGTCAATCCCCAAACTTAATTGTGTGTCAGACTAGTTTGCACTTGAAAACGTGTGAAGACTTTGGAAAAGTTGTTCAACCTCATTCACCTTGACAAACAGTTCCAATATGTGTGCACAAGCCTAGAAGGTAAAGTGACCACCTAAATCATTCCCCAAACACCTAGGTGATATTTAGGTCTACTAATAATAGTAAAAACATCAAGTTCCCTGATCTGTTTAATTATCAGACCCTTTGAAGTCAAAAAATAACTTCCCGTGAAAGCCAAAAGTTCTCCTTAACAGCAACGAGACTTCCTAGAACTCTTAGTATTAGTTTCGGTATCTTATATTGGTAAGATTAACAAATTTCCCGAGCTATTTGATCATTGGAACTTCCAGGAGCCAAAAATGGCTTGTTGGAAGTCGAAAAGGCCTAAAAGGGTATTTTGATAATTCTAGACCACTTAGGTCATTTCACAACACCTTGATGATTGTTAAATCAATTCATATTGGTAAGAACAATAAATTCCCTAACTCGTTTAATCATCGGAGATTTTAGGATCGAAAAATGGCCTTTCGAGAGATAAAAATGACCTTCAGGGGTATTTTGGTAGCTTTAACTATCCCAAGTGAATAGTATTGTCAGTGCCACCAATAGCATAGTGTTGATGCCATCGATTGTACCACCAAATAGTGCCCAATGGTCATATTTTTTATCGTTGCTTTTCTGTTGGTGCCACCAACAAATGGTCGTCACTAAACTAATTTTGAAGTATTAGTGTCAATTGGGCTTGATCAAGACTTGACAAATTGTGCCCCCCAAGACTCCCACACATCCTAGAGCACCCTCACTACGTCATATTGTGTTGGGAATGACACTAAAAAGGACTGCTCAAATTTGTCATTAATTGCGACAAATTTTGATAGTTGCTTTTAGAGCAACAACACCAGAATTTGGTTCCAATTTAGTATGATATTATGGATGCCTATATAATAGTCGTTTTTTGTGATACATTTTAACCTTCGAAACACTTTCCCTCAAATTAAATCTCAAACCCATGCTATATTTAACCCTATTTCAGCCAAATTATTTTAAAATTTTTAATTATTAATAAACAGAGAACACACCAAAACCTTAGCTTCAACTTGCGATTTCGTCTCGATCCCATCTCTCTCCATGCATGTTGATCTCCTTCGATATCTCTTTTGATCTCCGTCTCTCCATCTCATCTCTCTCTCTCTAGATCTCCATATCTCTATCATTCCCCATCTCAATCTCCTTCGTTCTCTTTCTCATTTCTATCATGGCCCCTCTCTCGATTTCATCTTCATCACAATCTCTTAGTCTAATCTCCTCTCAGAAATGAAGAGGACAAAGAAGGTATTTATCTCTCTGTAAAATTGTTTTGGATTCTTTGAGACAAACATGTGCTTCAAGAGGTCCAGATCAGTTGACAAAGGTAAAGATTTTGAATTCGGATTCAAAGTTTTTGTTTGATCGTAGACGTAATTTCAATTTTTTTTTACGTGTTTGTGAAGTTCAAGTCGATTAGATGAAGTTATTGTAAGAAAATCTAGAGTTTGAGCTCAAATAAATTCACAACTTATCTTAAGTTGTTGATTTAATCTATTTATTTTTGTTTTTTATTTACTAAATTTCATATCAAATAGATCCAAGTTATTTTACCTAAATTTTGAATACGAAGCTCGAATTTACAATATTTTATCATAAACATTCTTAACAAGTTTCTCTACGAGATTTCTAAAGTTTGATGCTTTATCTTAATCTTTTCTCTTTCGATATGTGATTTGTTTTGTTTCATTTAATCAATAAGCTATCTAACGGTTTCTAATTGGTTATGGAGAGGTGATCCCCATTTCTAATATTTTTGTTTCCCCATAGAAGCTACATTACTTGGTTAATTATGCTTTATCTTAATATTTTCTCCTGTTGATTCTAGTTGAGATTGTTGGTTCTTAGAGGTTTACTTGTTCTCAATGTAAATTAGTTTAAGAATAAATTATCAAAACGGTACAGTTTTTGAAATTAACTACCAAAATGGTACACTATAGCAATTAATTCTTGAAATGGTAAATTTACCATTTTCGGAATTTTTTTTTTTTACCAAAACAGTAAAAAGGTAAATTTGTGTACCAAAAATACCCTTTTTTGTCTTAAGTATGCATTTACAATTATAACATTCACAATAACTCAAAATCCAAAAAAAATTTAGCATTCACTCTCTTGGTCAACGGTAAAAATAGGGGAAAATCTAAACTTCATCTTCTCCATCTCTCAAATCCATAAAATCTGAAATTGGATTTACTCGTCTTCTCCGTTAACATAAGGATCTTGCTTGACAACACTTTATTTTCTCCATCTCTCAAATCCAAGTAAATCTTTTGATTGACTCTCTTGCTTCACAGTAAAAAGAAATGCAAACTCTTAGTCGACTGTACTTCGTCTTTTCCAACCCTTGGAGTGAAACATTTTCATCCCCTTTCATCATTTGAGAAAGGGAACTCTTGCTCTATTGACTATTGATCTCCTCTCTTAGGTAATTTGATTTTTTTACATATTTAAACATAAATTTGTTTGGCTACTAGTTCAACTTCACTATTTTTTGTTTTAAGGTTATTTTTGTATACATTGTGATTGATTAATAGTTGAACTAAATTCCTTTTTGTTTAGGGTAAATTTTACTTTTTTTACATATTTAAAAAAAAATTTATTGATTAATAGCTCAATTAAATTCCTTATTATGTTTTTTTTTATATTTTAACCTACATTTGTACTTGTTGACGAGTCAATTAAATCCCTTCACATTGGTACCTAGGATGGTTGTAAGGATGGCCTAGAGGATAGCTGTGTCAAAAGGAGCCTTTTAACATTGACTAAAATAGTTCTGACCTAATGTCAAAAGGTTCCTTCTGACATTGACTAAAATACTTCTGATCTAATATCAAAAGGCTCCTTTTGACATTGATTAAAATACTTCTAATCTAATGTCAAAAAGAGCCTTTTGACGTTGACTAAAATAATTATGATTTATTATTAAAAGGCTCCTTTTGACATTGAATAAAATAGTTCTGGTCTAATGTCAAAATGCTCCTTCAGACATTGTATACAATACATTATGATCTAATGTCAAAACGATCTTTCTGACATTTTAGAAAATACATTATAATATATTGTCAAAAAGGATCTTTTTGAGATTATTTTCAAGTATCCATAGGACGAAATGTACAAAGAGAACCTTATTAAATATGTTGCTCTTTGTATTGTATTAGAAATGTTCATATAAATCATTTTGATATAAGTAATTTTTTTTAATGAATGTCAAAAGAATCCTTCTAACATAGTATTTGTTCATTGTATTCAAGTATGCATATAGTATCAAATGTAAATTATACATAGGGAATCCTCTTGATATAATTAGTTTTTTTTTTATTAATTTAATATTAGAAGGATCCTTTTGACATTGTCTAATTTTTTTTTGGATCTCATGTCAGAAGGATTCTTCCAACATTATATACAATACATTCTAATATAATGTCAAAAGTATCATTCTAACATTATATTCAAAACATATCATGAATTTACATTTTTTTAAAAACATGAACAATGAATGAAAATTACCTCAAAGTTATGGTTGTGATCAAGTTTACATTCTCTTCACATGTATAGATAAATATGACACTAATTGTAGACACTACTAAGTACATGTAATAACGATGATTATATTATATTGGTTATTAAATTAATTAATTATTTTTTATTGGTCTACGTTAGGTCAATCATGTTGCAAATAGTCTTTCATCTACGTTGATATGATATGTTATCCTCTTTTTATGATATTAAATTTCATATTTTTTGTATATTTTGAAAAATATGATAACATAGCAATATATATTTTTTAGGCACGTGTTGTGTGTAATGCGGGAAGATTTGGCCAATTCTTCTCAAATTTAACATCTAAGTAGAAGACATGTTTAAATTCTACGAGCTTTACTCCACTACTATCTATGCTACGCGTCCCAATGTGTAGCACTTTGATTTTTCTCCTCATAGAGAAATTTAATCCTAAAAATAATTATTTGTTATTTGGAATAAAAAATATTTCTATTTCAGAAAGTGAGGTTGCATTGATATTAGCTTTGGGAGGTTTGTATAGTAGTGATGAAATCGATCCTTTCTCAAAGGAAGACGAGCTTTGTCTATAATTATTTTGGAATAAGTACTTTGACATGCCAACAGAGATAACCTTAGATTTTTTTGAGACTGTACTTAATACAGTCTTAAAAAATAAAAATATTATTGAATTTAAAAGAATATTTTTATTGTACATAGTTATTATATTTTTTACTTTCTAAGGACATATTGAAGATTAGCAAAGAACTTTTAAGTATGGTATAGTGCGATGAGATCTTCAATAGGATCCCATGGGGCAGATTAGTACACAATCACCTTTTAAAGTCTTTACGCATCTGTGCGACGAAGTTTAAGGAAATTAGTAAACATGTACATTTCGTTGGTAGTACATTAGTGCTTCAGGTAGTTAAAGAAAAATTCGAGTTACTAATTTAATCTTAGTTCGAAGTACTAGTTTTATAAATATTGATATTTATTTAAGCACTCGTCATGTATTCTTATGCATTTGTAAGTATGGGCATTTGAACATATACCGGTAATATCCCCCCGTATATTTTCCAATCATTTTCCAAGATACCTGAAGTACCCTTATTATTTTAATAAGGAACGGCAATTTTATGTCGATAAGTTTGTCAATTGCCCGGTATGAATTATTGAACTACGATTTCAATCATATATATATAGATATACCTCCATCTAATACAAATTTTTTATATGTATGTATCATCTTTAACAGATTATTAATAAGTTGAAATTGATCGATTTTGAGCTTTGTGAAGCCATTCTTGCTCCATTTTGTAAAGGTTATAAGATGATCTTCAGCCTAAAAAAGAAAACTTAGAGGAGGTTGATAAGTTGAAAAAGAAAATGACGGTGATAGAAGTTGAAAGATCATTCTAAAGTTATCTAAGAATTGAAAAAAAAACATCAAATATTTGAAGTCATATAATGAATCTGGCCCTAAGGTATTGTTTCTCTACCATATGTAATAAATCCACATAATATGTTACATCCACTTAGAAATCATTATGAATGATTGTTTTAATATCAAACAGTACAACGTTAAATTTGATAAAACCTCGAACTTTATACCTTCAAAAATCAAGTCATCTCCCCATACCAACACCTCTATCGATCCTTCAAATATGCTTAAGGCATCGACCCCTACCAAGGGCTTAGACGATCCTTTAAGTATACCGAAGTCATCGTCTCCAACAATGACCTCTAGTATTTCTCTTGGTATACATAAGACATCTCCCTCTATGAATGCTTTCACAAATGAGTATCCACCTAACGAAGAAGAAATTGGAATCGATGTTGAAAAGACATCTGAAATAATACCAATGAACTAGTCACCTGAAGTATCATTCTCTTCCTCCACGAAGTACAAGGTACCTTGCATGAACAATGTTTAAAATGTTTAAATTTTTTTTTCATGTGAGTTGATTTTTATGATCATGTCTTATTTCTTCTTATTCAACTGTCTACTAAGGTTGATAACGGATGTAGTTCGCCTAATATTTTCAAATCTAATTATCTCAATAATAAACAAAATTCAGAATTTAAATTCGACGCTGATAAGGTATTTATATACTTAATATTTAAAATTTCAATGCAGAAAAAATCACTCACATCTGGCTTCACGTGTTGTCTAATTTTTAGACTTATATGTTTTTTGTTAGAAAATTATTATTTATATAATAAACGCCTCTTCAATAATACCCTTCTAACTTCTATTTTTTATAGGTTGGATTCTCATCTCCTCCTATAAAGCTAGAGTTTGAAGATAATGCATTCTAGCTATGGGAAAATCATCTGATTTTGATCAAAAGGTGTGGTCGGTTGTCTTACAATATCCCTTTTTGGGATCTATCTGGTATATTTATTATGTTGTAAGATTTTCAATCCATTTATTTGATTTTAAATGTGTATACATGCGCATTTATAGTTTCTTATTGCATGTCGTCGAAATTGTTAGGATGAAATGAAATTTTTAATCTTCGTATCAATTGGTTTCTTTAGAGAATAAGGTGTAGAAATTTTGAAATATATATTATTTTAAATGTTATGTCATAATCAATTTAAATACAATCAGTTGGCTACTCATACACAATTGTTAACTTCATATTTTAAAGGTGTGAAGTACCATACGAGTACGAATAATTTATGCAATGTTGTCATTTCTTGTAGGAGGGTGGGTATTCCATGAATCCTAGGAAGCTTGGGTATTCCATGAATCCTAGGAAGCTTGGGTATTCAATGAACCCTAGGAAGCCTAAGAGAGATGTGAAACATTCAGTATATTTTAAGCCACCCTATGCACCCTTAGATACACGAAAAATAAGAAGATATGCAAATAGTTGAAGTGGGATGTATGCGTGTTTTAAATTTCATTTTGATAATTTTGTTTTAATATTATTATGAATAAAATGTAATTATTTTACGTACCAATTTGTAGAGCAGTGTTCTTCATTATTTTCATGATCCTAAGCGTCTCTTTACCAACGAAGAATTAACGTTGATAAATTCACATCACACTGATATAAATTTGGAGGAGGAAAGGTATTGTATTCCTGAAAGCGCCCTCGATCCGCGGGGTGTGCGGATCCGCTTTTGACTTTAAGATTTGGGAGTCGCCACCTAGTTATTACAGTCTAGGAATCGAAAATCAACTCGAAACGGATAAAAAATAACTAATTTATTTAAAAAAATACTGAGTCCGGGGATCACATTACGGGGTTAGAAGGTGTTAGGCACCAACCCCGCCCAACAAACGCCAGTCTCTATTAATTCCCAAAAATGATTACATTGCACCATAAACCAAAAATAACAAATAATAAAAATAAAAAGAAAATTACATCGCGGATTACAACGATTCCCTCAGCACTGGCAGAGAGTATCCTTGTATGTACTTCCTTACTATTCGCCTGTCACCGGATCTGATTTCTGATCTCCAAGTTGAGGTATCTTCTTCTTAGATCTGTGATTTTTCTGATTTTTTTTTTTTAATTTCAAAGTGTTTTGGAAGGATTTTTTAGTGTTTTTTGCACTAAAGTTAGGGTATGGATGTTAGGTAAGGAGTTAGGACTTCAAAATTAGGGTTTTGGAAAGGTTGGGGAGGCTCCTTAACCTACTTTTTCTAGGATTTTTTTTTCATACGAAAATAGGTTGTAGAGACCCTTATTATAGATTTTTTTAAGTACTTTTTAGATAGAGTTAGTATTTAATTAGAATTATTTTAAATAGAGTCACGACTTAATTAGAATTATTTTTAGATAGAGTTAGTGTTTAATTAGAATTACATTAGATAGTTTTATAGTTTAATTAAAATTCTTTTAAATAGTTTTAGAGTTTAATTATAATTCTTTTAGGGTTAGGGTTTGACTTTGTTCTCACTTGATTGACTAGAATTTAAGATTTTGACTTAAGTCCTACTTGATTGCCTTGATTTTTGAATTTTGACTTAAGTCTTACTTGATTGACTTGATTTTAGGATTTTGACTTAAGTCTCACTTGATTGATTTTAATTTTAGGATTTTGACTTAAGTCTTACTTGATTGACTTTAATTTTAATTAGGATTTCATTTTACATTAATTAATGTTTTTATTATTAATTTTAAAATTTTTAATTATTAAAATTATAAAATTACTATTTTACCCTCGGAGAAGACTTTTTGAGTTTTAAGTCATTTTTTAATGTTTTAGGATGTTTTGGAATCGATTTTTCGTAAGGAATTCAATGGGAATATTAGTTTGTGTCATTTATGAAATTTTTTTGTGCGAAATGGTTGTGAAATTTATGAGAGGCATTTTCGTAATTTTAACGAATTTTGTGAAAATTGGTGAAATGATTTGTTTGGTTTTGATTTATTATTTTATGTGTTTGAAAGGATTTTTCTAAGTGTAATGTAGGCTCTAGAGATGTTTTGAGATTAGGAGTATTTTGATAATTTGATCATTTTTTAGTGATTTTTATCGTAAAACTTCTTTTTATCTGTGAAATGATGATTTCTATGTTTGTGGGACATATTTTCCTAGCTTACCGTGATTTCTACAGTTTTGTTTGCTTGAGATACCTTATCTGAATTTCTGAAACATATATAGTAACAAATAAAGCATTGAAATAATCATCCATCATTGGAAACCGTTGCAATCGGGTTGACGACTTGATTAATCAGGCGAGTGCGAAAATGGGGTGTCTACAAATGCCCCTCTTTAGCAGAGGATTAAAGCAAACTAAATAGCAAAATCTAATTCGATATATAGTACGATATCCGAATGTCAAAGCTAGTGACAGTTCATTTTGCAACCTGATTTAACAATTCGTCGGGATGTTCGGATCCTTGAGGATAAAACTCTCCCCAAACTAAAAAGTTTGTCAGGTCCTCGAGTGCGAGCTCTTACTGACAACGTCAGATCCTTGAATTTTAGAAAATTCTTCTTGATTAATGAAACAAATGTGCAAGTATGTGCACTTAAAATCTGAGATAAATCTTAGAGGGTCTAAGTGAAAACTGAGTAAAATCCAAGTAAACCCTCGGTGGTAACTAGTTGAACATAATCTGAGCAAACTCTCGGTGGCAGCTGGTTGAGCATAATCTGAGCAAACCCTGGACGGCATCTGGTTGAGCATAATCCGAGCAAACCTTGGCAGCAACTGGCTGAGCATAATCCGAGCAAACCCTCGGTGGCATTAAACTGAGCATAATCTGAGTAAATCCTTGGTGGCAACTGGCTGAGCATAATCCGAGCAAACCCTCGGCGGCATTTGCTGAGCATAATCTGAGTAAACCCTCGGCGGCATCTGAGCATAATTCCGAGAAAATCCTCAGCGGCATCTGAGCATAATTCTGAGAAAACCCTCGGTGGCATCGAAGCATAATTCTGAGAAAACCTTCGGTGGCATGTGAACATAATTCTGGGAAAACCTCGATGGCATCTGAGCATAATTTCGAGAAAACCCTCGGCAGCATCTGAGCGTAATTCCGAGAAAACCCGCGGTGGTATCTGAGCATAATTCTGAGAAAACCCTCGGCGACATCTGACTGAGTAAAACTAGGAAGGAATGAATGAATCTTGGAAAGAATGATTGAAAATGAATCTGGAAAATAATGATTGAATCTGGGAATGAATAGATCTGGGAAAGAATGATTGAAAATGAATCTGGAAAAGAATTGGAAATGAATAGATGTGAGAAAGAATGTTTGAAAATGAATCTGGAAAAGAATGATTGAATCTGGAAGTGAATAGATCTGGGAAAAGATGATTGAATCTGGGAAAGGAATAATGCCTTATTTCCTATTCTAGGTGAAGGGGTAATGAGTTAATCTCTGGGCACAACCAAATATAAGATCAGAAACGCTTCTGTTTGAACCTCAAAGTCTTTCAAAATTTTATGAATTTTAACTTCTTTTTAACCTCAAGGGTTTTCAAAAAAATGTTATCAAGAGGGTAACCTTAAATTTGGGGTTCCCATTATCTTTTAGGATTAACATTGATCTAGTTGCACTTAATTTGACAGGAAACATTGTACTGGAGATAATTGAATACAATTTTTTTTTAAATGCCCCTAATATAAGGGGAAAAACTACATATCAGAAAAGAAAAAAGAGTGCTCATTGTATGAAGGTTTGAAATATTTGATTACCACAATCGCAATAAAGATCCAACTTTTTAATTTTGACTTTTTATATTGAAGATTTTGAGTCAGGCTCAAGAGAACAAAATATTTCCTTTTGAGACTCATTATGGAATTCACCCTTCTCTCCCTTGGTTCATTTGGGAAAGTAAAATTTTTTAGATCAATTGTAGACAAGATACTTGTGGTTTTTGAGTCTTTGACTGGTTTAAGCTAAGTGTTGAACTTGATTATTTGGACTTCAAATGTCTCAGCTCGAACCTCTTGAGATTTTCTTCTTTTGCTTAGATCGCTTTTTCAGGTTTTCAATCTAGCGAGCTTGCTCTAGCTTTTGCCTAGATCGTATTTTCAGGTTTTCAATCTAGCTAGCTTTCTTTTCTTTTTTGCTTAAGTCGTCCTTTTCGAGTTTTCAACTTAGCAGGCTTTTTTTCTTTATTTTTTCTTTTTCTTTTTCTTCCCTTCTAAACTTCTGGAGTTACTGTCTGATCATTCTTTACTACCTCCCTTAACTTTTTCGCATGGTACTTAGGAGGACTTTTATGGGTAAGCTTAGGACTGGGTATAAAAAGAAAGGAATTTTGAGGCTCAAAAAATCCCTTGTGTGATATTTTTTTCTTTTTCTTTGAACTTTCTTCCCTATTTGACAATATATTTATTTTTGATTTTTTTTTGTAGGGGAATCTATATTTTTTTTATTTTGATGTGGTCGGGCCTGAAGTAACTTCTCAGGTTGCCTACGTATCCTAGAATTTTGGGATCAGACCAAAACGTAGTTCGAACTTTTCCCTCCCCTAGGTTAGGTGATCAGGTTGAAAAAAAAATTATTTTTCTTTTGAAAAAAAAAAGTTGCAAAGGGGTTGAGAAAGGATATATTGAATTGGGTAATAGGAGAATTAATTCGACCAAATGTAGCCTCCTTAAATGTAGTACCGTTTGATTTGGTTAAGGTTGGTTGGTTCTGATAATTCAATTCCATCATGGTCTTGAAGTCTAACAGCTTTTTCAAGAATATTTTCTTAATGAATGAATTTCTCCAATTGGGTTCAGACTTCCTCCTATAGTCAAGGAGGGGTGCTTAATTTTCTTTGAAGTCTGATGGTTAAATCTTTGACTTGTAAGTGGTGAACTTTGACTTTCTTGTAAATGACTTTTCTCTAATAAATTTACACGTGGTAGAGAACTTCTAAGTTATTTTTTTTTCAATCTGGTTTACCTCTTCGTACCTAATGATTAGCCTAGTCTATTTTTAGCAATTGACTTTCCATCAAGACCTTGAGATACGAGATTTCTATTTCAACTGGTAAGACTGCTTCCATATCATATACTAGAAAGTAGGGAATAGTTCTAGTGGAAGACTGTATTTGAAGTACGACACCCCCATAGTGTGAATGGTAATTTTTCTGACCAATCTTGGTATGATTGACACATTTTCACGATGATTATCTTGAGACTCTTACTAGCTGCTTCAATTGCTCCATTAATCTGAGGATGGTAGGGGAATGATTTCTGATGCCGGATCTTGAACTTTGAACACAGAGTAATGACTTAAGCTTTGAAGTACGACCCATTATCAGAGATCAGTTCAAAAAGTACCCCTATATCAGTTGATAATATGTTATTTGCAACTCAAGATGCAGTGAGGATAGCATTGATACATTTTATAACATCTTTATCGATATTTTCATCTCATCGAGCGAGTATCTATTCCGCGTTGAAAAACACCCAAGCTTGTACCTAACATATCCTCATCAGACCATGCGAACAAGTCTTTTGAAATTTCTGAGTAAATTCATTATCCCCTCGTGTTCTTCTAGGGATAAGAGGGTTTCTATTTGAATCTTTTTAGGAATTATTTTCTGTTCCGAGGTCAATGACCTTTGTTTTCTCGATTAAAGGTTGAACCCGACTCTTATTTTCTTGTTCAGGAGAGAAATCTATCAAATTATTAGTTAATTCGTTAATGCACTCGAGGTATTCAAGAATTTTTTTTATCCAATCAAATTCAGATGGGACGACAAACACCTCTATAGACTTGACAAATTAACTTGACTCAATAGAAAATAGTAGACTCGATCTAAAGAAAACATGACATTGAAAAATTAGACTCTAGTTAATTCAAATAAATCATGAAAACTCAAGAAAACTACCCACAATGGGCTTGATTTAGACTGAGGACCGAGACATTGCCTACAACCAATAGGATTGAGGTACGGTGATCTTCAGGGAACAACTAGGCGATATTGAAAAATTTTGAGGCTTTTTCTAACTGTTAACTTGGTACTGACGTTTGTTCTAATTGACCGGACTTACAACCCTAATTAGGAGGTGGACGCTTAAGTTTGGGCGCAATGATAATCCTATATACCTCATCAAAGATAAATTTAATCAATTTCAGTGTTACCCCCTTGATAACATTTTAATGAGTCATTTTATTAAAGTTTGTGCACCAATTCATTGTTTAATCCATTCACGCAATGATCATTCAAAAGAGAAATAAATATTTATTTCAAAGAAAAAATAACTTTATTGAAAATTATTGACAAAGAAATGTTCTCATTATAACATCTTTTAATAAATCTGACTTAAACTATTTTTTTACATGGACGCTTGGCTTTGTCTTGATGGTCATCAGGATTGCTATCAGGCTTGATCATTTTGGCTCTGACAACTGGCTCTTTGAATTCTGTTGGTCTGTCGGATACCCTAAGGTGTGTTTTTTCCAAGCCTTCTCAATGAGATGCACTAACTTTTCAGTCAATGTCTCAGGAGGGAAGAAAGCTTTGTGTTGAGGTAAAGATAACTCTATAGGTACGTCGTACTGCTTTGGGATCAATGCAGGTTTGTAAAAAGATGTTTCTTCTAGTTTGATCAAACAAACATAATAGGATCCTTTGGTTCATAGAACAAGGGAATCAGTCATCCACCAAGGGCATCTTAAATCGATATGACGGGCAAGGCGAGAATCCAACCATTTGCTCCAAGCCTTGACTGAGTTGTGACGCACTAACAAGTTTCTTTTGGAAAAATGTTCTGGTCCATACTCGAGATTTGAAGGGACATCCACAATTTTGAGACGATCACACAGTCACATATAAAGTAGGTATGGGTTTTTTTTGAAGCTTACCCTCTCACCATTCTTTATGGCATTTATACCTGAGAAAGTTTCAGCTAGGATGAGAGGTACTAGGTTAACTTTTCTTGAGAGTTGAGAGGTTATATCTATGAAGGACTCAGGGATGGTGAAAGCGCCCTCAATCCGCGGGATACGCGGATCCGCTTTTGACCCTTGAGGTTTGGGAGTCGCCACTTAGTTGTTATGGTCTAGGAACCAAACTGACTCTAAAACGGATAATAAACTAATCTTCTACAGAAAATCTGAATCCGGGGATCATGTTACGGGGTTGGAAGGTGTTAGGCACCAACCCCGCCCGGCCATTGCCGGTCTCTACTTATCCCAAATAAATTTACATCGCTAATGACAAACCTAGATTAAAAAATAATGAAAAATCTTACCTTTGATCTGCAAAAGTGCTATTCCCTCAGATCTGGTGAAAACGGCTCCTTGTACCGTATTCCTTACTTCGTTCTATCTCCGGATCTGATTCCTGATCTCCGAGGTAAGGTATCTCCTTCTTGGATCTGGGTGCTTCGAATTTATTGTGGATTTTTGGGATATTTTTGAGAGGTTTTTGGGTATTTTTTAGGCTAAAATCGAAGTAGGGGTGTTAGGTAAGGAGTTGAGGCTCCAAAATTAGGGTTTTGGGGAGGTTGTGGAGGCTTCTTCACCTACTTTTTCTAGGGTTTTTTCTTTGATACGAAAATAAGGTGTGGAGGCTCCTATTTATAAAGTTTTTAAAAGCATTAGGGTTTGATTAGGGTTTCTTTTTAGGGTTTCAATTAGGGTTTAGACTTTGGTCTCATGAGATGGACTTAGTCTTTAGGGTTTTGACTTAGGGTTTTGACTTTAGTCTAATGAGATTGACTTGATTAGTTTAGATTAGGGTTTTGATTTAGGGTTTTGACCTTATTCTTATGAGATTGACTCTATTAGTTTAGATTAGGGTTTTGATTTAGGGTTTTGACTTTAGTCTTATGAGATTGACTTTAATACTTGACTCTAGTCTTACTTAATTGACTTTAATTTTGACTTTAGTTTTATTTGATTGACTTTAATATCTTGACTTTAGTCTTGCTTGATTAACTTTAAATTATTGGAGAACCCCCCTCTATTATATCTTTGATTCTTTGGACCCCCAAATGGAGGGGTCCTTAAAGAAATATCTTGCGAACCATCAACAATTTTTCTTAAAATCCTGATTGATCAATTTTTTTAGTTTAAATTTTATAATTAATTTTATTAATGTTTCACTTTACATTATTTAATGATTTATTTATTAATTTTAAAAATTTTAATTATTAAAATTGTGAAATTACCATTTTGCCCTTGGAGAGGATTTTTTACGTTTTAAGTTATTTTTTAATGTTCCAGGATGTTTTGGAATCAGTTTTTCGTAAGGAATTCAATGGGAATATTGGTTTTTGTCATTTATAAAGTTTTTTTTATGGAATGGTCGTGAACTTTATGAGGGGTATTTTCGTAATTTTGTCAAATTTTGTGAAAATTGGAGAAGTGGTTTACTTGATTTCAATTTGTTGTTATATGCGTTTGAGTGGGTTTTCCTAAGCGTAATGCAGGCTCTTGGGTTGTTTTGATGTTAGGGGTATTTTGGTAATTTAGTCATTTTTAGTGATTTTTATCGTGAAGCTTCTTTTTGGTATGCAAGATGATGATTTCTATGTTTCTGGGGTCGTATTTTCCTAGTGTAGCATGGTTTCTAAGTTTTGTAAGTTCGAGATACCTCATTCGGATTTCTGAAACATATCTGGTAACAAAATAAAGCATTGGAATAGACATCCATCATTGGGAACCTTTGCGATCGGGTTGACGACTTGATTAATCATGCGGATGCAAAAATGGGGTGTCTACAGATGCCCTTCTTTGGTAGAGGGTAGAAGCAAACTAGATAGCAAATCTATTTTGGTAGATAGTGCGATATCCGAATGCCAAAGCTAGTGACAGTTCATTTTGTAGCCTGATTTAACAATTCGTCGGGGTATTCGGATCATTGAGCGTAAAACTCTCCCCGAACTAGAAAAATGTCAGGTCCTTGAGCACGAGCTCTCACTGGCAGTGTCAGATCCTTGAATTTAAAAAAATTCTCCTTGACTGATGTAACAACTGTGCAAGTGTGTGGGCTCAAAATCTGAGATAGATTTCAAAGAGTTTGAGTTGGAAATGAGTCAAATCTGAGCATGAAGTAAATATAAACTGAGCATAATTCCAAGAAAACCCTTGGCGGCATCTGAGCATAATTCCGAGAAAACCCTCGGCGGTAACTGAGCACAGTTCCTAGAAAATCCTCGGCGGCATCTGAGCATAATTCCAAGAAAACCCTTGGCGGCATCTGAGCATAATTCCAAGAAAACCCATGGTGGCATCTGAGCATAGTTCCGAGAAAACCCTCGGCGGCATCTGAGCATAATTCCAAGAAAACCCTTGGCGGCATCTGAGCATAGTTCTGAGAAAACCCTCGGCGGCATCTGAGCATAATTCCAAGAAACCCTTGGCGGCATCTGAGCATAGTTCCGAGAAAACCCTCGGCGGCATTTGAGCATAGTTCCAAGAAAACCTTTGGCGGCATCTGAGCATAATTCTGAGAAAACCCTCGGCGGCATCTGAGCATAATTCCAAGAAAACCCTTGGCGGCATCTGAGCATAGTTCCGAGAAAACCCTCGGCGGCATCTGAGCATAATTCCAAGAAAATCCTTGGCGGCATCTGAGCATAGTTCCGAGAAAACCCTCGGCGGCATCTGAGCATAATTTCGAGAAAACCCTCGGCGGCATCTGAGCATAATTCCAAGAAAACCCTTGGCGGCATCTGAGCATAATTCCTAGAAAACCCTCGACGGCATCTGAGCATAATTCCAAGAAAACCCTTGGCGGTAACTGAATAAAGCTGGCAAAGGAATGAAGGAATTTTGGGAAAGAATGAATGAATTTTGAGAAGACTGATTGGAATGAATCAGGAAGAGAAATGATTGAATCTAAGAATGATTGGATCTGGAAAGGAATCTGGGAACGAAAGAATGCCACATCTCCTATTCTAGGTAAGCGAATTATTAGTTAATCTCTAGGGACAGTCAAAGGTGAGATCCGAAGTGCTTTTGTTTGAACCTCAAGGTTTTATCCAAAAAATTTCATGAATTTAAACCTGAGTTTTTATTTCTTTTGAACCCCAAGGGTTTTTCGAAAAACTATTATCAAGAGGGTAACCTTAAATTTGGGGTTCTCATTATCTTTTAGGATTAACATTTCTCAAAGACAAAATGCCCCTAGTTTGACAATGTACGTGACATTGAACACATCATAAAGAAAATGCCCCTGGTATAAGGGTGGAAATTACATATTTAGAGAAAAAAGAAAAATGCCCCTTGTATGAAGGTTTGAAATATTTGGTTACCATAAGCGCAATAAAGATCCAACTTTTAATTTTGATTAATTTTATTGAAGATTTTGAGTCAGGCTCAAGAGAACAAAATATTTCCTTTTGAGACTCATCATAGAATTCACCCTTCTCTCCATTGGTTCACTTGGGGAAGTAAGAATTTTCAGATCGATCGTAGACAAGATACTTGTGGTTTCTGAATCTATGCCCGGTTCAAGCTAAGTATTGAACTTGATTATTCGAACTTCTGATGTTTCAGCTCGGACCGCTCTCGGCTTGGGATTCTCTTTTGTTTTTCTTTGTTGCTCTAACTTTTGCCTAGATTGCCTTTTTAGATTTTCAATCTAGCGAGCTTGCTCTAACTTTTGCCTAGATCACTTTTTTAGGTTTTCGATCTAGCGAGCTATTTCTTTATTCTTGGCTCTGATTGTTGTCAAAGTTGTCTTTTCAGATTTTCAACCTTGCGAGCTTGCCTTAATTTTTGCCTAAGTCGCCCTTTTCGGGTTTTCAACTTAGCAGGCTTTATTATTTTTTTTTATCTTTTTCTTCTCCTCTGACCTTCTAGAATTACTGTCTGATCATGTTCTACTACCCTCCTTGACCTTTTCATACGGTACTTAGGAGGACTTTTATAGGTAGGCTTGGGACTAGGCATAAAATGAAAGGGATTTTGAGGCTCAAAAACCCAAATGCCCCTTGTGTGGCATTTCATTTAAAATTTTTTCTTGAATTTTCTTCCCCATTCTTTTGAATTTTTTTCTTTTTAGATTTTTTTTTTGTCAGGGAATCTAATTTATTTTTTTTTTATTTTGATGTGGTCGGGCCTGAAGTAACTTCTCAGGTTGCCTACGTACCCCAAATTTTTGGGATCAGACCAAAACGTAGTTCGGATTTTCCCTCCCCTAGGTTAGGTGATCGGGCTGAGAAAGAAAAAGGCATCATTTTTTTTTGAAAAGACTGCAAAGGGCTGAGAAAGGAGATAATGAACTGGGTAGCAGGAAAATTGATTCGGCCAAAGATGGCTTCCTTAAATGTAGTACCATTTGATCCGGTCAAGGTTGGTTGACTCTGGTAGTTCACTTTCATCATGATCTTGAAGTCTGACGACTTTTCCAGACAGTATTTTTTTAATGAATGAATTTCTCCAATTGGGTTTAGACTTTCTCCTATAGTCGAGGAGGAGTGTTCAATTTTCTTTGAAGTCTGATAGTTAAATCCTTGACTTATAAATGATGAGCTTTGACCTTTTTGTCAAATGCACGAGTGACTCTTCTTAGATAAGCTTGCACATGGTACAGGGCTTTAACTCGTTTTCTTTGATCAAGTTTAATTTTTCATACTGCTGACGAACCCAATCTGTTTCTAACAAATGATTTTCCAACAAGACCCTGAGAGACGAAATTTCCATTTCAACTGGCAAGACTGCTTCCATGCCATACACTAAGGAGTAGGGTGTAGCTCCACTAGAGGATCGAATTGAAGTTCGATATGTCTATAGCGTGAATGATAATTTTTCTGACCAATCTTGATGTGATTGACACATTTTCCTGATGATAGTCTTGAGACTCTTACTAACTGCTTCAACCGTTCCATTGATCTGAGGACGGTAGGGGGATGATTTGTGCTTCCGGATCTTCAACTTTAAACATGGAGTAATGATTTATGCTTTGAAGTACGACCCATTATCAGAGATCAGTTCAAAAGGTACCCCCATATCGACTGATAATATGTGATTTGAAACTCAAGATGTAGTAAGGATAGTGCTGATACATTTTATAACATCTTCTTTGATTCCATCGATATAGACGAGTATCTATTCCGTGTTGAACAACACCCAAGCTTGTACCTAACATACCCTCATATGATCACACGAACAAGTCTTTTGAAATTTTTGAGTAAATTCATTATCCCATCGTGTTCCTTTAGGGATAAGATGGTTCTATTTGAATCTCTTTAGGAATTATTTTTTGTTTCGAAGTCAAAGACCTTTCCTTTCTCGATTAAAGGTTGAGCCCGACTCTTATCTTCTTGTTCAGAAACAAAATCTATCAAATTATTAGTTAATTCGTTAATGCGCTCGAGGTATTCAAAAATTTCCTTTATCTGATCAATTTCAGATGGGGCAACAGACACCTCTATAGACTCGATGAACTAACTTGACTCAATAGGAAAGAGTAGACTCAATCTAAGGAAGACATGACCTTGTTGGAAAAAAGGACTCGAGCTAACCCAAATGACTCATGAAAACTCAAGACAAGTACCCACATGAGTTTGATTATGACTGAGGACTGAGATATTGCTTATAACCGGTAGGATTGAAGCACTATGATTTTCAAAGAACAACTGAAAGATGTTGAGAAATTATGAGGTCATTTCTGATTGTTGATTTGATATTGACGTTTACTCTAACTGACCGGATTTGCAACCCTAGCTAGACGATGGACAATTGAGCTTATACACAATGATAACACTTAAACCTCTTTCAAGGTGAATTTAACCAATTTTAGTATCACCCCCTTGATAACATTTTAAATGAACACTGAGATTTTATTGAATTTTGTGCACCAATCCATTAAACAATTCATTAATGTAATGATTATTCAGAAAAATAATTTTATTGCACTCTTGAAAAATATTGACAAATAATGTTTTCATTGAATAACAACTTCCACAAACATATTTCAATAAATTTTCATGCAAAAATAGATCTTTTGTAAATCATTTTTCCTTTATTTTCTTTTCTTTCGAAAAATATTTTCTTCTGAAAAATATTTTTTCTCTGAAAAATAGTTTGTTATTTGGAAAGCATTTTCTCTTGGAAAATCTTGTTTTTCTGGAAAATACTTTTTCTTAGAAAACATTATTTTCTAGAGAATAACACTTTTTCTGGAAAACACTTATTTTGGAAAACACTTTTTCTAGAAAACACTTTCCCTTTGTAAATCATTTTTCTTCTTTGAAAATTTGATTTCTATTTCAATTTAAATGGCCCAGCCTACCATGATTATTGGATCGGGATGGACTGGGTCATTATTGTAAAAGAATGGATTCTTTATTGGGTCGGTGCACCCATTTTAATTTTCAAAACAAATTTTTGATCATTGAGGACAATCATGCACTTTGATCTCATCATTCACAACACTCACATACATTCATCAATCAATAGGTTCCAATCAATAAACAACTTGGGAACACCCACGATAAGTTCGAGTTGTGACCTACTAGGAAGGTTTCTAGACTCTAAGCTTACTACGTGCAATGTATTTTTATCTGGCCACCCTTGCCCAAGCACACCTATATACCTTTCGATACGTGGTGACTTGGTTTGATATACCGTATAGGTGATAATCCAAAACCTCAATTCATTTCTCTAAAGCCAAAAACAGCCAGTTTGATCTCCAGTTGAGAGGTGGCGCATAATGTTGAGCAAGGGCCCACTTAAATACCTCTCGTCTAGAATAGACGTATTCTATCCCCCTCGTACAATAGGGTACAACGGGGCAAGATCTTGCTTAGGCATCGGTTTTGACCAAGAAGTGCAATTGATATACTTAGATTATCTTTTATACCTACGGGTACGAGTCAAGAGTTGTAGCTTTCATAAATGGTTTGGCATCCCACGAGGGGACCGACCACGTACTAGTACTACGTTGGCAATCGGGACATGTGACTGTGTGGCTCACAATAGGTCAAAGGCTCAGGTCACTCCAGCCTGGGTGCACCAATATACTTCTCAGAATCACCTGATCAGACAATATTGATTCCCAATTTGATATACCCTAAGGTACGTGACTGGAGTTGTGGTTTTCATGAATGACATCGCATCTCCGAAGAGACCGGGTCACGCACTAGTGCCACGTTGGCTATAAGGGACATGCAACGTGCAATGCAATAATATAAACGTGCTAGTGGTGTGTGCAAAACAGGGTGGGGTGTACCCGGGGCCTTTTTCAAACAAATGGGCCCATGGCCATGATCATATAATCACAATACAGAATATCAAAATTTTCACAGACTGCACAATCCAACATGTTACAATCAAAGCAATTATATCAGAAATATATCTGTTGAGATCATGGCATAATGGAGGGCAATCAATGAATATGTCACCAAAAGATAATCAATCAAATCCAATATTGAAAGGCACCAAATTTTTTTATGAACTGAAACAATTTTTTTCATAATCCAATCAAATATCACTTTAGGTGACCTTAATTAAGTTGAGATTTCAATGAATATTGAAGATAAAATGGCAATTGTAGAGATAAGGGCTATGAACCTTTTTTTTTTTTTTTTTTTTTAAACTGATTTTTATTTTACCAAAACACAAAAACAAAAGCTTTTTTTTTTAACTTTAAAGAAATTGATTTAAAAAATAAAACAAAATAAAATGATAAAAAAAACTTTTTTTTTTTTTAATATAAAGAAAAGCTATTACTAACTAAAAATACAACCCTAAAAAGATTCTATTGTCACCCCAACTTGTTTTGGATCAAGTAAAGAATTTAACAAATATCCAAATTTGATGTGCTATGGATAAAAAATTGGTGTGACAATACAAATTTTCTTTTTTTCATTCTCTTTTTCACTCTCACTCTAACAACCTAACAGCCTCATTCGTGTTCTCAATCTTGCAAAGCTTGTTAATTTCAACACGAAAGGTGGGTACATTGATCGGATACCCATTACTCATTATTTAATTAATCAACTCCATCATCTGTTCTAATTTGTTCTCCATTCAAATTCCCTTAAGAAAAGTGTTAAAAGTTATCCGATCTGGTTCAAACCCGTGTTTTAAAACATTTCTAAAGAAAAACTAAAATCCATCCGACCCAATTTGCAGTAACTGATGATCAAGAAATGATTTCCTTTTCAATTGTGGAAAATTCTTCTGCAAGATTATCAAACCGAGCCTCTTTGATGTGAATCGGATTCACTTTTGAAAGACTCAACATTCTCAACGAATCAAACGAAATTGCCCAACAATAATCTTCTAAAACTGGATTTGTAAACAAATCATCAACAATCTGAACTGAAACCTCCCCCCCGAACCAGACTTGGATGGGCTTTGAGATTTCTGGTTCTGATACGAAAATTTTGAATTCGAGGTGAATGGACTATTTATTCGAGACTAATGGACACGAAGAAAGAGGAGGGGAAAAAAGTTTGTTGATGACGCAACATAGAGAGTTCGAGGTTGAGATGGGGAATCTGGAAATTGGGTGATGGTCGAACAAAGGTAAGTGTTTCTCTCCAAGGATCTCATGAAAAGGTTTGGCTGCGACTTGAAGAGCCGAAGACCCTTGAAACATACAACTCTTCTCCCCCATATCTTCTTCCATAAGCATCTGGCTTATGTACTTCAAAACTATATCAGAGAAATCACAGTCTTGAACATGGAACATCACTATTAGGGTTTCAATCAAGTGGAACATGAAGAAAGTCCATGAAACTGTGACTTATCATAGAGGTTTCTTTGAGTCTGAAAATGTTCATAAGGTTCTGATCGGAAACAGACCAAGACCCAACATTGAATCTTAATCCATTAAGGGAGTCTCTATTTTTCTATAAATCTCTATAAGCCTAAACCGACTTGGCCTCACCAAAATATTCTTTCATAATAAATAGAGGTCGAAGTTCGACGATAGCTCTATCTATGGTTGCTGATCGATGCTTCCATCAGTTCCTATCAGCACCGTTGGGGTTGTATTGGCGGAAAAGATAGTAGATGCCATTGTTGCTAATCTCAAGAAACCCAACAAATAAACGAGGGAGAGAGAGAGAGAGAGAGAGAGAGAGGGAGAGGAAGGAGAAAGAGAGAAAGAGAGAGATGAGAGAGAGAGAGAGAGAGGACGTCCTCTCTGTTTCTTGCTGATTTCCGTCATTCTTTGTGGAGAAGAAGATAGAAAACAGCAAAAGCTGTTTTCTGCTAATGGCACACCACGTGAAAAAAAAATTTCTGATTTTTTTTTTGATTTTTTTTTTGAAATCCTCTCCTCATCGTGAACAACATTAAAAAAAATACTTTTTTTGTTTCTTAGTGCATCATTCACAAATAATTTTTTTTCACCAATAGCCACCTATGCTTATTAACATGCCAAAAAATCATCCAAATTTTTTTTTTTTTTTTAAAAGAATATCATAACTCTCATCCCAACCACCATCATTCCATCCTCTATTTATGTCAATTTGAATCTTTCATTACTTAGGGTCATCCCAAAATGACCTTAGATTGAATCAAAAAGAAAAATTATGCCAAATCCGAAATATCCAAAATTGAACCAAAGGGTATTAATAAAGGAAAATAGAAAAAAAAAATAATAATAATCAAAATAAAAAATGAGTCAACACCCATTATTTTAGACCATTACCTTCCTGAAATCTTGCATGATTTTAAGGTCATTCCGAATAACCCTTGATGATCCATAAAAAAATGTCAAAACAAAATATTCAACACCCAAACCAATGCTCAATAATTGAACCAAAAAGAATGATAAAAAAAATAAAATAAAATAAACAACTAAACAAATAACTAAAAATAAAATAAAATAATTAAAAAAAAACTAGGTCCTACTGGCAATGTTTCCCATACTTGGGGCTTTTCAAGTCTGATCCTCAAATGTCCCCAGTGGAGTCGCCACTGAAAGCGCCCTCAATCCGCGGGGTACGCGGATCCACTTTTGACCCTTGAGGTTTTGGAGTCGCCACCTAGTTATTATGGTCTAGGAACCAAATTGACTCTAAAACGGATAATAAACTAATCTTCTACAGAAAATCTGAATCCGGGGATCATGTTACGCTGTTGGAAGGTGTTAGGTACCAACCCCGCCCGGCCATTGCCGGTCTCTACTTATCCCAAATAAATCTACATTGCTAATGACAAACCTAGATTAAAAAATAATGAAAAATCTTACCTTCGATCTGCAAAAGTGCTATTCCCTCAGATCTGGTGAAAACGACTCCTTGTACCGTATTCCTTACTTCGTTCTATCTCCGGATCTGATTCCTGATCTCCGAGGTAAGGTATTTCCTTCTTAGATCTAGGTGCTTCGAATTTGTTGTGGATTTTTAGGATGTTTTTGAGAGGTTTTTGGATGTTTTTTAGGCTAAAATCGAAGTAGGGGTGTTAGGTAAGGAGTTGAGGCTCCAAAATTAGGGTTTTGGGGAGGTTGTGGAGGCTTCTTCACCTACTTTTTCTAGGGTTTTTCTTTGATACGAAAATAAGGTGTGGAGGCTCCTATTTATAAAGTTTTTAAAAGCATTAGGGTTTGATTAGGGCTTCTTTTTAGGGTTTCAATTAGGGTTTAGAATTTGGTCTCATGAGATGGACTTAGTCTTTAGGGTTTTGACTTTAGTCTTATGAGATTGACTTGATTAGTTTAGATTATGGTTTTGATTTAGGGTTTTGACCTTAGTCTTATGAGATTGACTCGATTAGTTTAGATTAGGGTTTTGATTTAGGGTTTTGACTTTAGTCTTATGAGATTATCTTTAATACTTGACTCTAGTCTTACTTAATTGACTTTAATTTTGAATTTAGTCTTATTTGATTGACTTTAATATCTTGACTTTAGTCTTGCTTGATTGACTTTAAATTTTCGGAGAACCCCCCTCTATTATATCTTTGATTCTTTGGACCCCCAAATGGAGGGGTCCTTAAAGAAATATCTTGTGAACCATCAACAATTTTTCTTAAAAGCCTGATTGATCAATTTTTTTGATTTAAATTTGATAATTAATTTTATTAATGTTTCACTTTACATTATTTAATGTTTTATTTATTAATTTCAAAATTTTTAATTATTAAATTTGTGAAATTATCGTTTTGCCCTCGGAGAGGATTTTTTACGTTTTAAGTCATTTTTCAATGTTCCAGGATATTTTGGAATCAGTTTTTCGTAAGGAATTCAATGGGAATATTGGTTTTTATCATTTATAAATTTTTTTTTATGAAATGGTCGTGAACTTTATGAGAGGTATTTTCGTAATTTTGTCAAATTCTGTGAAAATTGGCGAAATAATTTATTTGGTTTCAATTTGTTACTTTATGTGTTTGAATGAGTTTTCCTAATCGTAACGTAGGCTCTAGGGTTGTTTTGATGTTAAGGGTATTTTAGTAATTTGGTCATTTTTAGTGATTTTTATCGTGAAGCTACTTTTTGGTCTGCAAGATGATGATTTCTATGTTTCTAGGGTCGTATTTTCCTAGCGTAACGTGGTTTCTAAAGTTTTGTCAGTTCGAGATACCTCATCCGGATTTCTGAAACATATCTGGTAACAAAATAAAGCATTGGAATAAACATCCATCATTGGAAACCGTTGCGATCGGGTTAACGAGGTTATTAATCAAGCGAGTGCAAAAATGGGGTGTCTACTGATGCCCCTCTTTGGCAGAGGGTTGAAGCAAACTAGATAGCAAATCTATTTTGGTAGATAGTGCGATATCCGAATGCTAAAGCTAGTGACAGTTCATTTTGCAGCCTGATTTAGTAATTCGTCGGGGTGTTCGGATCCTTGAGGGTAAAACTCTCCCCGAACTAGAAAAATGTCAGGTCCTTGAACGCGAGTTCTCACTGGCAGTGTCAGATCCTTTAATTTTAGAAACTTCTCCTTGACTTATGTAACAACTGTGCAAGTGTGTGGACTCAAAATCTGAGATAGATTTCAAAGAGTTTGAGTTGGAAATGAGTCAAATCTGAGCATGAAGTGAATATAAACTGAGCATAAACTGAGCATAATTCCAAGAAAACCCTTGGCGGCATCTAAGCATAATTCCGAGAAAACCCTCGGCGGCATCTGAGCATAGTTCTGAGAAAACCCTCGGCGATAACTGAGCATAATTCCAAGAAAACCCTTGGCGGTAACTGAGCATAGTTCCTAGAAAACCCTCGGCGGCATCTGAGCATAATTCCAAGAAAACCCTTGGCAGCATCTAAGCATAGTTCTGAGAAAACCCTCGGTGACATCTAAGCATAATTCCAAGAAAACCCTCGACGGCATCTGAGCATAATTCTAAGAAAACCCTTGGCGGTATCTGAGCATAGTTCCGAGAAAACCCTTGGCGGCATCTGAGCATAATTCCGAGAAAACCCTCGGCGGTAACTGAGCATAGTTCCGAGAAAACCCTCGGCGGCATCTGAGCATAATTCCAAGAAAACCCTTGGCGGCATCTGAGCATAATTCTGAGAAAACCCTCGGCGGTAACTGAGCATAGTTCCGAGAAAACCCTCGGCGGTAACTAAGCATAGTTCTGAGAAAACCCTCGGCGGCATCTGAGCATAATTCCAAGAAAACCCTTGGCGGCATTTGAGCATAGTTCCGAGAAGACCCTCGGTAGCATCTGAGCATAATTCCAAGAAAACTTTTGGTGGCATCTGAGCATAGTTCCGAGAAAATCCTCGGTGGCATCTGAGCATAATTCCAAGAAAACCCTTGGTGGCATCTGAGCATAATTCCAAGAAAACCCTTGGCGGCATCTGAGCATAGTTCCCAGAAAACCCTCGATGGTATCTGAGCATAGTTCCGAGAAAACCCTCGGCGGCATTTGAGCATAATTCCAAGAAAACCCTTGGCGGCATCTGAGCATAATTTTGAGATAACCCTCGGCGGCATCTGAGCATAATTCTGAGAAAACCCTCGACGGCATCTGAGTATTATTCCAAGAAAACCCTTGGCGGCATCTGAGCATAGTTTTGAGAAAATCCTCGGCGGCATCTGAGCATAATTCCAAGAAAATCCTTGGCGGTATCTGAGCATAGTTTCGAGAAAACCCTCGACGGCATCTGAGCATAATTCCAAGAAAACCCTTGGCGGCATCTGAGCATAATTCCGAGAAAACCCTCGGCGGTATCTGAGCATAGTTCCGAGAAAACCCTCGGCGACAACTAAGCATAATTTCAAGAAAACCCTCGACGGCAAGTGAGCATAATTCTGAGAAAGCCCTCGACGACATCTGGCTGAGTAAAACTGAGAATGAAGGAATAAATCTGGGAAAGAAAGATTGAAAATAAAATCTGGAAAAAGAGGGGTTGAATCTGGGACTGAATAGATCTGGGACAGAATGAATGTCCTATCTCCTATGTGAGATCCAAAATGCATTTGTTTGAATCTCAAGGTTTTATCCAAAAGTTTTATGAATTTAAAATCTGAGTTTGAACCTCACGAGTTTTTCGAAAAACTGTTATCAAGAGGGTAACCTTAAGTTTGGGGTTCTCTTTTAGGATTAACATTGCTCAAACATAAAATGCTCCTGGTTTGATAACAAATATGACACTGGAGATAATTGAATACATCATGTAAAATAAAAAAATGCCCCTAGTATAAGGAGAAACTACATATTAGAAGAAAAAGAAAAATGCCCCTTGTATGAAGGTTTAAAATATTTGATTACCACAAGCGCAATAAAGATCCAACTTTTATTTTTATTAATTTTATTAAAGATTTTTAGTCAGGTTCAAGAGAACAAAATATTTCCTTTTGAGACTCATCATATAATTCACCCTTCTCTCCATTGGTTCACTTGGGGAAGTAAGAATTTTCAGATCGGTCATAGATAAGATACTTGTGGTTTCTGAATCTATGCCTGGTTTAAGCTAAGTATTGAGCTTGATTATTCGGACTTCTGATGTTTCAGCTCGGACCGCTCTCAGCTTGGGATTTTCTTCTGTTTTTCTTTGTTGCTCTAACTTTTGCCTAGATCGCCTTTTCAAGTTTTCAATCTATCGAGCTTGCTCTAGCTTTTGCCTAGATCACCTTTTCAGGTTTTCGATCTAGCGAGTTTTTTCTTTTTTTTTTCTTGGCTCTGATTGTTGCCAAAGTTGTCCTTTCAGATTTTCAACCTTGCAAGCTTGCCTTAATTTTTGCCTACGTCGCCCTTTTCGGATTTCCAACTCAGCAGGCTTCATCATTTTTTTTTCTTCTCTTCTGAACTTCTAGAGTTGCTATCTGATCATGCTTTGCTATCTTCCTTGACTTTTCGTACGGTACTTAGGGGGACTTCTATAGGTAAGCTTAGGACTAGATATAAAAAGAAAGGAATTTTGATGCTCAAAACCCAAATGCCCCTTGTGTGGCATTTCATTTAATTTTTTTTTTGAATTTTCTTCCCCATTTTGGATGATATTTCTTTTTCTTTTGAGTTTTTTTTCTTTTTAGATTTTTTTTCTTTGTCGGGGAATCTATTATATTATTTTGATGTGGTCAGGCCTGAAGTAAGTTCTCAAGTTGCCTACGTACCCCAAAATTTTGGGATCAGACCAAAACGTAGTTCGAATCTTCCCTCCCCTAGGTTAGGTGATAGGGCTGAGAAAGAAAAATGCATAATTTTTTTTTGAAAAGGCTGCAAAGGGATTGAGAAAGGATATATTTAACTGGGTAATATGAGAATTGATTCGGCCAAAGATGGCCTCCTTAAATGTAGTACCGTTTGATTTAGTCAAGGTTGGTTGGTTCTGGTAATTCGATTCCATCATGATCTTGAAGCCTGACATCTTTTCCTAGTAATATTTCCTTGATGATGAATGGACCTCCTCAATTTGGTTTGAAATTCCCTCTAGGGTCAAAGATAGGTGCTCAATTCTCTTTGAATACTAAATCCTCGACTTGCAAGTGACGGGCCTTGATCTTTTTGTCAAACGCACGGGCGATTTTTCTTTGATAAGCTTGCAAATGGTACAAAGCTCTTAGTCATTTTTCTCCGATCAAGTTTAATTCTTTATACCACTGACTAATCCAATCTGTTTCTAACAATTGAGTTTCCTTGAAGGCCTTGAGATACGGGATTTCTATTTCAACTGGTAAGATTGCTTCCATATCGTACACTAGAAAGTAGGGAATAGCTCCAATGGAAGACTGCATTGAAGTATGATGTGCCCCTAGTGTGAATGGTAACTTCTCTAACTAATCCTAGTGTGATTGACACATTTCCTTGACGATTGTTTTGAGATATTTTATTGGCTGCTTCAACCTTTCCATTAATCTGAGGAAGGTAGAGAGATAATGTGATGTCAAATCTTGAACTTTGAACACAAAGTGATACCCTAAGCTTTGATGTACGACCCATTATTAGAGATCAATACTGCTTCAACTGTTTCATTAGTCTGAGAATGGTAATCTATTTTGAGAGCTTTACCATTTCGAGAAATGTAGCACTAATACATTTTGTAACATTTTCATTGATCTCATTTTCTCAAGCCAGTATCTATCCTGTGTCAGACAACACCCAAACTTGCACTTAACATATCCTTATAGGCCCCCACGAACAAGTCTTTTGAAATTTCTGAGAAAATTCATTATCCCTTTGTGTTCCTCTAGGGATAAGATGGTTTCTATTTGAATCTCTTAGGAATTATTTTTTGTTCCGAGCCCGACTTTTATCTTCCTATCCTTGAATCTAGATTATTAGTTAATTCATTAATGTGCTCGAGGTATTCAAAAATTTTCTTTGTTCGATCAATTTCAGATGGGGTGACAGACATCTCTATAGACTCGATAAACTAACTCGACTCAACAGGAAAAGAGTAGACTCGATCTAAAGAAAACATGACATTGCTAAAAAAAAGGGACTCGAGCTAACCTAAATGACTCATGAAAACTCAAGACTATCTACAACGAGCTTGATTAAGATTAAGGACTGAGACATCACTTACAACTGGCATGACGGAGGCACTATGATCTTCAAAGAACAACTAGGAAATGTTGAGATATTCTAAAGGATTTCTAACGATTGATTTGGCGTTGACATTCGTTCTAACTGACCGGATTAGTAACCCTAACAAAACGGTGAACGATTGAGCTTAGGTACAATGATAACCTTGAGACCCCATCAAATGTGAATCTGATCAATTCCAGTGTTACCCCCTTGATAATATTTTAAATGAACCCTTAGATTTTATTGAATTATGTACACCAATCCATTAAACAATTTATCCATAAAAGGAAAATAATTTTATTGCACTCTTGAAAATTATTGAAAAATAATATTTTTATTGAGTAATAATTTTCATAAACATTTTTCAATAATTTTTCATGCAAAAATAAATCTTTTGTAAATCATTTTTTTCTTTGAAAAATATTTTTCTTCTTTTTCTTTGTTTTTGGAAAATATTTTCTTTTAGAAAACTTTTTTTTTGGGAAAGCATTTCCTTTTGAAAAATCTTATTCTTCTAGAAAACATTTTACTTTTGGAAAGTATTTTTCTTCTGAAAAATATTTTTCTTCTTTTAAAATAAGTTAAAAATCCAAATTAGAAAAAAGTTTGAATTTCATTTTGATTCAAATGGCTCGGTCCATAATGATCGTTGGATCGAGATGGACTGGGTCAAGTTTAAAATGGATTTTTTATTGGGTTGGTGTACCCAGTGATACTGTAATTTCAAATTAGGTGAAACAACAAAAAATTTATCCTTGAGGACAAACCCGCACATTCTTGATCTCATCATTCATATACATTCATCTCATCATTCACATGCATTCTGATATCATCATTCACATACATTCATCATTCACAATGTCTCATTCAATGAACAACCCGGGAACACCCACGATAAGTTCGAGTCGTGACCTATAGGGAAGGTTTCTAGACTCTAAACTTACTACGTGCAATGCATTTTTATCTGACCACCCTTATCCAAGCACACCTATATACCTCTCGATACGTGGTGACTTGGTTTGATATACCGTATAGGTGATAATCTAAAACCTCAACTCACTTCTCTGAAGCCAAAAATAGCCAGTTTGATCCCCAGTTGAGAGGTGGCGCACGATGCTGAGCAAAGGCCCACTTAAATACCTCTCGTCTAGAATAGACGTAGTCTATCCCCCTCGTACAGTAGGGTACAGCGGGGCAGGATCTCGCTTAGGCACGGTTTTGACCAAGAAGTGCAATTGATATACTTGGATTATCTTGTATATACCTACGGGTACGAGTCAATAGTTGTAGCTTTCATAAATGGTTTGGCATCCCACGAGAGCACCGACCATGTACTAGTATTATGTTGGCAATCGGGACATGTGACTATGTGGCTCATAATAGATCAAAGGCTCAGGTTGCTCCAGTCTGGGTGCATCAATATATCTCTCAGAATCACCTGATCAGACGGTATTGATGCCCCAGTTTGATATACCCTAAGGTACGTGACTGGAGTTGTGGTTTTCATGAATGGCGTCGCATCTCAGAAGAGACCGGGCCACGCACTAGTGTCATGTTGGCTATATGGGACATATAAGTATGCAAAACAGTAAACGTGCATGTGGTGTGTGCAAAACAGGGTGGGATATGCCCGGGGCCTTTTCCAAACAAATAGGCCCATGGGCCTGATCATACCATCACACATTGATACCATATGAATATTAGCCAAAACAAATACCAGTCCAATAAAATCATTAAGATCACCAATAAGCACATCAACTATATATCTGATCAAGATCAATGGCAAATCAATTAATATGCATGGCATATAATAATTGGCCAAACAAACATTATAATAGGCATGATTTTTATAATTTTTAAGGTCTAATCAATGATTACCTTTGGGTGATCCAAAATAAATCGAGATTCCAATAGATGTTACATTGATGATAGGATGATAATTGTTAAGATGAGCTCGCTCTCAGGAATATTAACTATGTTAACACTAGATAAATTCGGATTTTCTGTGAATTAGGAAAATATAATCCGAACTTGCATGGATGATATCTACGGCTCCCGATAATGAAATTAAGTGAATTCAGATATTAAATTAATCTACTCGATGGGATCTACGTTTTATTAATAGGTGCCCAGACCTAATTATAATTAGAATATTCTGTAAAAACGTTTTAACATTGCTGTCCCAACCTTCATTCAGCAACAAATCCAGATTTACAAATTGAGCTTGCATCGATGATATCTAAGGCTTCCGATAACGAAATTGAGTGAACTCAGGTTCCAAATTAATCTACTCGATGAGATCTACATTTTATTAAAGGTGCCTAGACTTAATTCTCACTAGGATGTTCTATAAAAATGTTTTAACATTGCTGTCCCAACCTTCATTCAGCAACAATTTCAGATTTACAGATTGAACTTGCATCGATGATATCCAAGGCTCCCGATAACGTAATTGAGTGAACTCAGGCTCTAAATTAATCTACTCAATGAGATCTACGTTTTATTAAAGGTATCCAGACTTAATTCTCACTAAAATATTCTATAAAAATGTTTTAACATTACTGTCCCAACCTTCATTCAGCAATAATTCTAGATTTACAGATTGAACTTGCATCGATGATATCTAAGGCTCCAGATAATGAAATCGAGTGAACTCAAGTTCTAAATTAATCTACTCGATGAGGTCTACGTTTTATTAACAGGTTCTCAGACTTAATTCTCACTAGAATGTTCTGTAAAAATATTTTAACATTGTTGTCCCAACCTTCATCATTCTATCATTTTCATATGTCAATTTGAATCTTTCATTATTTAGGGGTCATCAAAAAGTGATCCTTAATTGGACAAAAATGTAATACCCAAAATCATTCACAATCAAGCCACAAAAAGAAATAAATAAATAAAATAAATCTAACTAAATAATAAAAAAAACTAGGTCATCATGGCAATGATCCAATACTTGGGGTTTTTCAAGTCTGATCCTCAATAGTCCCCAGTGGAGTCGTCACTGAAAGCGCCCTGGATCCGCGGGGTGCGCGGATCCACTTTTGACCTTTGAGATTTGGGAGTCGCCACCTAGTTATTATGGTCTAGGAACCAAACTGACTCTAAAACGGATAAAAAACTAATCTACTATAGAAAAATTGAATCTGGGGATCACATTACGGGGTTGGAAGGTGTTAGGCACCAATCCCGCCCGGCCAACGCCGGTCTCTACTTATCCCAAATAAGACTACATTGCTAATGACAAAACCTAGATAAAAAAATGAAAATTTTACCTTCGATACGCAAAGGTTCTATTCCCTCAGATCTGATGAAACAGCTCCTTGTACCGTACTCATTGTTTCGTTCTGTCTCCGGATCTGATTTCTGATCTCTGAGGCAAGGTATCCCCTTATTGGATCTGGATTCTTCAAACTTTTTTATGGATTTTGGGGTATTTTTGAAAGGCTTCTAAGTATTTTTCAGGCTAAAATCGAAGTATGGGTGTTAGGTAAGGAGTTGGGACCTCAAAATTAGGGTTTTGGAAAGGTTGTGGAGGCTTCTTCACCTACTTTTTCTAGGATTTTTTCTTTGATACGAAAATAGGGTGTGGAGGCTCCTATTTATAAAGTTTTTTAGAAGCATTAGGGTTTGATTAGGATTTCTTTTAGAGTTTTAATTAGGGTTTTGACTTTGGTCTTATGAGATTGACTTAGTCTTTAGGGTTTTGACTTTAGTCTTATGAGATTGACTTGATTCGTTTAGATTAGGATTTTGATTTAGGGTTTTGACTTTAGTCTTATGAGATTGACTTTAATACTTTGACTTTAGTCTTTCTTGGTTGGCTTTTAATATCTTGACTTTAGTCTTACTTGATTGACTTTAATTTTTGGAGATCCCCCTTTTATTATATCTTTAATTCTTTAGGCCCCCAGATGGAGGGGTCCTTGAATAAATATCCTGGCAACCATCAACAATTTTGCCTGAAAGCCTGATTGATTATTTTTTTAGTTTAAAATTTTAAATTAATTTTATTAATGTTTTACTTTACATTATTTAATGTTTTATTTATTAATTTCAAAATTTTTAATTATTAAATTTGTGAAATTATCATTTTCCCTCGGAGAGGATTTTTTACGTTTTAAGTCATTTTTCAATGTTCCAGGATATTTTGGAATCAGTTTTTCATAAGAAATTCAATGGGAATGTTGGTTTTTGTCATTTATGAATTTTTTGTATGAAATGGTCGTGAACTTTATGAAGGGCATTTTCATAATTTTGTTAAATTCTGTGAAAATTGGTGAAATAATTTATTTGGTTTCGATTTGCTACTTTATGTGTTTGAATGAGTTTTCCTAATAGTAACGTAGGCTCTAGAATTGTTTTGATGTTTGGGGTATTTTGGTAATTTGATCATTTTTAGTGATTTTTATTGTGAAGCTACTTTTTGGTCTGCAAGATGATGATTTTTATGTTTTTGGGATCGTATTTTCCTAGCGTAACGTGGTTTCTAAAGTTTTGTCAGTTCGAGATACCTCATCCGGATTTCTGAAACATATCTGGTAACAAAATAAAGCATTGGAATAAACATCCATCATTGGAAACCGTTGCGATCGAGTTGACGAGTTGATTAATCAGGCAAGTGCAAAAATGGGGTGTCTACGGATATGTATACATTGGTATTAAATTAAACCTTTTAATACTTACAAGTAATGTGCAAGAAGATGATGGCGATTGTGATGTAAATATTATTCAAAGAAAAGTTGAAGGTGAGTCGATCTGATTGTTTAATATTCACAATGTTGTTTTAAAGTATTTTATAAATGTATAACTTTTCTTATGTGGTCCTTGTGATATGGAAAGTGAAATGAAAAATCTCAAAAATTTGGGCATCATGACGACCAAGGAGTACCTCAATGAAACCAAAGTTATTACGAACTCATGCTGCAGCGTTGGGCAAAGTGAAAAGAAATCGACAAAACGACAATAAGCAAGTAATTGAGTTGTCGTCAGGTAAGCAAATATAAAATCTAATTTACTATGCCTTGTTGAATTATGAAAGATGAAATCATTCAAATACTCGTAGCTTCAGATATTAAAGTAATATAACTAACGTCCTTTAATTATAATATTTTTGCCATATTGTATGTATGTTTGAGATACAAATAACTGACAGACAAAACACAAGATACTAAGGTATTGTTCTAACATTGCACCGAGAGTCTATTGTTTTTATAAAATCAATGTTAGTAGAGAAGACTAGTTGGTTTATAGCTTAGTTGGTTTGGCACTTTGCAAGAAACTTTGATATCGTGGGTTCAAGTCTAGTTTACCCATCAAAGAAAAAAATAAAAACTGTTTGGTTTTCTTTTGCTAGTGCTTGTATAGGCATAACCTGAAAAAAAATTTCTCTAAAAGACCTCTTGAGAAAATGAGCTAAACTAGCAAAATTAGATTCCACACGGGGAGGGGGGCATAGATAGCTATTGATGTTATCTATGACAAACTGACAAGAGAAAAATCACCTCCTTAATCAAGTTGTTTGTTTGAAACTTGTTGTAGAAAGTTGTGTCCTACTAATTAGAGCAAAAATTATTTGCATACTAATTATGGCAATTGACATAAATTTTCATACTAATGTGTTATCTTTCGTCTCCAAACATCCTTACCTAAAACATTATAGGCATAGGGATGACCATGACAAGATACTAGGTCTTTTTGTTTTTTTTCAATTTGCTTCAATAGGATGACTTGTCCTACCATTGTCTCATCTAGTTTCATACCATGTTACCTAGTCATCTTATCTTTTCAATCGACTAAGACATAATGCAACATCAATGTGTTTTATAGTTTTTGTTGTGTTTGGCACGAGGTTATGGATACTCGTGTCTACATGTCCTAACCCACATCACGACACATGCAACAATGATACTTTTATTTTATGAAGCTACTTACCAGCTTAATGCTATATGGATTGTTTTATTTAATTTTTCATATGTTGGATTACTGTTATTTATTAGAAAAATATTATAATTTATAAATAAAATTAAATATTGGGGTTTAGGGAAATTGGTTTTGGATTCTGTTAACTTCTACTCTTCAAGCTTTGATGTCCCCGTCATAACTACTTTGTGTTCATTTTACAAGCCACTTGCTCATTTTATATATATATATATATATATATATATATATATATATATATATACATATATATATATGAGGACCTTGTGTCAACCCCATGGCAGTGTCATGAGACATGAGTTGGTCCACCAAAAATAACATATAATACAGTTTTAGGGAATTGAAAGCTGGGATAAGGTTAGATATAATGTTTTGATTTTTTATAAATATAAAAGACTATGATTTAGTATGGAACTATGGGTACCCTATTTCTGCATCCACACTGGCCAAAGGAGAGAATAAGGATGTTTTTGTTATCATTCAGTGTATTTTTGTAATATTTGGGGTGACATGTGTGGTTGGGGATCTTGTTATGAAACCCAATGGTTGGTAGACTAGAGACGAGGGCGTAGAGAAGATTTTAATAATTTTTATGTGTATTGTAAAGAACCTTTCTTGAAAGTTAAGATTTTGCTTCACCATTGAAAGGATAGAGTTGAGTGATTGAAGTTTGTCTTCTTCTCGTGTCTCTTCCCCACCATTCATGCCTTAATGTAGGAGTCCCTTATATATATATATATATATGATGACCTTGTGTCAACCCCATGGCAGTGTCATGAGACATGAGTTGGTCCACAAAAAATAACATATAATACAGTTTTAGGGAATTGAAAGTTGGGATAAGGTTAGATATAATGATTTGATTTTTTATAAATATAAAAGACTATGATTTAGTATGGAACTATGGGTACCCTATTTCTGCATCCACACTGGCCAAAGGAGAGAATAAGGATGTTTTCGTTATCATTTAGTGTATTTTTGTAATATTTGGGGTGACATGTGTGGTTGGGGATCTTGTTAGGAAACCCAATGGTTGGTAGACTAGAGACGAGGGCGTAGAGAAGGTTTTAATAATTTTTATGTATACTGTAAAGAACCTCTCTTGAAAGTTAAGATTTTGCTTCACCATTGAAGGGATAGAGTTGAGTGACTGAAGTTTGTCTTCTTCTCGTGTCTCTTCCCCACCATTCATGCCTTAATGTAGGAGTCCCTTATTAACCAACCAACTACTCCATAAGACTGATCTGTGGAGAGGGTGGGAACTATGAATTGTATCATAGTCTTTCATTTTGAATTCGATCCCAATTCAAATATTTGCTTATGAAAATATAATGGTCATAATATATGTGAAGATGGTTGATTATTACAAATGAATTTTAGTTTTAAGCTAAGATACCTTTTTAGGAAGAGTAGTTCGTCTTCTAAAAAGGGGAAGGTTTCCTTAGGTTCCCATTTCTTACCATTCCTGTCTCAGATCAGGTTTGTTGATCTATATTTAGAACACCATCCTGATATTTTTAGCTAGATTAGGTATCTAGTTCTTGATATTATTAGCGATGGACATTGCTGTTGGGATTTTGTCGATATGATTCCCCTTTTGAATGTAAATTTGGCATTCATTATTGTTGCCACACATTTGCTCTATTTCTCTTACCTCTGTCCAAGTTGAAGTTAGGATATTATTAATTTTAGTAAAAATCTATACGCCAGGACTCAAGATTTCAAATTCCAAATCCCTTTTCGACAGGAAGAAAGAAACATTCACAAGGAAATTGGACACTTCGTAGTGTAACTTTGAAGCTTCACTTATTGTTTCAACCTTCCAAAATTAACCCCACCAAGCTTGTGAGTAGAGGGAAATACGACTGACTTAAGCTCAGCAAGTCTACAGACTTTTGAGGTCAATGCCTGAGTGTTGTATAGGTGCTGGCACAAATTCATAATCTGTTTGGAAGTGAGTATTATCCAAGTCTTATGCTCAAACACAAATAGTAGTAGTGGTTTCTTACTTGTAAACCGGTGCCAACATCCTTCAAAGATTTTGGTTAGAAATTTTTTGTCCTCTTCAGTTCACATGACCAACCAAGCCCCAATAAATTTCACTCCACATGTTTAGTTGTAAGGGCCTTGCTCTTGACATCGTATTCCTAGTTTCAGATGGTACTGTTTGTAGAAGTAGTTTGGAATTGCTCTTATATTATATTTTGTAGTGAATGGCTATATATCAAGACTTTAACAAGTTTACATGCTCGCTTAGCAAAAACGATGATCAAAGTCCAAAATCTATTATTGAGAATAAATTGATGTTTTTGATCATTGTTGTGTCCCACAACAAGAAACAAGAATAATATAGACGAAATAAGGAGATGATCTGATGGAGAAGCCCGAGATTTTCTTTAGAGAAATTTAAGTGTAGGATAGTGCACAAAGATGTGAATGACTAGCCTTTACCCTTGATACGGATCAAGGCTCAGTAAATGTAGTAGATTTTTCCTCTCCTCAAATCCTTATGCATCAATTGGCATGTGACCTTGTTTTGATTGCAAATGGTACTGTTTGTAGAGTTAGTTTGGAGTTGCTCTTATATTTTAAAAAATTTGGGAATCTGATTCCATCTTATTCACTTTGCAGCTTCTAGATGAGAATAAGTGGTACAACTTTGATGACAGCCATATTTCATCCATTAACGAGGAAGACGTGAAGTTTGATGCTACTTATGTGCTTATTAAGTCTGTTAAGAAAAGTGTTTTTATAATATTATGTAAGCATGATTGATATTTATTATACTAATTGCATCAATTTTCAAATGCTTGATTGCAGTACATACCCCATGTTTTACACTCAAAGTGGCATATATTTGATCGGTTTGCAGACAAATTACTCGGTGGCAATAGTGTGGATTTATGCCCATCTCCTTACCATCGGTGGGGCCTATAAGAATGCACCTTTAAAGACTCAATAGACTTATCGTACTGTTCGTGATGGTCTTGTGGATGGTGCTCTATAGTAAGGCTTCCGACCTTTCTTTTTGTAACTTCTCTAGTTTTTTTCTCTATAGCTCTAAATTTTGTCGATTTATTATTGTTTTGGGTGGCACTTGCATTGTTTAATATGTGATTCAGTTGCGTGTCCATATATGAGATGTTAAATTGCTAACCAAGATATGAGATCCAGTTGTATATGGCGGTATATGATCTTTTTCATTATAAAACATCCCATGGTATGGACGTACGGTTACACATTATTAGGACGAATCCTACCCACCGAATTCGTGTAGTATACCTATATGCATGTAAGATGTCAATTTTTTGATTTTTGAAAATGTATAAATCATTTCTATGTTTCAGTGATTTGCTAAGATACATGTATTTTGTATACAAGTGTATCACGCACAGAAAATGATGACATAGGAAAACAATGAAAAACCTTTGAATGGTGCCTTCGAATGTACACCTAACATGTAAGGTCCATTCTACTTCAAATTTCCAACATGTATAATTCAAAGGTGTTACTAAATTTTTCTTCAATGCATTTGTTTATGAAATGTCGATTTTTCCATTTATGCTAGCCTTAAGACATTAACTAAATTACATCTGATCTATGTCAAAAGGCTCCTTTTGACATTGAGCAAAATACTTTTGATTTAATGTCAAAAAAAGCCTTTTGGCATTGAGTAAAATAGTTCTAATCTAATGTCAGGAGGCTCCTTCTGACATTGACTAAAATAGTTCTGATCTAATGTCAAAAGGAGCCTTTTGACATTGAGTAAAATAGTTCTGATGTAATGTCAAAAGGTTCCTTCTGACATTGACTTAAATAGTTTTGATCCAATGTCAAAATGAGCATTTTGACATTGAGTAAAATAGTTCTGATCTAATGTTAGAAGGCTTATTCTGACATTGAGTAAAATAGTTCTAATCTAATGTCAGAAGGTTCCTTCTGACATTGACTAAAATAGTTCTGATCTAATATCAAAAGGAGCCTTTTGACATTAAGTAAAATAGTTCTGATCTAATGTCAGAAGGCTTCTTCTGACATTGACTAAATTACTTCTGATGTAATGTCAGAAGGCGAGTATTAATGTTAAGATTTTCATTTCTGATATACATACATCGATACAAATACAAACGAGTGTCAATTTTATTATAGTTCTGATCTAATGTCAAAATGCTCCTTTAGACATTAAATAAAATACTTCTGATCTAATGTCAAAAGACTCTTTTTGACAATGACTAAATTACTTCTAATTTAATGTCAAAAGGCACTTTCTAATATTATCTATCATAGTTCTGATCTAATGTAAAAAACGAGTGTCAATTTTAATATTTCTATTAATATATTTATTATTTGTACATATGTTGAATATCCCTAACGTCTTCTAATTATAACATTCTTGTCATATTATATTGTGTTTAGATATAGATGACAGGTCAACTGGATATAAATTTGCAAGAACCACTATTTTGGGATAAAATATCCCAAAGAGACTAAAAAAATTCTCGAAATGTACAAAGGGATCCTATATGAGAATTAATCATCTTTTTATTGTAGCTGAGATATTTATATAAATCTTTTTAATATTATAAATTAACATTTTTTTTAATATTCAATGTTAGAAGGATACTTGTGACATTGGCTTTTTTTCAGGCTTGGGGCTATATGTTTTGCCACACCTATCTGTTCCAATTTTATAAAAAATTTCATAAATTTCAGCTGGCTAAATCAATGTGTCACATATGTCAAATCAAGTCATTCACTCATATTTACACAGATCTTTAGAAATATTTTTATTTAGAGAATTTATAAACGAATCAACATTTCAAAGATGTTAAGTCAAATCATTCACTCAAATTTACATAGATGTTTGGAAATTTTTTTTACAAAAAAATCAATGTGTCACATAACGCACTTAGATTTATATAGATCTTTGAAAAAAAAATTCTCAAAATTTTACAAAAGCATCAATGTGTCACAGATGTTAAGTCAAGTCATTCACTCACTAGATTTACACAGATCTTTAGAAAAAAATTTCTCAAAATTTTACAAAAGAATCAATGTGTTATAGATGTCAAGTCAAGTCATTCACTTACTCAGATTTACACAGATCTTTGAAAAAAAAATTTATCAAAATTTTACAAAAGAATCAATGTGTCATAGATGTCAAGTCAAGTTATTCACTCACTTAGATTTACACAGATCTTTTGAAAATAAATTTATCGAAATTTTACAAAAGAATCAATGTGTCACAGATGTCAAGTCAAGTTATTCAATCACTCAGATTTACATAGATCTTTTATAAAAATAATTTCGAGAAACATGACAAAATAATCATTGTGTCACGGATGTCAAGTAAAATCATTATCTTTTATTTTTTATATTTTTCATGTATTGAATAAAAAAAGCTTCACAATAAACGAGCCTAAAATTCTATAAATAAGAAGGTGTTTTTATCCAAAAAATACCAACACCTTCAAAGTTATTTTTACAAAGGAAAATAAGTTCTAACATGGTAAATGTGCAATCGAATGAGGTTGATAAGCTCAAACTTGATTATTACGAGCCTAAAAAGTATCCAAAACTTATCGAATCATCCGATAAAATGAGAAGGCTAGGAAAAATACTTTCTAGCAAGATTTGCTCAATGACGGTAAGAAACTAAGGCATATGATGCGAAGTCTGTGCATATTTATTCCGAAAAGTATAAGAGAATATATGAGTAAGGAGAACCCAGATAACTACAAAGGTGTCATTAACAAGATGTATGATGAAAATAGATGATTGTTTATCCGAAAAAGTAGATAACAAATTCTAGGATCTCATTATGCGGAACATCCAAATGTGAACTTTGATTTCATAGATGAGGTATTAAACAGTAATAATATTCGCTCTTTATATTATATGGAGGGTGGCATTAATCAAGATAGTAGTCCCTAGTATGTTTGTAAGAGGATGTATGAGCGTGATATTTTTAAGGATGTTTTTGCTATTTATACGTTAAAGAATGAGATCAGAATGTTTTTATTTTTATTAAAAAAAATGGTTGAGTACTTTTCAATTATATTTTTGCACTAACATGTCCCAACTAAGGTGATGAAGTTAATTAATATAACCTACTTCAATTGTTGTAATTACGTATTATTTTTCCTTGTTAATAAGGTGATAGTGATAATGCAAACCTAGAACTCAAATGTAAAATCGAGTTCATTTAACTATGAAAGATACGTGATAATGTCATAGCAATGAAAGAAGGGTCCCTATCCGTGGCCAACAGTTTGGCAAACATTTTGGCAAACACTTTTTCAAAACATGGGTTAGAGGTCTTGGAATGGGCTGATTTTTGGTGAGGATGATCTCTACGGTGAGGAGATCATCCTCACCAAATATCAGCTCATTCCAAAACTTCTAGCCCCATTTTACAAGTTGAAAAATCGTGAACCGTCCATTTTTTGTAAACCATTTTTGATGAGGTTAGAAGTTTTGGAATGGGCTGATTTTTGGTGATGATGATCTCCTCACCATAGAGATCATCCTCACCAAAAATCAGCCCATTCCAAGACCTCTAACCCATGTTTTGAAAAATGTGTTTGCCAAAATGTTTGCCAAACTGTTGGCCATTGAACGCTACTCATGAAAGAATGAAGAGGGGGACACAAATCACTCTTTAGATAATGTAATATAGTTTATAGAGATAAAAATCTATTCTAATAACTCAAGAATAATGTAAAACAGATGGTAGTCATATCATCATTAAATTTTTTTTCTATAAATTACCTATTATAGAGGCATCTCACTAAATATTATTTTAATTTTTTGGGGGGTAAGACATCTACTTATATCATTCACAACCATTTTAAACAATAAGGAGTTGCCATGGCTCAATTATAATTTTAAAGGTTTGTTCCTAATAACATCATTTGCAAAAAAAATCTATGCAAAATAACATCATATTACATAAAAACCTAACAACATAACTACTAATAAAATCATACTAATACCAACCAAAACACAAGACATCCCACAAGTCTCGAACTTTTCATTTTTCTTTTCATTCAGACAAGCACCACGAACTTGATCATTAAGAAAATGTTTCTTAGCATCTTCTAAGGTCTTAAATGACTTATAACATGCTCCAAGATAACCATCAACATACCGATGACACTATTCCCAAGTAGAGTATATTCCTGACTTACGTCCAATGAATATGATATAGTATTTAACCATCCAAATATACCTGCACAATAATATTCGAAATTTAAGCCATCAAAATATACATAAACATAATAATAAACTCATATTTGCAAAACACCTACAAGTGATTCTTCATACTCTAATAAAATGATGGACCAGCATAATCCAATTGATTGTTTAAACATTCATAATTTTATAAAATAAATCAAAATCATATACCTAAATGATTATTTAGACATATTAATTGACCGAAATTAAATAGATATTCAACCATTTATAAATTCTTAAATATTTGATCCTATGGACAATTGAATACAATGAATAAATACAATGTCAAAAGGATCTTGTTGACATTGAATTCATAAAAAAATAATTAATTTTATCAAAAAGGTTCATATGGACACCTCAAGTAAAATAAACAGATCATTATTTCTCAAAAATATCTCTTTGTATATTTCATCCTATGAACACTTGAATACAATTATTCTGATATAATGTCAAAATGATCATTTGACATTATATCAGAATGTCTTTTATACAATGTCAGAAGGATCCTCTTGACATTATATCGTAATGTATTTTATACAGATGATAAGAATAATGTAATATAATTGTACAAAAATATTTATAACTATTTTTCGAGTAAAAGTCAACTACAATTATGAAGTAGGAGGGTATATACATCTCCTACGATTGTGGCCACAACGTCCATAATTTTCACATTGATAATATAAATGCTTCTCGGACTAGCTTTCAAACTTATTTTTCTTTGGCCTACCAGGCAGAATTGGGACATCTGGAGGGGATACGATCACATTATCATATTTAACAATACATTGACTTTCATCAACTGTGGGATTGATGGAATCCTTGTATGTTTCTCGGTATGATCAACTGTGAACTGATCCTCTAAGAAATCATAAGGTGACATTTTTCCTTGCTTGATGACAAAAATAGTATGAAGGCATGGGAGACCAAGCTGGTCATAACGACGACATGTGTAGCTCAGCTTTTCCAGATCGATAATATATCTATTTTTAAATACACCAACCTCGTAAATATGCATTCCAGTTTGACGAACATCCACATAATTTGATGGAATATCAAATCTCTTAATTTTACGCAGAGCAAAAGGAGTCAACTGATCCTTGAATGTTTTGCATTCTTCAGACCGCTCAAAGAAATACTTAGACAACTTAGTATGTGTTGCATGAACAAGAGCTGTAATCAGAAGTTCCCTTTCTAACTCTAGAATCCTGTTCATATATTCAGATATGTTCGTCGTCATCATACGATATCGTTTGACAGGAAAGTAAGCTCTAGTCCATTTTTTCTGATCGATGGCACTTTACCATTTGTAATATTTTGGTTGAGTGTCGTGCAATCCAAGCATCTCATGTTCAAATACTGAAATACTATATATCTTTCTCATCATCCAGATCTTCTGTTTGGCAACGTTGTCCTTGAACTCACGTACGAAGTTATCACATAGGCGTCTTAAACAAAACCCATGGATGACATTAGGAAATACAAGAGGGAGACTTTCCAAAATGCCTGGGTGACGATCAGATATCAATACGAACCGACTTTCAATTCCAATAACTCTATCTCTAAGGATTCGAAAAAATCATGATCAAAAATCGATATTTTCATTCTCAACGACCGCAAAGGTTCTCGACGATCGCAAGAGGGAGACTCTCCAAAATGCCTAGGTGACGATCATATATCAATATGAACCGACTTTCAATTCTAATAACTCTATCTCTGAGGATTCGAAAAAATCATGACCAAGAATCGGTATTTTCACTCTCGACGATCGCAAAAGTTATTGGGAAGATCTTATTATTACTATCTAAGCCAGTTGCAACTAAGAGTTGGCCACGGTATTTACCTTTTAGGTGGGCTGTATCAATCGATATAATCTCTCTTATGTTATTTCTGTAATTCTTAATACAAGCACCAAAACTCCAAAAAATTCTCACAAACATATCTTCTTCTCTACATACAAGTACAGTGACGACATTAGGATCAACACGTATTAACTTTGCATAATATGATGGTAATATACGATATGACTCGTCCTATGAACCAACCAACTCTGATATAACAAACTCTTTTGCCCTTCACGCCTTACGATACGAAATTGTAGCATTAAAGTATTTTTGAATATACGTGATAATTTGGTCAGGTGTCATACTAGGGTGTTCTTTCAAAGTCTCCTTCACTTGAACTACAATTCAACGACTACTAGCCTGCTTATGGTCACGACCACGTGTTGGTAATGCACACGTATGATTGGAGATTAACTTCTTTATTTCAAAAATTGGAATCCAATGAAGTTAGTAGCATGAATGCGCCAAGGACAACTTTGGACAGCACACTTGGTTGAGATCGCTGTGTGACAAGTCCTTATGGGTTCAATCTGGAAGTTTGACAATATCGTACACTCCTTCAAAGCTACTTGAAAAAAAAAATTTGAACCATAGTATTTTCAACTTTTAATTCCATCCTTCCTCTAGAACGATTTTCAAAAGAAAACTCAAGAACTTCATCCTCAAAATATAGGCTATTGTATCCTTCATCATAATTTTTTTCCCACATATTGTTAGATTCAACACCATTAGATCCTTTGTCAAAATCTAATCCCATGTCTACGTTGCAACTAAACTCCTCTCTTGCGTGGGAACTACTGCATGAACTATTTTCTGAGACTTTTTTTTCTACGAGAGAAAACACCCTCATCCATATCAACATCCCTACCATCAAACAGACAATTCATTATAGAAGGAAAATTGTACCTAAACATAGCCGTGCCAAATTTAGAAATATTTCTAAGAGAATTAATTGAAGAAAGTAACACGAGTAGACATACATAGGGGTTAAACATCCTGAAATATTGACGTGTAGGTCTAGATTGGAGAGATCTGAATCTATAACATTTTGATGCACGGTGGATAAATTGAACTCCCAACTTTACTGTAGACATGACAATATCAATCAAAAAATCAAGAAAAAATTATATATGATTTTTTAAGATTCAAATCACCCTAGCGTATGCTTAATTTCATATACTAACCTAATAGGTGATAAATCTGGAACTCGTCCAGTATCATTGCATCCCTTGGTTGGATTTGTTGAAATATGATCGTCTTCACCATTTCTTTGTAAATGGGATTAAAAGAATAATTAGAGATGAATCGCATCGATATCACTTAGACTGTAACCAGTTCTTAACTTAAAATAAAATTAAAGAAATAACAAATCTAGTTGTACATCTTTCTATTTTCAATAACTTCGAAGGGATCACAATCGACTCTAACATTTTTTTCCATCTGCATGTATAAAACCATAAATCATTCGTATCAACCACAAATAAAGTACAACAAATAAATTTTTTACTATAATAGATACGAGTTCATGATATCCCATACCTATTTTCAAACATATTCTGTGCATGCAAACACTTGGTATCATTTTCATTTCAACAAGGCATCGAGATTTCGTGATGAAAACGTATATGATTTGGGAATCTTCCAGTACTCCAAAGATCATCTCTTTAATGTCTGCATCGTTTTCTATATCTATCTCAACGAATGGAGGGCTAATTCTATACAAGTATTTTAATTTCAAAATAATCTCATATCGACTATATGCAGTGACTTCATACATTATGTCGGTAAATATTTTAAATGAAATATCACGTCCAACAGACTTATTTTTACATTTACCACTATACTTAAACCCGCCAAATGGGTCTACGATCTCTCCATCATAAAAGCATATCAACAAAATCTTCCTTTAATCCATTTATTAGATTCTTTCTGCGTATGGTATTTTCATAGTAAGAGTAAGATTATTTGTGACCAAATGGGAAATCTATAAAAATACTTGAAAAAAATGATACACATCCTATCAAACTTTTAAGAAGCAATACATCGAACACATTAAATGCAACACGATAATCAAGTTCTAAGACACTAATAATTATAGTTCTAACTCATGAGAAAAATATCATCGTATAATTTAAAATTCTACTAAATTTCAATAAAACTAAATAATGAAAAAATTATCATTGCATTTCTTTAAACATTAAAAATCTAATACAACTCTAGAAAGTCAACAGTAAACATGAAATTCGAACAAATCCAAATCAATTCAGAAAATTAGTCATTAAATTATAAAATTTACATCAATCCTAAATATTACAAAAATTATAATCCTAATTGTACCTAATCAAATTTACAATTTAGGGTTCCAATACCCCAAAACACATACACAAACACTTTCGATTTAAATTTCTCATAATCTTCACAACGGAGAGAGATAAAAAGAGACTTGAATCAAAATTATTTTAACAATCTCTATAACAAAGAGAGATAAAGACGAAGAAACTTGCAAGTTTCTCACATTCTCCACAATGAAAAGAGATAGATAGATAGATAGAGAGAGAGAGAAACTTGCAAGATTTTCTAGATCTCCCCAACGGAAAGAGAGAGTGAGAGGGAGGTTCCATACCTCTTCGTCTTCGACCTCTTGCAGAAGTTGTTCGAAGGAAACTATTACAAATGAAAACAGAAATATTTATGAAAGAGGAGAAGATAAATACGTAATTGCAATCAAAATTAAGAAAATGGTATTTTCGAAAAAAAAAATTTTGTTGACTGTTTTTACCGATTTGGTAAAAAAATTTAATTCCGAAAATGGTAAATTTACCATTTTTAGAATAAATTGCTACAGTGTACCATTTTGGTAAATATTCTAAATGTTGTGCATGTTCGGTAAATCTGCCTTAGTTTAATCTATTTAGATCTCAGCTTAGTGAAAATTAGGGTAAAATCTTAACTATTTTCTATTGCTAATGATTGCAATACTTTGTTTTGCTCATTTGTCAACAATACTTTATTCCCTTTTTTTTTAAATCTTAATTTTTTTCAACCATTATAGCAAAATCTCCAGAAGGCGATATTTCAAGGATTTGAAATTGAAAACAATTTGCTATGTTATTTATCTCTATTTATGTCCAAGGTTAAAATTTTCACTTTGTTTTTCTTATCTTATGGTTGAAAGATCATAATTTTTTTTTGAACTCTTATTAGAGTTTCTATTATTAGATTTCAAAAAAAATTATTGTATGGTAATCATCAATAGCCTACTCATTGTTGTTAAATTGTAAACTTTGTTTTGTAATTTGAAATTGGTTGGAAAAAAACACGCTCATGAGATGTTAAATTAGATTTCCACTTCCATAACAGTTCATCGTATACATATATCCATTACCAACCCTTCGGGGGTTTTACCTGTAGAATCTTGCACCATATTTTGTTGTTCCTTTTGTTCTACCTGCCTATGCTTGTTATTGAAAGTATGAAATCTAATTTGGGTTAATCCTCAATAGATTTCATTATGTCTGTATCAATATACTACATTCGTTCCTCAGTAGGTTCTCATATAAACCAAAGATATGCACATAATTGTGGTATCTGTAATACCCCAGATTTTCAACTCATATCTCGAGAAAATTAAAGGTGAGATTTGGAGGAAAATATCAAAGGGGAGACTTAGAGTAAAATACTCGAATATTGTTATGCTTAATTTCAAGAAAAATCGACTTCGCCATTAGATCCAAAAGGATCGAAATATATATATTAGCCTGTAAGCAAGTTCGAATTCGAGTTCGAATGAAAAAGTTATAAAATCCTCGAATTTTGCGTTAAGTGGGACCCAAAGTAGTAGAATTTCATTAGAGCAAGAATCAGAAAGATTTGATAACTCTGTTAGGTCCGCAACAAAAAATTATTTGAAATGGTATACTCACTTGTCAATTTCCGAGTCCGAATAGTTAAGTTATGATCGAAACTAGAAATGATGGGAAAATTACAAGTATGCCCTTAGATTTGTTATAAAAGAAATCTGAGTTTCTTTTATTTCATTCATTTCTCCTCTTCTCTAAGAAACCCCAAACGATAGCCACTTTTCAACCCAAGGGTTTCGACCCATTTCCATCAAGTTTTAGCGCGAACGAAGCCGAGTTGAACCTCGACGAAGAAGGTAATATTGTCGGCGTTGTCGAACTCTACGTCCTCACCCCATCCAACCTCCATTTCCTTTTCTTTTCTCTTAGGCTCCCACTAAAAACTAGCAATAGGGGTTTTGATTTTACCCACTTGGAGTTCCACCTAGTTGGAAGAAGTGTAATCTATCGTTGTTGAGGGAGGAAGGACGTCTTCATCGAGGGTTTCGCAACTAACCCGACCGTTGGGCTCCGAAATTATTAAAACTCGAGTCCTTGCTGCAAATCTTTGATTTTCGAGTTAGTTAAGCGTGTCCGACAACCACAAACAAGTAGGGGACTTTCAATTCCTATTGATAACTTTAGATTTGTGAAAATGTGCATTTAGGTTGTTTTAACAAAACTTATTATTTGTTTTAAATCATAGAAATCTTTGTTTGAATTGAAATTCATGCTAGAAATAAGGATTTGATGTGTTTTATCTATGTTTTAATGTTGAATTCGTAGGTGGGTTGAGGGGTTTGAAGAATGGAACAAAAATACAGAGAAGGGATCAAAAAACCCAAAAATCGCGAGGAAGTTCAGTTCTGTTGGCAGATTCAGTCGGTCCCACCGACACCTGCCGATGAGCATTCTGTCGGTTCCACCAACAGAATCAACCTTCTGTCGACAGAACTGAATGTCCTCTTTAATTTTTACTTTTTATTTTACTTTAAGTTCTTTAATGAAATTAAGGTTTTACCCCCCATTTCGGAATAATTGGAATGGTTTCAAGATTCGAATCTCAAAGGATAAAAATTCAAATTTTGGTTTCAAGAACAAGACGTAGTTTTCGACGTTTTCGGCAAATTTTCAAAATGTAATAACTTTCGCATTTCTTTGAATTAGATTAAAAAAACTATATGATGTCAAATCTCGTAATCGAGACTTTCATTTCGAAAATCCCGTTTTCAATTTTGAGAACTTTGAAAATTTGAGTTTTCGACACTTCGTCAAATTTTCACCAACTTTCATTGTTTTTAATAGCTTTGGTCCCGTGCATCGTCGGGACCTTGTTTTGAATAAACTTTGATGGTTTTTGATGGAAAGACCAAAAATGACTTTGAAAAATTGAAAATGAATGATTTGACTTGAAGAGATGAAAAGTGAGAATATCGAGAGAATGAAAAAGGAAATGAATGGTAAAATGTCAGAATCACACCCGAGGGGTGATGTCTATATTTTACATTGTATGTTGTATGTAGGTTGGTGAAAGGATATCCAGGTTATTAATGAAAGGGTTGCATGTTTATTTACGATTATGTTAGTGTGTGCGCTTAGTATTGTTATTTATTTTTAGGCTAGGTGGCCACAGTTGCATGGTAGGAACTTGATATCCATTCTTAACCCTGTTCTGTTAATTTCTCCTTTGTTTTAAATGAAAAATCATATATATACGTAGCTATTTTGTGAGCTGTTAAAGGGTTTGTGAATGCCTGAAGGGATAGTACGTCACATCATCCGGAGGGGTGTACTATCCTGAGATGTACAGTAGGGACCACCAAGCTCATACGTGGTATGGGACGCGTATCAGAGTGGAGTCACAACTGGAATCCGAGTCCATTCCTTTTTTATCTTTACTAATGAACGTGTATTGTAAAAGTGGTCGTATACGAGTGGAGTGCTATTTTGGGAATCACATGCACGCCTGATAGGCATTGACGAAGATGATTGGTTAGTGATCACTAACACTCTAGTAGTAGTCGAACGTTCTGATACATCGAAAAGAGATCCATTGCTTACGGTCACGTCAAACGGCCAGCCTGAGTTGGATAAATGGTCTCGTAAGCATGGTAGACACGACCAGCCACAAAATCAGGAACTAAAAGACAGATTTACGTAGTAACATCATGTCCCGACTGGGACTAATCCAGTCATGAATCCCAATGCTTAAATTTCATTACTCCACCACTTGTATTATGTATCTGTTGTTATATTTTGAATTATAAACTGCAAAGCATGTCTATTATTTCAATATTGTCAACTGTATTTGCATAAAAGGACAAATGTATAATGAGTATGAATGATTGATGTTATGTGTAACTTTTAAACTGTTTAGTTGCTTATCCCTGACCGTATTTACCAGTTAATCGTACTTTCAATTGTAAAACTTGCATGTTTTGAAATGATGCAGTATGATTATTCAATTACGTTAGGTGACGTTATTAGTAGGAATTGTTTGTAGACCTACTGGGTAACCATTGTTACTCACCTTTTCCTTCAATTTCTTTTAGTTGTAGAGCCGATGCTTTGGGAGGCGAGTGTTGAGCCATCAGTCGAGGATTATCTGGTTGGTCAGATTGACGACCAGTGTCCATTACCCGGTGAGCATTGGGGTTACCTCCCTTAAGAGTTTGTTCGTCCTATTAAGTGTACATAGTATTTTTGGCCGAGTGCTAGGACTATATTAGAGTGAGGATGGACTTTTGTAAGCCTGTCTATTGTTAAATTTTTCGCACTCTGATCTATTTACATGTTAGATGTATTTTGTCTTTCGCACTCTGATCTGTATTCTGTTGAACGCTAACATATACATAGGAGACCATGCCGAAATTTCGAGGTGCCACCTAGTACCTTGAGATTTGGCATTGGGATTTATGTTAGCGTTTGGCGGGGCGTCATAGATGGTATCAAAGCACAATATTAGATCCGTATGGGATACAGATCCGTTATGTTTTGGAGAATAGACTGATACCACAGGCATTAAAGATAATTATAGAGCGTCATTAGGAACCCGATATCTGAGCTCTTCAGTAGTTCCGTATTGGGATTGTGAACTCTCCTGTGTCTAGAAGTCTGTAGAGCCTAAGATAAGATTCTAGGTTCACTCTGATAGTAATGAAAATGACGTTCTTTACTAGATTCCTTATTATAATAGTAGTTAATGCTTCCGTAAGAATGACGTTGGCGTAGTTCTAAGAAGTGCCTTGCTTTTGATAAACAACAGATTACTAAACTTACAGGTTAGGAAAAAGGTAAGGAAATAGAGTTACAACTGGACCCATGACACAGAGTCAAACTGGTGGGGAAAACCTACCTGGGTCGAGTAAACTCACCAAGATAGAACAGTTAATAGAAGTAGTCTCGGAATTATCCTAAAGTCAAGCACGCATGGAAAGGAGACAATCGGGGATATTTGAGGCTCAAATGATTATGGTGGGTCAACTGACAAAAAGACTAGAAAGAATAGAAGAAAAACTCGACCACCATCTTAATGATGAATCCCATAAGGACCCTAGAGTAGATATCCCAGCACAGGGAGGACTATGATACAAAATAGGGATAGTACAATCATCGCCTCTAAACCTATTTGAAAAAGGGTAGTTAGGATCCAACAAGAGGCAAACAATTATGAAACTAGCAGGGTCACGGGAAAAACGACCATACATAAGAAGCGAGACTATAGAAATATCCGTTCAAGAAATGGAGGAGTTTTGTAGGAAACAACAACATATAATACTAAATCGATCGAAAGAAAAAGTGATAGCATGTTATGAATATGGTAAGTTGGGGCACACAGGGGTGCAATACTCAGGTCCATGTCGACCAATTAAAGATGTGTGACTCAGAAAGATGTTAGATGGGCAAGTTCAAGGGACAATAACGCCACAAGATTTTAACATGGTTGAAGACATGCTTATATCACCGCAAACGGACCGAACAAGCGGTCAAAAGCGAGAGGGGATGGAATTACAGATGTCCCAAGGACAGACCAGTCAACCCCAGACCTCTTTTCTTTATAGACTAGACCCAGCCAAGAGATCGATGTATTCAAGGCCAACAGCCTCTGGATCAGCGTATGCACAGTAGAGAGCTACTACACCACCGAGTTACGGGGTGCCCTCATCATTGAGCCATAGAACTGTTGGAATTCCAACGAGGCCAATAGGGCCAAGAGTACCAATGAGACAGAACCAGAGGTTCCAGGCTCCAGCTTACCAACTGCTCACTCTATAGAAATCTATAAAGACAAAGTCATTAACATGTTATGGGTGTTGTCAAGTGGGACATATTAGGAGAGAGTGCCATCTATCACAGTCGCAGGCAGGGATTGTGACCCAAGTGGAACCAACTGTCTTCAACAATATTTTAGAAGGTACGATTTTTAATTATGATGTTAGAAATTGGAGTTCTATTCAGTATTGATTCCTTTAGATCATATATTGTTGCTAAGATTTTTTACACTTTTTGGAGCTAGAAATTTATTGAGACGGATCGAGTAATAAAACTAGTTACACCACTATTAGAAAAGTTGTTGAGAACTATGGAACAAAGAATGTTGAGGAGATAGGCACAGTTAGGTAAGGTAAGAAGGAGTATTATGAGTAGAGATGTGTGTTGTGGTATAAGTGTACTCATAACATGATAGTAATATGGTATTGAGTATGTGTGAATTAAGGCTAAAAGTAATTGCTAGAAGGTGAGGTTAGAATGATACCTTGTGAAAGAAAAATGAGGTTCTTGGAAGATTAAGTAGGAACCTACAAAAATTAGGTATGAAATCCAAAATTGAAAATTTTTATGGGTGACAAGAATGAACGAGTATTTAGAAGTAAAACTTGATGTGTGAAAGATGCACTTCATTAGGAGAGGTAAGAAATGAATTTATGAATGGGAAAACGTGTTGAATTTGACGATTTTGTAAGTTATTAAAATGATTGGAATGACAGTAGGGAAGAGTTAGGTAGAAAATGTAGTTTTGAAAGCAAGATGGATCAAAATAAGATGCGGGAAAGAATAATGTTGTGATAAGGTTTCATTAATGGTGACTTAATGAAATGGTGAGAAAATAGATGAAAAAGGTAAGACAATGATACTGCTTATGAATTGAAATTCACGAGAGATAGTTGTGAGATTTGTAAAGGCTAATCATGGTACTATCAGTATTGGGTGATAAGTGGAAATATGTATGATTTAGGAAAAATATAAGGTTATATGAATAAGAATTAATTGATATTACAATGATATTTAAATAATAACTGGTCAATACTGTGATTTTGGGAGTAGGGAAAGAAAGCATGTGACTTGCGGCTTATGGTATCGTTTGAAGTAGTTGAATAGATCTTAAGTAGGTTCACCGCGTGTTCTACATGCTATGCCGAAGAAGTATTTGTTAGACCCTTCACGCGTGATTTAATTGTGAAACAATTTGTTTGATGTAAGAGTTACCCTCATGATTAAAGTTTTTAAATCACGAAGATTATGACAAAGGCCTTGACGAGATATCACGATAAGCAAAACTTGGAATATGGAGTCGAATGTAGAAATATTGGTGTATTAGGAATAAAGATTTGAGGTGATTTGCGAAATAGTGTTAGTATAGTGGTGTTTGTAGTAAAACAACGTATTAAAGAGTGATTTTCATTGTAGGTACAAGTACGCATAATAGGCGATGTAATTGGTAAAGAAAATAATGATAAATGATAGAAGCGGTATGAAAGAATTATTGATAGAAATTGGTGGGGCATTGATATGATGTGAGTTGGTTGTATTTTATGATTATACAAATAATAAATTAGTTGGGGCATGAGAAGGATTTGGAGTGATTAATGGATAGATGTATTGGGTTGATGAAAACTATGTGATATGCAGTTAGGAGTTATAAAAGAAATGGGCTTGAAGACCTGAATGAATGATAATCGCATATAGGTATTGTTGGTTATACATGTCGTGTTAGTGGGGTGGCGGAAGAAGTTCGATAAGATATGATTCAAATTTCGAGGACAAAATTTTTATTAAGGGGGGGAGAATGTGACACCCCGGATTTTCAACTCATATATCGAGGAAATTAAATGGTGAGATTTGGAGAAAAATATCGAAGGAGAGACTTAGAGTAAAATACTCGAATATTGTTATGATTAATTTCAAGAAAAATCGACTTCTCCATTAGATCCAAAAGGATAGGAATATATACATTAGCCGGTAAGCAAGTTCGAATTCTAGTTCGAATGAAAAAGTTATAAAATCCTCGAATTTCGCGTTAAGTGGGACCTAAACCAGTGAAATTTTGTTAGAGAGATAATAAAAAAGATTTGATAACACTGTTAGGTCCGCAATAAAAAATTATTCAAAATGGTATACTCATTTGTCAATTTTCGAGTCTGAATAGTTAAGTTACGATCGAAACTAGAAATGATGGAAAAATTACAAGTATGCCCTCAGATTTGTTATAAAAGAAATCTGAGTTTCTTTTATTTCATTCATTTCTCATCTTCTCTAAGAAACCCCAAACGACAGTTACTTTTCAACCCAAGGGTTTCGACCCATTTCCATGAAGTTCTAGCACAAACGAAGCCGAGTTGAACCTCGACGAAGAAGGCAATATTGTCGGCGTTGTCGAGTTCTACGTCCTCACACTATCCAACCTCCATTTTCTTTTCTTTTCTCTTAGGCTCCCACTAAAAACTAGCAATAGGGGTTTTGATTTTACCCACTTGGAGTTCCATCTAGTTTGAAGAAGAGTGGTCCATCGTTGTTAAGGGAGAAACGACGTCTCCATCGAGGGTTTCGAAACTAACCCGACCGTTGGGCCCCGAAATTGTTCAACCTCGAGTCCTTGCTGCAAATCTTTGACTTTCGAGTTAGTTAAGCATGTCCGACAACCATAAACAAGTAGGGGACTTTCAATTCCTATTGGTAACTTTAGATTTCTGAAAATGTGCATTTATGTTGTTTTAACAAAACTTATTGTTTGTTTTAAATCATAGAAATATTTGTTTGAATTGAAATTCATGCTAGAAATAAGGATTTGATGTGTTTTATCTATGTTTTAATATTGAATTCGTGGGTGGGTTGAGGGGTTTGAAGACGGAAACAAAAATCCAAAGAAAGGATCGAAAAACCCAAAAATCGCGAGGAAATTCAGTTATGTGGGCAGATGCAGTCGGTCCCACCAACACCTGCCAATGAGCATTCTGTTGGTTTCACTGACAGAATCAACCTTCTGCCGACAGAACTGAATGACCTCTTTAATTTTTACTTTCCATTTACTTTAAGTTCTTTAATGAAATTAAGGTTTTACCCCCCATTTCGGAACAATGGGAATGGTTTCGAAATTCGAATCTCAAAGGATCAAAATTCAAATTTTGATTTCAAAAACAAGACGTAGTTTTCGACGTTTTCGACAAATTTCCAAAATGTAATAACTTTAGCATTTCTTTGAATTAGATTACAAAAACTATATGGTGTCGAATCTCGTGATCGAGTCTTTCATTTCTAAAAGCCTGTTTTCAATTTCGAGAACTTTAAAACATTGAGTTTCCGACAGTTAGCCAAATTTTCACCAGCTTTCATTAATTTTAATAGCTTTGACCCCATGCATCGCGGAACCTTGTTTTGAATAAACTTTGATGGTTTTCGATGGATAGACCAAAAATGACTTTGAAAGATTGACAATGAATTGTTTGACTTGAAGAGATGAAAAGTGAGAATGTCGAGAGAATGAAAAAGGAAATGAACAGTAAAATGGCAGAATCACACCCGAGGGGTGATGTCTGCATTTTACATTGTATGTTGTATGTAGGTTGATGAAAGGATATCTAGGTTATTAATGAAAGGGTTGCATGTTTATTTACGATTATGTTAGCGCGTGCGCTGAGTATTGTTATCTATTTTTAGGCCGGGTGGCCACAGTTGCATGGTAGGAATTGGATATCCATTCTCAACCTTGTTATATTAATTTCTCTTTTGTTTTAAATGAAAAATCATATGTATACGTAGCTATTTTGTGAGCTGTTAAAGAGTTTGTGAATGCCTGAAGGGATAGTGCGTCACATCATCTGGAGGGGTGTACTATCTTGGCATGTACGGTAGGGACCACCAAGCTCATACTTGGTATGGGACGCGTATGAGAGTGGAGTCACAACTATAATCCGGGTCCATTCCTTTCTTATCTTTACCAGTGAACGTGTATTGTAAAGGTAGTCGTATACGAGTGGAGTGCTATTTTGAGAATCACATGCACGCCTGATAGGCATAGACGAAGATGATTGGTCAGTGATCACTAACACTCTAGTAGTAGACGAATGTTCTGACACATCGAAAAGAGACCCATTGCTTACGGTCACATCAAACAGCCAGCCTGAGCTGGATAAATGGTCTCGCAAGCGTGGTAGACACGACCAACCACATAATCAAGAACTAAAAGACAGATTTACATAGTAACATCATGTCCCGATTGAGATCGATCCAGTCGTGAATCCCAACGCTCAAATTCCATTACTCCACCACTTGTATTATGTATCTGTTGTTATATTTCGAATTATAAATTGCAAAGCATGTCTATTATTTCAATGTTGTCAACTGTATTTGTATAAAAGGACAAATGTATAATGAGTATGAATGATTGATGTTATGTGTAACTTTTAAATTGTTTAGTTACTTATCCCTGACCGTATTTACTAGTTAATCGTAGTTTCAATTGTAAAACTTGCATGTTTTGAAACGATGCAGTATGATTATTCGAATACGTTAGGTGAGGTTGTTAGTAGGAATTGTTTGTGAACCTACTGGTTAACCATTGTTACTCACCCTTTCGTTCCATTTCTTTTAGTTGCAGAGCCGGTGCTTGGGGAAACGAGTGTTGAGCCATCAGTCGAGGATCATCTGATTGGTAAGATTGAATACCAGTGTCCATTACCCGGTGAGCATAGGGGTTACCTCCCTTAAGAGTTTGTTTGTCCTAAGAAGTGTACATAGTATTTTTGGCCAAGTGCTAGGACTATGTTAGAGTGAGGATGGACTTTTGTAAGCCTGTATATTGTTAAATCTTCCGCACTCTGATCTATTTACATGTTAGATGTATTTAGTCTTCTGCTGTTATCCCTGTATTTACATCTTTATATACAAGTTTTGCTATAACTTTGATTATCAGGTGTTGTGTTCCATTGAACGCTAACATATACAGAGGAGACCATGCCGAAATTTCGGGGTGCCACCTAATACCATAAGATTTGGCATTGGGATTTGTGTTAGCGTTTGGCGGGGCGTCACAGTATTTCTCTAAAGAATTCACTTGGCTAAAGGGAGACATTTTCCTCTATTAAATCAATAACTTTTTAACTTATCATAAAAAAGAAGATTTGGATAATCAATAATCATTACTAATAAATTGCCTTCTAAACCCAAACCATTAGGTTTTTTTGATGTTATACTTTTTCATTAGTCTTGTTATTGATTTTTTATCAGTATGTGTGTTCCTTTTCTTCAGAAGTTGGTTCATGGAGTACTAAATTTCTTAATGCTTTGTTTAATTTTGTAATTTAGGCTTACTGTTGATGTTAAAATATTCTTGAAGCCACTACCAGCAGACTTACACAATTATTTTCACTTGTCGAAAATGCACCTCTAGTCATAACTAGAGTGCGTTTTCAGGGATATTTCCTGATCCCAATTTAGCTGCATACAGTTTGGCATTGATGACTAGTTTGGCCAATGTGATTGCTTGGTGTGATGTACAATTAACAAAAGACAAAAATGGGATCTGCTTACCAAACCACATAGCCACTTCTAACAGAACCGTCTAGTTTCATCAACCAAAATTGGGTGGCCTCTAATGTGCATTGTTTCAATTGGTTTCCAACTGTTTCTAGACTCAGTTTGAAGGTGTTTTCTCAAGGGTTCTACAAGTAAATTTTAGCTAATAATTAGATATCAACAAATAACTAGACTTCAAATGAATCGACCAAAATATGATCAACAATTTAATATTTTGAACTTAATATTCAATTGGATACAAAATTATAGGTATCAAAATATATTTTGTGGAATCAAAAACCCTAGATCTCATCTTCAACAACCTAAATATTGTTATGGATCTACCAATCTAAGAGAGAAGAGAGATAGACACACCTTAAAAAATAATAAAGAAATTTCAAGAATGAATTTGATGTTGAGGTTAATTGCTTTTTCTTCCCTCAATATTTCCAATGTTGAGAGATCACTTCGAGATATCAGAGCCAGAAAGAGAGAGAGATCGATGGATCACTTCGAGAGATAAGTAACAGAGAAAATGAGTGATTAGATATAGATCGAGATCGATCAATTAGATAAAAGGGGAGATGAGATTTATCGAGGGAGACATATCGAGAAAGATCAATCGATCATATAGAGGGGTATATATGATCGATTGAGCGAGAGAGATCGAGGTCGATCGAGGAAGACAGAGAGAGAGAAATATGAGATTGAGAAAGAGATAGAGAAAGAGAAAGAGAGAGGGGGAATGTGTTTAATGGAGGGAAAAAACAACAAAATTCGTGGTCCAAAGGCTGTGGAATTTGGATTAATAAAATTCGTCGAGCCAAGCCCAAATTTATTTTGTCAAATTTTGCAATTTTCATATAATGTAAGTAGATGTTCGTAAAAGTGATGATGAGGGTATTGAAGCACTTGAATGGATAGAAGACCTTGAAGTATACTAGGAACCTCATAAGCAGGATTCAATTAACAAATCTAATATTATGAAGAAATGCATCTAGCCACCTTTTTTGTATATTTCTTTTTTATTCTTGTAACACCAACAGTCACTTCTCACTACATTAACACAACATTTTCACCATTGTAGTTAGAATTCTAGCTGGGAAAGACATCTGTCTAGTTAATCTAATAGTAGCTTAGCTATACCAAGGACTTTGATAACATTCATCAAGAATTTGTAGCTAAACATAGAGCGATAGAGCCCATAAAGCAATTGTATGGGCCACTTTGGGTATTAAATATTTGGGCCTATCAATGTTATCAAGCAATAGGTTCGAAAAAGTAAATTATGTCGAACACATATAGATCTTATTGCTATGGTAACAACAAATTAGTAGACCTAGACACATGTAGATACATTGAGGTATGTATTGAAAATCGTATCAGTAGAGCCAATTTTTGAAGGGGCAGAAATTAGTGAAAACAACTATGCAAGCAAAATCCCAAAACAAGAAGAGGAATATAAGAACAATAGCTAACATCATCAATACAAGAAGATTAAGATGACTAACCATGACAAACAAGTAACAAGAAACCTAAATAAGTTAAACAAATTTGAAAATCTTCGATTATATTATGTAGTAAGCTAAGGCTAATAACACTCTAAATCCTTGTTACTTAGAACACCAAACTAGGTAGGTAAACCAAGACCCTAGTTGGTAATTATTTAAAATGGGGTATCAAAAGGGAAAAATCAATGTTTCATAGTAATAGTGAAACAAAATGGGTTAACTTCTCTCTGTAAAATGAAATAGATCGTAAAAATGGGAGAACAAAAGAGGTCATTGTTCTATACAATCAAAGAGAGAAAGTTATGATATAAATTTGAGGACAGTATCAACACTATGAACTATAGTGTTTAAATGAAAAGAAAATGCCAGAAACAAGAGAATGGTAGAGCAGAGAAAAGAAACACACACACACACACATTTGACATGATTTTATATATATATATATATATATATATATTATTGTTGTTGGAAGAAGTGTTCAAAGATGAAGAATGTTATTGAAATAATTATTATCCTTAAAGTTGTAGCTAAGAAGATAAAGTCATCAATGCAAGGGAAATCAGTAGCAACTTTAGTCATCATTGAAGATGACAGTGAAGAAGAATCTAAGGAAGAAAATAAGGAAAAATCAAATGAAAATAATGATAAAAGACTTGGTGAGTATAGTAGGGAGAAATCATTAGAACATATATATGTAGTAGCAAGGTCTTATAAAAAAGTGAAAACTAGATAAAGAAAAGAAACCTAGAATGGGATGAAAATGAAAATGTGGATGGTGATGAAAAATAAGTAATGATAGGAAATGGAAGATGAAGAAAAAACAAAAAAAAAATCATTCCTGAAGGGAATGTACTAGGTAAATCCGATAAGTAGAATTATATATGCAAAATACGTATGACCAATAGTGACACCAAAATATATTTTACAGACCAAATTTTGATGGAAACAAGTCAAATCATCCAAGGGATAGAGGCAACTTTTTTTATTGAATGATCAAGAAGAAATAACTCCAATATGCATCTGTTAAATAAAAATATTATGCATGCACAGGCAGAAATAAAAGAGGTGATCAATAAGAGACCTAATGACAAGAGTAAGACGAAAAAAGAGTGTCTGGGAACATCTGCATCTCTAACACATTAGGGTAAAGGAAGTAGGGAGATAGATATCCACACTACTCAAATTACAGGAGAAGAAGGGGCAGATATTCAAAAGGCTATATTGGTAAGATTTGATGAATCATTACCCGATATGTCCTTAAACTCTAGCATGTGAGACACTCTTTGATGGGAATCTTAACAACTCAATTATCAAACTCATTTTCTAGCATCCACAGTTACCATATCGAACTCAACTCAAGTGAACACATTATACTTCATCTTGTTTTGTGCATATTGTCATCATAGTGTGCTTTATACATATCTTTATTTTGCATTGTTTTGACAATATGAAGGACAAGATCACTTGTCCAAATATTCTTCCATGTCTCAAATTCTTATTAAGACTATAGTTAGGACTGATCTTAGAAACTACAAGAAATGTTGCACAAGAGTTCTTACCTTTGATCAACAGAGGCCTACTTGATGATGCACCAATGAAACTTGGCAAGATATCCAAATTAGGACAAGAACCCATTAGGCATGATGGAGATTGTAAACACCCCAATTTGAACAGACCCCATTCGAGAGGACCCAAAAATATCTATTTTTTCAATAAAATTCGCCAACGGGCCTAAAAAGCCCAATTCATCGAAACATGGTATTTTCATCAATTTGAGGGCTCCTAAAACCCTTAAAGTTCTAAGGAACCCACAATAAAGACTTGGCATACCCACCACCTTTCCTACTTTTCATTGCTCCACCTTCGGAATCGAAAATACCCCAAGCCCATTTAGGGCCCACAAATCCTCAACTCCTCAAAAATCATTTATCACCTTATCCAACCTAACATAGACTTAATCCCACCTCACCTTAAAACCCATTAAGACCACCCTAAAATAAATAAAACCCAACAACTTAAAGTCTTAAACCCAACATGTCAAAGCCCACATCCATATCCATAATCATAATCCACAAACCACAAACCATTATCCATATAAACCAATCAACATTTGATCATCAAATGGGACACTTGTCCTCACCACAACTTACCTCCCAAAAATCATTCTACCCAACCTAACCCATCACTTTTATCTAACAAAACCACCCCCCGCACTCCATATCATAAACCTAATCTCTCACTCTTCTCTAATAAAATTACCAACCCACATTACAACCCATACCCCCACATCCTATGTCATAAATGTAATTCAACACTTCCCTAACACAACTTCTAACTCACGCCCCCCTTCATCATTCACCCTCAACCCATTCTCACAAGCCATCCCCACATCCCTTCCCTCCAATCAATTTACCTAAACATTTTATCTCCATACCCTTTTTACACTTGTCACAATCTCCTTTACTGTCCCAAAAACCTAAACACATACTCCTTACACAACCCATTCTTTTAATCAAACACTACACCCCCTCATCTCACCTAACATTCAATCACATGCTTTCAACCAAATACCATATCATTTCACCTCACTAAACACTCAACCCAAATAGGTTGGGAAGGATCAAAACTATTTGAATAAAAACTATCTATTTTCCCCCATTCCACAAATACTATCATCTCCACTCTAAATTTCACAACCCTCACCCCCAAAACCCATGTCATTTTCTACTCTTTTATCTTTTCACCCCATCCTACCCTCAAAAGTAACCTTCCATCCCTATAAATACTCCCCCTCACCTTCTAAAATGGGTACCAAGTTTAAGTTTTAAAAAAATCTCTTAATTCTCTTCTATTCTACTCTCATCTTTTTAGTTACTTTTTTTACTTTAACAATACATCTTCATAACTCATTAAGGACTCAAAAAAGAAGAGAAAATAATGAAGAGAAGAAGACAACAAGGCTTCAAGGTGGGTTAAAGGAAAATATACCCCCTTTTCTCTCTCCCTTCTCCATGTCTCTCTTCTACTATCCCCCTCACCTCTTTAATTTTTATTTTAGAAAGACTTAAGTTGTAATGCTCCCCATTTCCTATCTCCAGTGGATCGGACTTCATTTCGGTTAAAAGTATAGGGGTTGTAACCACCTTCAAAATAAAATCAGTTTTACATATTTCAAATCATTTTGAGGCAATCGGTATTCGAGTCCTTCTCAACCCATGAGAATAGACCCATAACCATTAGCCAGTACTTTTCAAAAACATGTTGTTTCCAAGGCTAGGTCCATATAAAGATCATCTCTTTCAATGAGATGATCCTTATAAGTTAAGCTGATAGCAAATCCTTACTTAGGATGCAATCCGTCAATACGTGGCACTATTATTTTTATTACGTTCTTATCCAAAATGATCGAGTTATTTTTTAGGTTACCACCAATTGGTGGAAAGAAGAGGGTGCCTAACACCTTCCCTTTTCTTTAGTCGAACCTCTTACCTAGATCTTAAGTGGATTAGTATTTTATTTGTACGAGAGTCACTAAATGCCAAAAGGATAATTTTTCTAAAAAATGTACATCGGGTGACCATTCAGATCCTTTTCACAAAACTGAATGGTGACGACTCCAAACCTTCGTAGAGTGATCTTCATAAATCGAAAATCACTCATCTACAACTAGCAACTCTACTAAGGAGACTAGGTTCAACCCTCGTGTCAACTCAATCATCTTTGAAAAAATAACAAAGAAAAAATATTTCATTTTGTTTACTAACGTGGTTTGTTGTTTATGTTTTTCGTTTACATATGAAATGTTGTAATGTTTGTTTATTTGCTTATTTCAATACATACTTGTAAGGGGGTCGATGATAAAAAAAATAAATGCGCAAGCACAGCCCATTATACAAACCACCCCACCCTCAATATATCTAGCCTCGATGCCTAGTAGTTCTACGGATTGAGATAGTTATTTCAAGTGTTGGGGATGAACACATCAAGTTCGATCACCAACTAACGACGTATGTACTCCAGTATACATCGAGGTTTGAAGATCGAACAACCATAAATCCACCTATTAACGCATGCATATGCCTGATTAAATACTTTAGGACACAAGTTCTCAAGAATGTATCGACCCCCAAAACAAAGTTGTATTTCCTTAAGTTGCCATCGGACCTCGAAGTCTAAGTTGTAAGCCCACGAAGGTAACCTTGAATAGGCTAAGATTTCATTTGCTTGCATCGTCTTGTTTTCCCCTTTAGGTAAAAGGGGAAGATGTGCTTGCTACATCATGTTAAAAAAAATAGTGAAGAACCTTCGAAACAAACACCAAGAATCCAGTTTCTGTGAATTTCAGAAGCTGGATTTCTTTCTGGTCCATGCTCATAACAAAGATAACGATAAATATGTTTCATTTGTACTTGAAGCACGTACAAAACAATGAATGTCTTATCTGTGCTCAAAGCACAGATAATGCAATGATAATTTTCTTCGTGCTCTAAGCACGGACCATTAAGAATCTAGAACGTGGAATGAACACAAGCTAGATTCTTTGGGTCTCCCTACCACTGCTTAAAATGCCACCTTCAACAAAATTCCAGATTTTGAAAGTTAAACAAAATGTCCTCTCACAACCCATGATTTCTAAACAAAAAACAAAAAAATTCATCCATCGATGAACCGAATCAAAATAGCTTAAAACCTTCCTTGGCATGGGGCCTCAAGCGGGCCTATTCTGTTTTAGGTAACCATGATAGGTTATTCGACCAACCAAAATCAACCTTGAAATCCGATGACAAGTAGGATTTTGTACCTCCAAGCTTTCCACCAACCATTTTCAAAGAGAAAAAAATTGGGACTTTCTCCAATTGAATCAATCTCGTAGTTTGACCCGAGTAGGACCCACCACCCATGTCAACCCCGAATCGTGTCCACGACCCGTATCCATTACGAAGCGAGTTCACGATCTGTATCCTATACGAATCGAGTTCACGACCCGTATCCATTTCAAACTAGGTCAACGACCTGTAACCATTTTCAATTGGGTCCACGACCCGTATCCATTTCAAATCGGATCAACAACCCATATCCATTTCAAATTGGCCCAATGATCCCCCGAATTGGGTCTGTGATTCAAATTCAATGTAAACCGGGTCCACAATCCACATTTCACTAGAATCGAGTCCACGATCCAGGATTGACTCAAACTGGTTCGACCCGAACCGAGTCCATGATCCATATGTGATCCGCCAAGGTCGACAACCGACTATGAAAATAAATTTGATCTTTTTTTTTCTAATAAAAAAATAAAGAAAAAGGGATTTTAAAATAAATGAAAAAAGATTTGAAAATGCCAATTGCATTTTTTGATCAAAGTCGATGCTTAAAAATGATCTTGCCCTGTTGATACGAGGGGAATAGACTATGTTTATTCAAAGAAGTGTCCTTGTGAAAACATTATGCGCCACCTCTTCCTTGGGGATCTGATTAGCCAATCTTGATTTCAGATAATTGAATTAGAGGTTAACAAAAATGTGTGTATTCTTCCAACTTAGTTTGCTTGCAAAAATCTGATTTTACAAAATATTTTCCAATTTCGTGTTGATGCCAGCCACATGCTTATATAGTCCATTACTTTAAAATTATGCCGACTCCGTGTTGATGCCAGCTTCGTGCTGATGTATTTATTTTCAAAAGTACGCCATCCAGCTCCGTGCTAATGCCAACTTCGTGTTGATGCCAGCTCCGTGTTAATACCGGCTTCGTTTCAATGCTAGCCCCAAGTCGATGCAACCCACCTTCTCAACAATATGCAATCCAGCTCCGAGCTAATGCCAACTCCATGTTGATGTCAACTCCACGTCGAAGAACCCTTTTTTATAAAACTCATTTATTTTATAATAAATAACTTGATCTGACTTAATAAAACATCATGCATTTTTCTTTTTGTAAACAAGATAGTAACGTTTGGTCTTCTGTACCCATTGGTAGCCAAACGAAAGAAATATAAACAACCAGATGAGCCTCCATATTTCTTTAGATCTTTAACCACCATGAGTACCTCTGAAGCACCACAGCCCGTAGTAGCCGAAACATCAGATATTGACGCAAGGATCACAATATTGTGAAGACTACAGAACGATAAGAGAAAATGCTAAATATTGTAGTAGTCAATACCAATTTCATACAGGCCCAGACAATACCGTACCACGTATCGGGATTGAATCAGGATCTCCCCGAACAACCTCTACAAGTGCCATAGACTACCCTACCACCCACAATGCTAAGATACCGTGGCCCCTACTCTACATTCCATAAAATTGACCACCCCCTGTGGTCATTCGCGATGACGAGTATGAGTATAGGGCCATAGAGGCCAAGAGCATAACAGATGAAAATATGGCCCAATAGATTGAGTCTTTCCAAGAGAAAATGAGGAGAATCAAAGGCATCAACACCCTGAGTGAAACTCGATTTAAGGACCTCTATTTTTACCCCAATGCACAGTTACCAGCTAAATTCAAGTACCCAAAATTTGAAAAATATAATGGGACAGGGTGTCCTCTGTCACATGTGAAGTTATACTATGAGTCAATGTGCCAATATGGTGAGGATGATAGATTACTGGTACAATGATTCCAAAGGAGCTTGACTAGGCCAACCCTTAAATGATTATCAAGACTAGACTATACACTCATCAAGAACTGGCAGGACCTGGCTGAAATGTTCTAGCATAATTATAGGTTCAATACAGATGTGGGTTTAGATCAGAATGACATGGAAAAAATGGCATGAAAACCTAAGGAAACTGTGAAAAAGTATGCTCAGAGATGGTGAGAATCAACTTCACAAGTGAGGCCAGCAATGATTGAGCAAGGGATGAACACCATGTTTATCTCGACATTAGGGCACATTTTTTTACACTCACTTGGTGGGATTCACTATAGACACCTTCTCAAACTTAGTACAAATAGTAGATTGGGTTGAAGATGGGATCCGATCCAGTTTGATATTTGACTTCAGTAATTTCGGGACAACAACAAGGGTCCCGTGTCAGAGAATACTAGTACCTTTGGGAAAGAAGAAAGAAGAAACACATTAACAATGTACAACCAAGTTGACCCCTCTTCATCTCTGCACCAGCACAAAGACTACAAGCTCCATCAACTTCATAGGCTCCGACCCCTCTACCAACCTGGACCCCTGTACCTCAAAACATATTTCAGGTAAACCCTCCACCAGTCACATAGCAGGCACCACAATATGGGCAAAACTAACAAACACGACTTAACATAGTAAATAAGGTATTCACTAGATTACCAATGACACTATCAAAGTTACTTTCAATCTTACTCAGGGGAGAATATCTCACAAAATGGCTACCAAACCCAAAATTACAAAGGGACAAGGGTACAATCCCAACTTCTTTTGTGAATTCTACATAGGTGCACTAGGGTACTCTATAGACCAGTACTAGCAACTCAAGCATCAGGTACAGAACTTAATAGACAAAAAGGCTCTCATATTGGATGGGCCTGCAAATCCAACTCAATAATAGATCATCAACCAAAATCCCCTACCTACCCACAACGGAGGAGGAAGTGGCCGTATTGTAAATGTCCTACTAGGAGAAGAACCAGATTTTAGGCCATCAACTTTAAATAGCTCCCGTTGGGTCGAAAGTCAGGATCTACCTAATAAAGGAACCAGAAGGGCTAATAGTCAATGCTCTCTCCCAATACACAACAACCCACCTCAAAATTCTTGATTATCAATCAGAATGGTCGATCTCGTCATATATCCCAATTATCAAGTTACCAATGCTGCCACCCAACCACCTCTCGTTATACCCTATACATTGCCAAATCCTTAAAATTCGACAGTCACCTCTTCACATACCCTACACTTCATCCTCATGACCACCACTCGTCATCCCTTATACTCCATCAACCCTTCAAGTAGCTCCTCCCACCATCATAACATCCAAATCACAACCACCACCCCTTATCCTCAACGTAAAATCTGATCTACCCCCAATAACCATATTCTCACCAAAAGCCATTCCTATATAACTCTAACCAAACAGTCTTGTGGAGCTACAAGACAACCATCATCACCTCGACAGGGGTAGAATTAATGAAAAAAGTGATGGTGGCTGATGTTGGTTACATGACAAGGCAGGAAAGTGCTAGAGAGTGGTAATAAAAGAAGCAAGCATCAGGAAAGAAGCAAAAGAAACAACAAAGGGATAGTAGATGAAGAAATAAAGAAAGGGCAAGATAGATAAGGATGACAAGAAAGAGGAAAGGGTGAAAGTATCAGATATGGAGGCAACAAACTTCATTAAGCTTATTTGCAAGAGTAAGTATAATATAGTAGACCAATTGAACAAACAACCCGCTTAGATAAACATTTTGGGTCTTCTACAAAATTTAAAGGAATACCTAGAAGTATTGTTGAGAGTTCTAGAAAAGTCACATGTACATACGATCACTTCACCCGCATAGCTAGAGCAAACAATTGGATAGATCATGGCTCCCAATCCCATTATCTTCACTAAAAGCAAATTTGTGCCAGAAGGATGGGGGCATGTTGAACCATTAAATATCATGGTCATGTGCAAAGGCATTATGGTCACTAGAGTGTTAATCGACAATGGCTCTACTTGCAATGTTTGTCCTCTTGAAACCTTTCGCAAGCTCTGTAGACACGTGGATTTTCGTCATTAGGACGGCCACATCTACGATGATTTGGAGTCGCCACCATTCAAGTTACAAGTGGGTGTGAATGGTCACTCGATGTATATTTTGCGAAAAGTGACATTTTGTGGCGTTGGTGACTCATAATGGATAAGGGTTGATCAAACCTAGAGGTTTGAGTAAGCGGCTCGGTTGGAGAAAATGGAAGGGGTTAGGCACCCTTTTCTCCCCGCCAAGTGGCGGTAATCTCAACATAACTCGGTCGTTTTGATTTAAAATAAATGATGAGAAGGTGCCACGTGGATGCATTTGTACCCTAGATGGGACTTATTTTTGGCTCGATCATAGGATCATCTCATTGACGGAGATGATCCTTGTGAATCTAAGCCTTAAATACCATTCATTTAAAAAGATAAAATAAAGTAGAAGAGGGGGATGTTAGAAGAGGGTAGAGGAGAAGGTTAGAGAGAGAGAAAGAGGAGGGAGAAGTCTAAAACCCACTTGGAAGCTTCTTTCCTCTTCTTTCTTCTTCTTCTTGATCTTCTTAAGTTATTAGTGAGTTGAGAGTGAGACTTTCCCTTTTTAGAATATGATATGAGAGAGTAGTGAGGAGGAGTAGAGAGAGTAGATTTTTTCTTAGGATGACTTGGTAACCCCTTGGTAATAATTGGTAAAAAATTTTGGGAGGAGGTTTGGGGTATAATGGGGTTAAATTTTGAAAGGAGTGATAATGGCATGGGTTTTAGAGTTGGAAGGTTTGAAATTTGGAATACAAGTGAGGGTATTTGTGTAAAGGATGAAAATGGGTGAGGTTTTGACCCAAATGGGTTGGATCCTACCCAAATCCATTTGGGTAGAGTGTTTGGTGGGATGAGATGAGTGATGGTTGATGGGTGTAAGAGGGTTGTTTAGAGAAGGAGTATTAGGTTGGTTGATGAGGTGAGGTGTGTAGATTTTAGAGAATGGATTGTGTAAGAGGTTGTTAAATTGATTTTTGAGAGGGGATAGGGGATGATGCCATGTGGCATTTATGATGAGAGGATGAGGTGATGAGATTGGTTGATTGGTTGATGGTGGTTGTTTGATTAGAGATAAGGGTGTGGGTAAGTTGGTTGATAATGAAGGAGGTATGGGTTGAGGTGATTTTGTGGGAGTGTTTTAAAGAAAGTGATGGGTGTAGATATGGGTTGTGATGTGGGTGGTTGTTGATGTTAGAGAGTGATGGTGTGTTAGGGTATGTTGAGTATGGGTTGTGATGTTGGTGGTTAGAGAATGAGGATAGGTTAGGTTAAGGTAGGGTATGGGTTGAAGTGATTTTGGAGAGAGGTGATGTGGGTTAGATGAGTTGTTTAGAGAATGGTGATGGGGGTGGGTGATTAGATGAGGGAGGTAAATGGTGGCGATGACATGTGTCATCTTTTGATATTGAGGGGTTGATTGGTTGATGTGGGTAATGGGTAATGGGTTAAGGTTATGGGTTAGGAAATGAGTTGGATATGGGTAATAGTTAGTGGGCTTTTAAGTGTTGGGCTTGGGTTTAGGCGGGTTGTGGGTTATATAAGGTTTGTTTGTAGGTTGGATTTTTGAGGGAGGGTAGGTGTTACGGTTTAGGTAACATGGGATTTATTTTGTGTTATGGATAAGATTGGAAAATAGGTTTAGGAAAGAGTTGAGGCCTTGTGGGCCTTAGGTGGGTTTAGGGTATTTGCAAATTTCGAGGCGGAGCAGTGGATGATAGATGAAGGGTAGGTCTCCCAAGTCTCACCTTTTTTATTTTTTTAAATTTTTTGTATTTTTGAAGTTATTGATTTGATCAAAAATGCCATGTGTTGGCAAATCGGGCCTTTCAGGCTCGTTGAAGGATTTCATCGATCGTTCGGTTTCTCTTGGATTTAAAGGAGGCGCGGTGAGGTTGAACACGTGTAGGATGGGTCGCAACCCTTCTTGTAGATCCCTTAGACCATTGGAAGGTCTTAGGGGCCTTGGCTCGATCAAATTGTCATTTTTCACTGATTTGGGCCCTTGAGACCCATTGACAAATTTTGTTGGGAAATTGATATTTTTGGATTTTGATAGTAGAGTGGATATATAGAAGTATACCGGATCTTTCCATGTGGGCCTGCTAGACCACGAGGTGGTCTTAAGGGCATCAATTTGATCAAAAATGTCAAAATTTTGTGATTTGGGCCTTTGAGGCCCATTGGCACCTTTTGTTGAAAAATTACTGTTTTTGGGCCCCTTTTAAGTATGGGCACGTTCAAATTGGGGTGTCTACAGCTGCTCTTCTTTGCAGGAATTGCGTTCAAAGAACTGCAAAGAATAGACTAAACCCCTATTTGTACGGACCAGCCAAAATTTTGTAAAACACAACTTTGAATTACCGGTCGAATTGATACTTTCGTAGAAAATGGTTACTCAAGCACGGGGTCTGACAGAGTTACCTTATTGATTCTTTGGTCTCGATGGCGCAGAGCTCGTGTGAGACCTCGGATTTGATGAAGATTTAATAATTCTTTGAAATTTGGGTACTTCTCGGTCGTGTTTTGACAAATCGAAGTTTAGTGTAACTTGAAAGGATTTTGAAAATTTCTGATTTTTTCTTTGATTTCTGATTTTTTTTTTTGATTTTTTTTTGATTTTTTGATTTTTTTATTTTATATTTTGTGAGAAAGATTCAATCAAGTTGGAACAAGCTAGTGTGCACACTCTCCTTGCCTAATATCCCGATGCAATGGGGCTTGATTGAGGTCATATTGGGATGTTGGGTTCCCGAGCTCAACCTCTTTCATTTTGGGGAACATGAAATGACTCCCACCATCGAGGAGTTTGAAGTATTGTTGGGGCTTGAGATTCCACCATTGCGTGATGGATTCCGAAGCGAGGCTTCCAACTTCTTGGGGATAAGCCGCAAGTTTTTAAAAATTCCGGACGGTGGATCGGTTTTGACGACAATGTCCAAGTCTTTCTTGATTAAACGCCTCATGGATCCCTCGAAGCCATTGATTCGCTTTAATGCTCTCACTTTGATGGTGGTGAGTCAACTCCTGTTTCCGGGTGGTGGAGACATCGTAGATCTTTCTATCATTCACGTGATTCAACAAATCCGAAAGGACGTCGACTAGCACCAATGCTTTTGAGTGAGATCTTCCAATCTCTCACGGTTTGTTCGTCCAATCGTGGTCAAATTTTCCAAGGATATGCCCCACTCTTGCAGGTAAATTCTGAACTTAACTTAGTTTTCAAATTTAAATTTGAACTTGCTAGTTTTCAAAGTTTAGAATGCTCCTATTATTGTAGCTCTGGTTTATGAATCATCTGGCTTCCACCGAAGTTGTTAGTCGTCCCTTTTGCGTTAATGCCGACCTCGTACTTATGATGTCGAGGCGAGTTGCTCCCTTCGTCTTGGGTGGCAAAGAAGAGTGGTATGCCCATATTGGCAACCTTGATGATGAAGAAGTGAGGTGGGTTGGTGCCTTTCAAGCTCGAGGATCTCCCGTGATTGCATTTGATGGTGCCCGTTTTCTTATTTTGATTGGTCTTCACGCGGCAACTCATTATGTACCGCTTCAGGTTCTTCGTCAATTTGGCTATGACCAGGGTGTGCTCATCCCCGAGAATTTTAATGAGTTGGTTGGTCCTTTGCTGACTACACTTTTGAGTCTACTCGTAAAAGAGTGGGGTCGAGTTGAGGTTCTGAGTCGACCCATCTTTGCAGTGCACCTATTCCCGGCATACTTGCATTGGGTTCGAGAGCTCGTATCTGGGAGACCCTCGGTGTCGATAGTTCCCCAAACACGCCCCCGTGCTTCATCCTTCTTTGATTATCGAGATCGAGTTGAGGAGTCTCAGACTGATCATCGTCGAATTCAGGCTATCTGGCTCAATTCCGAGAAGAAGATGCAGAAAGTGGTTGCTTGGCTGACATCTGCCCTTGTCCAGTTTGGATCTAGTGATGGTGATGAAGTGGCTAGGCTTCGAGCTGAGCTTGCTGAGTTGAGGGATCGGCTTGCCCAGTGTCCTCACTTTGAGGACTTTGCAGCATATTTGGTGAGCCGTGATGCTTCCGATGTCGAGAAAGTGATAATGAGCCAAGCTGTCCGGATCCATGCTTTGGAAGAGCGTCTTGACTCTTTCTTCATTTCTCACCATGATGTTTGACTGATTGCGTTATATTTTCACTTTTATATTTTCTTTTCATTATCTCAATGTATGCAAAATGTTGGAAGATTAATGCAAAAAAAATAGGTTTTGTACTTACTTGGCCTCAGGTATATCTATTGTTTCTGAAAACCGAAGTTTTATCGAATGAATCCTAGATTTGTCGTCATTGGCCAAAATAGTAGTTTTGAAATGTAATCTTGTGAAATGTCTTTATCAAATGAGTATGATAAATTCAGAATTTGTGAAATCTTTGGTTAAGACGATTTCGATGCTTTTGCCGAACACAGGGGATACCAGCGCCAATTATCTTTTGGTTCCTTTAGAGTCATCCCCAGTGCCCTAGCATTGGAAGATCGTTATCTGTTGGGATCATGGGTTTTGGGAAGGATTTCGCCGTTCACAATTTATACTCTTGCGGGCCAGGAGTTGTTTTTTTATTTTTATTTTTTTATTTTGTTTTTGTTTTTTGTTTTTTTTTGTTTAACCCTTATTGCTCCTGGTGCCTGTTACGGTTTTCACCAGACCTGGTTTCCACATTTTTTCGCATCGATGTCCTTTTTGGGATTTTCATTGTGCCGGTGGCTTTGATCTTGCCATAGTCTGATTCATTTACTCATAGTGTCCTTTCAGATTTTTACTATGCCCTTTCAGACTACGCTCGTATTTTTGGATTTCTACATTTCAGTTATGTTCGAAGTCTCTGTGTCTTTCTGGCTTGGTGACTCAAGTTGAACTACGAAATCGGTGACTCTACTCTTGTAGTGGCACTCTTTCTTGAGTAATAGATCTAGATTCCCCTCTCGAGTCTGCTGACGACTATCCGTGGTTTAGCAACTCAAGTTGAGCCGCGAGATCAACTACTCTACACTTCGAGTATTCTTTTTTTTTCGAATATCCGACCTGGATTCCCCTCTCGAGTCTTCCAACGACTAATAAGACTTTGAGGTCCGGACCAAGTCGCAAGATCATTGGTGCTGCCATTGTCATTGTGTTGCCCTAGAACTTTTTCTGATCAAAAAGGACTTTTGTTGGGACGAAACGTTGGCTTGGGCTAATGGTAGTGGAAGGATACAAAAAGGATTAAGGTCTGGATATATTAGAGTGGTTTAGACATGGGGCTCGTCTATTTTTATTTCGAAAAGGTGATCTGTGTCTCCTTCCAGCGTCTCTCGAACTTGTTTAGGGTGGTGATTTGGGTCGAGCTCAGATCAAGTGTCCGAGTTTTTAATTTTTTTGATTATTTTGTATTTTTAGCCGTTCACAATTTATTCTCATGCGGACCAGGAGTATCTTGACGTTTTCGCTTTGATTTTCTTTTGTCTTTCCACCCCTTTTTTTGTGTTTTTTTTTATTAGTGTTTTGTAGTTGTTGACTTGCCCCAGTCTTAGGTTAAGAAATAAACGTGATGGCTCAAAAGGGTTGACTAAGGTATATAGTTTGTTCTGGATATCAAGGATAGCCTTTCATCGTCTCAGGGTCCGTTCTTAGGCGTAATATTTCTTGACAGTGTCAGCATTGATCGGTTGTGGGAATACTTGTTCGTCCATCTCCGTAAGGATCAGAGCTCCTCCCGTCATCACCTTCTTCACGATGAATGGACCCTCATAATTCGGTCGGAACTTTCCTCTAGCGTCTTCTTGGATTGGTAGAATCTTCTTCAGAACAAGGTCTCCCGGCAAGAAATCTCTAGGTTTGACTTTCTTATTGTAAGCGCGAGTTATTCGTCGTTGGTAGATCTGTCCGTGGTAGATGGCTGCAAGTCGTTTCTCTTCAATCAAATTCAGTTGATCAAACCGAGCTTAGATCCATTCTGCTTCATCCAACTCTGCTTCTCTTAAGATCCGGAGGGAGGGGATCTCAAGCTCTACGGGTAAGACTGCTTCCATTCCGTAGACCAATGAATATGGAGTTGCCCCAGTCGAAGTTCTGAACGAGGTTCGATAGGCGTGGAGTGCAAAAGGTAACATGTGCCAATCCTTGTACGTAACTGCCATCTTCTCAATAATTTTCTTGATATTCTTGTTGGCTGCCTCGACTGCTCCATTCATCTTAGGTCTGTAGGATAGAATTGTGATGAGTAATCTGAAAATCTTCGCACATCTTGATCATATATTTGTTCTTAAAGTTCTTGGCATTATCAGTTACTAGCCCGCTGGGAAGCCCATATCTGCAGACAATGTTGTTCTTGACAAACTTCAGGACATTAATTTTAGTGACATTGGCGTACGAAGCAGCTTCTACCCACTTGGTGAAGTAGTCGATAGCAACTAGAATGAAGTGATGCCCATTTCTGGTTTTAAGTGAGATTGGCCCGATGACATCCATTCCCCAAAGCGAAAAAGGCCAAGGCGTAGTCATGTTATGCAATTCTGTTGGTGGAGCATTGATCTTGTTGGCGTAGATTTGGCATAGATGGCATTTGCGAACATGCTGATAGCAGTCACTTTCCATTGTCGACCAATAGTATCCCATCCGCATGATCTTCTTTGCTAACATATGACCATTCATGTGAGGTCCACAGACTCCACCATGTACAGTCTAGATTAATCGTTTTGCTTCTGCTTCTACAACGCATCGGAGTAAGACCTCGTGATGTGATTTTTTGTACAGAATGCCATTGCTGATGAAGAATTACCCTGCCAATTTTTGAATGGTTCTGCGATCATTTGACGTTGCGTCTGGGGAAAGGATTCGATCCTCGAGATATGCCCTGATGTCCGAGTACCAAGGCCTTTCTTCGGGTTCTTCTACTTCGACAGGTAGACAATAGGCTGGCTCGTCCTGAATTCCAATCTCAATTGGGTCGATGACCAGATCTTCTGAAATACTAATCATGGAAGCAAGTGTAGCTAGTGCATTGGTGAACTGGTTATTAGCTCTTGGCATGTATGTGAATGATATTCTGTCAAAGTGTGAGCTTAGCTCCTCTAAATACTCGTGGTAAGGGACCAGTCTCTGTTCTCGAGTTTTCCATTCTCCAGTCGTCTGATAGACTACCAGGCTTGAATCTCCGAAAATATCAATCTCGTCTACCTCGAGATCTAGTGCTGCTTTTAACCCTGCTATGCATGCTTCGTATTCGGCTTCGTTGTTAGAGCATTGAAATTTCAATCTGATTGCGATCGGTATATGGGACCCGTCTGGTTTAATCAAAACTGCCCCTATTCCGTTTCCTTTCTGATTAGCTGCTCCGTCGAAGTACATTTTCCAACCAGGTTCTTCGTCATCATCGTTTTCAATCTCGACAAATAGTATGGCTTCATCCGGGAAGTTCGACTTTAACGACTCATAATCAGGCAATGGGTGCTCGGCGAGGTGGTCAGCGATGGCTTACCCTTTGATGGCTTTTTGGGTGACTTAGGTGATGTCGAATTCTAATAACAATAACTGCCATTTCGCTGTACGGCCTGTTAGTGCTAATTTTTCGAATAGGCACTTCAGGGGGTCTATCCTGGCGATAAGCATAGTCGAGTAGCTGAGCAAATAATGTCGCAGTCGTTGAGATGCCCAGACTAATGCACAGCATATCTTTTCAAGTATTGAGTATTTTGCTTCGTAATCGGTGAATTTCTTGCTAAAATAGTAGATGGCCTGTTCCTTCCGTCCTGATTCATCATGTTGCCCTAGCACACACCCCATAGATGTTTCTTGCACTGAGATGTACATCAACAAAGGTCGCCCTAGAGTAGGAGGGACTAAGACCGGTGGATTGAGCAGATATTGCTTGATTTTGTCGAATGCTTCCTGACAGTCTTTGTTCCACTTCTTCGACGTATCTTTCCTCAGTAGCTTGAATACCAGTTCACAGATAGGTGTGAGTTGAGCGATAAACCGACTGATATACTGTATTATCCCCAAAAAGCCCTGAACGTCCTTTTCTGTAACGGGTTCTTTCATCTCGAGGATATACTTAGTTTTCGCAGGATCTATCTCGATACCTCTTCTGCTGACGATGAACCCCAATAGCTTGCCTGATGTCGCCCCGAATACACATTTTTCCGAATTTAGTCTTAACCTGTACTTTCTGAGTCTGTCGAATAACTTCTTCAGATTTACCAGATGATCTTCTTCTATGCCGGATTGAGCGATCATGTCGTCTACGTAGACCTCCATTTCCTTATGGATCATATCGTGGAATAAGGCGGTCATTGCCCGTTGGTAAGTCATCCCTGCATTTTTCAGCTCGAATGGCATGACTTTGTAGTGAAAAGTACCCCATGGTGTGATGAACGCTGTCTTTTCTTGGTCTTCTTCTGCCATTTTTATCTGATTATAGCTTGAGAAGCCATCCATGAACGAGAACATGCCGTGCCCCGCTGTACTATCAACCAGAGTGTCGATGTGTGGGAGTGGAAAATCATCCTTAGGACTGGCCTTGTTCAAGTCTCGATAGTCAACACACATGCGCACTTTCCCGTCCTTCTTTGGTACTGGGACGATGTTAGCTAACCATTCCGGGTACGTAGAGACTGCCAGAAATCCCGCTTCAAACTGCTTCATGACCTCATCTTTGACCTTGAGGGTCCATTCTGACTTTAGTCTTCTCAGTTTCTACTTGATTGGCTTACTTCCCGAAGCAATGGGTAGCTTGTGTAAAACGAGATCTGTATCTAACCCTGGCATATCTCTGTATGACCATGCGAAGACGTCCTGATAATTCCGTAGGAACTCAACCATTTCTTCTTTCTGTTGTGACGTTAGTAGAGCTCCAATCTTGACAATTCGTGGGTCCTCTTCGGTACCAAGATTAATTGAGTCTGTATCCTCGATGTTTGGCTGAACACCTCTCTCGTGACGTTCTACCAAATCTTTGATTTCTTTTGGTGGTTATTCCATTTCGTCCTCAGACTCTTCTTCTATCCCCATGAGGTCGAAGTCGAGTTCAAGATCAAAATCATACTCGTCCCTTTCAAATTCTATTTTATCTGAGTACTCATTTAATAGAGACAGATCCCTTGAAAACTCTTTTTTTGGTTATTGAAAAATATGTATTTTTTTGTGATTTTGAAAGCTTTTTGATTTTTTTGGTTTTTAAGAAATTTTTGATTTTTTTGCCTTTTGAGAAATATTTGTTTTTTTGTGATTTTCTAGATACCTGAAATAAGAAGAACAATCATGCAAACTTGTTAATAAAGATAGGGAGCCCCCAAAATAGTCTTTACCTCAGGACGAGGGCTCGTTATGCTCCTCGGGCAAATTGATGTCGCCTAACGGCGTTTTTTTTTTAGGCCTCAACAGCCTCAATAGTTAACGGGAATTCTTCCCAGTTGTGTAATGTCTCCCCTTCTCTGAGGGGGCGGATGAGATAAGCATGTGATTCGTTGGATGATTTGGTTGGTGGTTCGGAGATGACCATGATCTCCGATTGATTGTTGTCAGGTTGGGGCATAGTCCCTCCCAAACTTGGTGGGATGATGACTGATGCCCAGTCGATACCCGATGAAAATGACGAGTTGTTCTCTCGGTTGTTAGTGACCTCCACTTTAGTGGGTTTTGGAGCAGTCTTTGATGGACTTTCATCGGAATCCCCATTGAATAGAACATCAATGCCTTCTTCAAAAGATAATTGGGACTCTACGATTGGGTCTTCTTGAATGTGCATTGGTTTAGGGTTTACCATTTTTGGCTTCTTTGCTGATGGCGGTTCTGATAAGTTGTCAGGTCTGATATGGGACTTCGAGAAGCTAACGCTGATGTGAGGGACTCGACCCAAATTCCAGATGTTCGGCTCACGGTTTTGCTTTCTTGCTAGCCAAAACTCCTTTTTCTTATCATTCATTTCTGCAATATCCCTCTTTGTGGGTCTAAACCCTAGACCAAAGTAAGGAGTATACTTCCTTGCTTTGACCGGTGTAGCTCTTCCTCTTCCTCCCGGTCCCAACCCTTGCTTGGGTCGATATCTCGATCTTTTCATAACCCGACCAATCATCAGGTTTGTTCTTGATAGCTTTGCCCTCAACTTCTCTTTCCCTTTCTCGATGTGATTGACGGCAGCGAATTGGTATGAATGGTAAAGTGCCTTGTCCTTTGTCATCTCTATATCAATGAATGACACATCTGGAGCTCTCCCAGCTGGAATAAGGTTCTCTGCCAATACTGATATCATCCTCTGCCCCATGATAAATTTGACTCTTTGGTGTAATGAGGAAGGTACAGCACCGGTAATATGGATCCAAGGTCTGCCCAGTAACAGGTTGAATGTCGTTGGTATTTCCATGACTTCAAATGTTACTTCGAAGGTGCAAGGACCTATTGTGATAGGTAAATCCACTTCTCCCAGGGAATCCCTTCTCGAACTGTCGAAGCCTCGGACAACCTTGTTATTGGGTTTCACATGTGACCAATCAGCGTTGAGTTTTCGAAAGGTTTCGAGCGGACAGACGTTAAGTGCTGAGCCATTATCAATCAGCACTCTAGCAACCATCATGACCTTGCATATGACCATAATGTTTAGTGGTTCAACGTGCCCCGTTCCCTCAGGCGTAAATTCATTTTCTGTGAAAGTAATGGGATTGGGGGCCATGATCTGACTGACTGTTTGTTCCAACTGTGCTGGTGTCGTGGTCGAAGGTACATGTGATTTCCCTAGAACTCTCAGCAATGCCTCTTGGTGCTCTTCTGATTTTTGCATCAGTCCCAGGATACTGATTTGAGCTTGCTGTTTGTTCAATCTATCTACTATATTATGCTCACTCTTGAGAATGAGCTTAACGAAGTCTGCAATTTCCTTGTCTGTGATCTTCACCTTTTCTTCTGTCTTCTCATCCTTATACAGCTTATCCTTCCCCTTTGCTTTTCTTTTTTCTTCATCTGTCCCCTCTTCTATCGTCTCTTCAGTTTCTACCCCGATGTTTTCCCCATTTTTTGGCAATTTTTGACATTTTTCTGCCCTTGTCATATGGCCAATATCAGCCACTATTATTTCTTTCATTGTTTCGACCCCCGTGGTGGTGATAGTGGTCTCATAGCTCCAGGGAACCGCCTTTTTGGAGCTATAGGGGAATGGTTTAGGTGAGCGTATGATTATGGGGTATGGATCGGGTTTCATATTGAGGATGAGGGGTGGTGGCGGCGATTTGAAGGTAGTGGTGGTGTATGGAATGACAAGTGGTGGACGTGGGGATGGAGTGTATGGTACGTGAAGGGGGGGTCGAGTTGATCCTTGAGAATATGGTGGTGTGCATGGTATAACAAGGGGAGGTCGGGTTGAACTTTGATGGTTGGATGATCTGCAAGGTATGACTAGAGGTGGTCGGGTAGCAGCATTTTGATGAGTGGGATGGATGGTAAGGTCGGCCATTCTGAGAGGCAATTGTAGATTCGGAGGTGGATTGGTTGTGTAATGGTTGACTGTGTTAACTGATGATACCCTTGATTCCTGGGTTAAGTGGACCCTAATTTTTGCCCCTATCGGTGCTATTAAATCAGAAGGATTGAAGTCGAGCTCTCCGCAAACGACATTTACCCTATGCCCACTCCCCTCTCCATTGTGAGTAGGTAGGGGGTTTTGATTGATATTTTGTTGTTGGGGCTGGTTGGTAGGCCCATCTAGGATAAAAGCCTTTTTATCAATTAGGTTATGTACTTGATGCTTGAGCTGCCAGCATTGGTCTATAGAGTGCCCTGGTACACCCATGTGGAATTCGTAGAATAAATTGGAGTTGTATCTTGGTCCTTTGGCAGCCTCCGGATTTGGCGGGCATTTTGTAAGATACTCACCCCTGAGTAAGATTGGCAGTAATTCTGATAATGTCATGGGTAACCTGGTAAATACTCTGTTCACTCTGTTGGGTCGTGCCTGCTAGTTCTGTCCGTATAGTGGTGCCTGCTGAGCCACCGGTGGAGGACTTGCCCTGAATTGGTTTTGAGGAGGAGGGTTCCATGTTGACGGTGCGGGTGCCCATGAAGTTGTCGGTGCTTGTGGTCTCGGTGCTGGTGAAGGGATGAAGAAGGGTCGATTTGGCTGTACGTTGTTGACCTGTGTTTCTTCCTTCTTCCTTCCCATGGGCATTGGCTTTCTCTGAGGAGGGATTCCTGTTATTGTCCCTAGACTCATGAAGTCAAAGATTAGACCAGTTCGGATCCCATCTTCGACCCGATCAGCCACTTGTACCAGGTTCGAGAATGTGCCTGTGATGTGCCCCACCAGATGAGTATAGAAAGCATGCCCTAGTATCGAGATAAACGTAGTGTTCATCTCTTGCTCTGTCATTGCGGGCCTTACTTGTGAGGCGGATTCTCGCTATCTCTGTGCATACTCTTTCACTGTTTCCCTCTACTTCCTTGTCATTTTGGCCATGTCGTTTCGATCTAACCCCGCATCAGTATTGAATCGGTAATTTTGCCAGAACATTTCGGCTAAGTCTTGCCAGTTCTTAATGAGTGAGTGATCTAGTCCAGAAAATCATTTGAGCGCCGGCCCGGTTAAGCTCCTTTGAAATAACTGTACCAACAACCTATCATCCTCGCCGTACGGGCACATAAAACCACAATACAACTTCAGATGCGACAGAGGACACCCTATTCCGTTATATTTTTCAAACTCCGGGCATTTGAACTTGGCCGGTAGATGAGCATTAGGGTAGAAGCACAAATCCTTGAATCGGGTTCCGCTCATAGTGTTGAGGCCCTTCATCCTCCTCATTTCTTCCTGTAAAGATTCGATTGACGAGACTATCGTTGTTCTTCTCACCGGAGTTAATAATAATCTTACGTTTACCTTACTTGTGGGGCAAGTAGGGGATCGAACCCAAGAGAAAGGAGGAATAGAGTTAAGCTAAGAAGATAAAATTCAAATTAACTAAAAGGAATTAAAACTGTTTTTCTTTGTATTTTTGAACTTATAAGAAAATGTAAAATTACTAGAAAATAAACTAAAGTAAATGAAATTAAAAGCAAGTAAACTTATGAAATTAAAACACCATTGGAGGTGGATCTACCTAGAACATGTTGATGAGCAATTCTTAGTTTCAAGCCTTTTTATAACTCAATCGTAAGGGCTTGGTGTTAGCTCCTTAGATCGGAAACTTTTGCAAATGAAATGAAATAAGGGAACATAAACAAAGTAAACTTCTTTGAAAACTTCTTACTACCAATTATCTAGTTTAAGCATACTTTATCTTGATCTAATCTAAGCATAAAGTATCTATATTAAGAATAAAAGATGCAAGAAACTTAAAGAGAATTCATAACCATTTTAAATAAAAGAAATGCATGAAATTAAAAATAACACAAGAACTTGCTCTAGACTTTTTCACTCTCCAATGGAGGGGAACTTAGCCTAATGTCATTGCAAGAGATGGAAGATAAGAGATGAAAGAACTTTTCTTCATTTCATGGAGAAAATTACAACTTCTTCTTCTACTTCTTACAAGACTAATTAGCCAAAAGAAAATAACTAGAAAATGAAAATACAAAAAATAAGAGAATAGGCAAAGAGCCTTAGATTAAAGGAGTCTTGGATAAGAAAACCAAGATGGGACCCTTTCTCTAGAAATGAAGGCTCTATTTATAGAGAAAAATGTGTGTAGAAGAGACTAAAAGTAGCCTCCACTTTTCTTTGCACAAAAAGATAAAAGAGGAGAAAATGAGTTAAGGATTAGGGCATTCCAAAGGATTAGGGCATTCCAAAATTGGCCCAAATGCTTTTGCCTTTAGATTTTGATTCCAAATTGTTGATTTTCTGCACAAGAAACACACATAATTAGATTTATCTAGTAAATGAATTTATTTATATATAATTAAGCCTAATTAACATGCAACGTGGTGGTTTGAGGCTTATCATGATTATTATCTTAATATGAAGAAATATGTATAAAAATCAAGATAAATATCCGGAAAATATGCGTATAATTGAGTGTTTGGAGACACTCATCACACCCCCAAAACTTATCTTTTTCTAGTCCCTAGAAAATAAAACTACCACTTTCGCAGGCACCTCGACTGCATTTAGCGAATGCAGCAAGCCCTTGAACCGCTAGGTTACCCCTAGTGGACGAGTTTGACTCGTGAGGGTTTACAGAAAATATACCCACAAAATTTGAAAACAACTTTGAAGTAAAAATAGTCAAAATCAAAACTTATATTGAAAAGCACAAGTCTTTTTTTTTTTTGACTTTGTCAATCAATTAAAAGTACTGCTTGGTATAGAGTCCCAACCCTTATTTCTCTACGACAAAATTTAGACTTAAATTGACCTTTGAGCGATAGTGATTCTAACTCAGAAATTTAAGAGATTCGATTTCCTAAAATGAGTTTCAACCTTCTAACTACTCAAGAATAACTGGAGTAACTTAGGGTTTAATTCTAAACATAGCATCCTGTCTGGGGTAGTGAGAAGTGTGGATATTCACTTTAGTACCTCTAAGGGGCTTTATCTGTGATATTCCAGTATACTCACATTTTTACACTTGATGGCTTTCACCCTACTAAAACTTTACATAAACTTTTAGATCTTTGACTTTTTTTTTTTTTTTTTTGAAAAGTCTCCTTTTTTTTCTATTACTTCTTCACTCTTTTTCTTAGAAAAATAGGTAGCCCTTTTCAAGGTACCCAGTCTATTTCAATGGTTGCTGTACAATGTGTATACAACCCAGTTCTATTTTTCTTCTAATCAGTCAACCAATTGAACAAGGAAGTCAAACTTCATCAAACCTAGTTTTTCCTTAAACTCTAGGTAGAAAGAAGGTAACAAGCTCTCTTAATATAATCTAGACTCTTGGTAATCTTATTAGAAGTGACTATAAACTAAAAGATAACTTTGCTCTAATTTTTGCCTAAGAGAAACACAAATGGGGACTCCAGATCATAGCTTCCAATGAAAGACTGATTAAATATTTTTAACTAAGTGCTTAAAAATACAAGCTAAGATTTTGAGCAAAATACAACAAATTCGCCAACTAAATATTTTTCAATATTTTTTTTTTTTGAAATAAGAAAATAATAAGTGGAAATCCGACCCATACACCCCCAAACTTAAACATTATATTGTCCTCAATATTTCAACATATACATGCAAAGGTAAAATTGAAATTAATAAAATGAAATGAAATGGGTTAGATAGCACCTGAGAAAGACCTTATAGTCCTGTTGATATTTAACACAATGTCCCTTGAAGTGCATGGATTGCCTCCCAAAAGCGCTAAGTTTAACGTCTTTGATGAGACTATCGTTGTTCTTTTCACCGGAGTTAATAATAATCTTACGTTTACCTTACTTGGGGGCAAGTAGGGGATCGAACCCAAGAGAAAAGAGGAATAGAGTTAAGCTAAGAAGATAAAATTCAAATTAACTAAAAGGAATTAAAACTGTTTTTCTTTGTATTTTTGAACTTATAAGAAAATGTAAAATTACTAGAAAATAAACTAAAGTAAATGAAATTAAAAGCAAGTAAACTTATGAAATTAAAACACCATTGGAGGTGGATCTACCTAGAACATGTTGATGAGCAATTCTTAGTTTTAAGCCTTTTTATAACTCAATCGTAAGGGCTTGGTGTTAGCTCCTTAGATCGAAAAGTTTTGTAAATAAAATGAAATAAGGGAACATAAACAAAGTAGAATTCTTTGAAAACTTCCTACTACCAATTATCTAGTTTAAGCATACTTTATCTTGATCTAATCTAAACATAAAGTATCTATATTAAGAATAAAAGGTGCAAGAAACTTAAAGAGAATTCATAAGCATTTTAAATAAAAGAAAGGCATGAAATTAAAAATAACACAAGAACTTGCTCTAGGCTTTTCCACTCTCCAATGGAGGCGAACTTAGCCTAATGTCATTGCAAAAGAGGGAAGATAAGAGATGAAAGAACTTTTCTTCATTTTATGGAGAAAATTACAACTTCTTCTTCTTCTACTTCTTATAAGACTAATTAGCCAAAAGAAAATAACTAGAAAATGAAAATACAAAAAATAAGAGAATAGGCAAAGAGCCTTAGATTAAAGGAGTCTTGGATAAGAGAACCAAGATGGGACCCTTTCTTTAGAAATGGAGACTCTATTTATAGAGAAAAATGTGTGTAGAAGAGTCTAAAAGTAGCCTCCACTTTTCTTTGCACAAAAAGATAAAAGAAGAGAATATGAGTTAAGGATTAGGGTATTCCAAAGGATTAGGGCATTCCAAAGTGTTAGGACATTCCAAAGTGTTAAGACATTCCAAAGTGGACCCAAATACTTTTGCCTTGAGATATTGATTCCAAATTGTTGATTTTCTGCACAAGAAACACACGTAATTAGATTTATCTAGTAAATGAATTTATTTATATATAATTAAACATAATTAACATGCAACAAGGTGGTTTGAGGCTTATCATGATTATTATCTTAATATAGAGAAATAGGTACAAAAATCAAGATAAATATCCAGAAAATGTGCGTATAATTGAGTGTTTGGAGACACTCATCAGTCTTTAGCTAGACGAAAACATAGTTAATTTTGATAGACGGGATCATTGAGAAAAAGAACTTCCTCTTGCGGAACATACTCGAGAAACAGTTTGAGACGTTGGCCATTCACTTTGAAAGTGGATCCGTCCTTAGGATTAAGGACTTCAACAGCACCATGGAGGTAGACTGTTTGGATAATATATGGGCCAGTCCATCGAGACTTAAGTTTTCTTGGAAAAAGGTGGAGTCTATTATCATACAACAAAACTCTTTGATTAGGAATAAAATTCCTCCTAAGAATGTGCCTATCGTGAAAGAATTTGATACGCTCTTTGTACCTTTTGGCACAATCATACGAATCATTTCTAATCTCTTCTAACTCGTCTAGTTGTAACTTTCGCTTCTCACCAGCTTTATCAAAATCAAAGTTGAGGCGCTTGATCGCCTAATATGCACGATGTTCTAGTTCTACAGGGAGATGGCAAGCCTTGCCAAAAAACTAACCGGTAAGGAGACATCCCTATGGGTGTCTTGAATGCAGTCCTATAGGCCCAGAGTGAATCACTCAATCTCAAAGACCAATCTTTCCTTGAAGGATTGACTGTTTTTTCTAAAATAGTTTTTATTTCCCTCCACTTGCCCACTTGTTTGTGGGTGGTAAGGTATGGCAACCTTATGCGTTATGAGGTATTTATTCATCAACGCAGCAAAGATCTTGTTGCAAAAATGTGAGCTACCATCACTTATGATAGCTTGCGGAGTACCGAATCTTGAAAAAATCGTCTCCTTGATGAATTTTATCACAACCTTGTGATCGTTAGTTCTACATGCCACAGCTTCGACCCATTTTGACACATAGTCAACGACAACTAGGATGTATTGGTAACCCTGGGAGATAGGAAAGGGTCCCATGAAGTCTATACCCCACATGTCAAAAATTTCGATGATCAGGATAAGATTTTGAGGCATTTCATTTCTCTTAGAGATTTTTCCTATTCTCTGACATCTATCACAAGATTTGCTAAACTCAAGGGCATCACGAAAAATACTAGGCCAGAAAAAACCGCATTGTAAGATTTTCATGGCAGTCTTCTTACCACTGAAGTGCCCTCCGCAAGTATGATTATGGCAAAACTCTAGGATATTGACTTGCTCACAGGTTGGAATACAACGTCTAATGATTTGATCGGGATAATACTTAAATAAGTATGGCTCATCCCAGAAATATCATTTTATTTTTGACAGAAGATGAAGTTTCTCTTGACTAGTCATTTCGACTGGAAATTGACCTGTAACTAGGTAGTTGACAATGTCCGCATACCATAGAGCATTGGCTTGAGAGATTTGCATAAGTTGCTCATCGGGAAAGGATTTAGAGATGGGTAAGGATTCCTCGGATGGCTTGTTAACTATCCTAGACAAGTGATCAGCTACGACATTTTCTGCCCTTTTTTTGTCTCGGATCTCTAGATCAAACTCTTGTAGAAGTAGAATCCAACGGATTAACCTTGCTTTAGCATCTTTCTTTGCTAGAAGGTACTTCAATGCTGCGTGATCTGTGTAAATCACAACTTTAGATCTTATGAGGTAGGGACGGAATTTTTCAACGGCATAGACCACTGCTAGCATTTCCTTCTCTATTGTAGAGTAGTTAAGCTGAGCATCGTTAAGGGTTTTACTAGCATATTGGATAACATGAGGTTGTTTTTCAATTCACTGACCCAAAACAGCGCCTATTGCATAATCTGAAGCGTCGCACATAACTTCGAATGGAATGCTCCAGTTTGGAGGTTGAATAATGGGTGCCGAGGTTAACTCGGACTTGAGCTTGTTGAACGCAGAGAGACATGACTCTGAAAAGTCAAAAGGAACATCCTTTCCCAATAGCTCACATAAAGGCTTCGAGATTTTCCCGAAATCTTTAATGAATCTACGATAAAATCCCGCATGGCCTAGGAATGACCTAATTTCTTTGACCGTTCTAGGAGGTGGTAATTTTTCAATTAGACCTACCTTTGCCTTATCTACCTCAATCCCCTTAGCAGAAACAATGTGCCCTAGCACAATCCCCGATGTTACCATGAAATGGCATTTTTCCCAATTGAGGACTAGATTGACCTCTTTGCAACGTTGAAGGACCAAAGTCAAGTGATGGAGACATTCCTCAAAACTTGGTCCGAAAATTGAAAAATCGTCCATGAACACTTCGAGATATCTTTCTAGCATGTCGGAAAATATACTCATCATGCACCGTTGAAAAGTAGTAGGTGCATTGCACAATCCAAAAGGCATGCGATGATACGCGAAAGTTCCAAAGGGACAGGTGAAAGTTGTTTTCTCTTGATCGATTGGAGCAACAGGTATTTGGTTGTACCAGGAATAACCATCTAAGAAATAATAGTAAGAGTGTCCTGCTAGACGCTCTAACATTTGATCAATGAAAAGTAAGGGAAAATGATCCTTAGGAGTCATCGAGTTGAGTTTCCTATAATCGATACACACTCTCCATCCATTTTGGACTCGAGTGGGGATTAATTCGTTGTCTTGGTTCACTACCACAGTGATACCAGATTTCTTAGGAACTACTTGTATAGGACTCACCCAACGACTGTCAGAGATAGGATAGATAATACCCGCATCTAGCAATTTCATCACTTCCATCCGAATCACGTCTTTCATGACAGGATTTAGTCGTCTCTGAGGTTCTAAGGAAGGTTTAGCAAAATCCTCTAAACGAATGTGGTGCATCACCACAGATGGACTAATTTCCTTGATGTCAGCTATGCTCCAACCAATAGCTTCTTGATGTTCCCTTAATACTCCTAACAACTTTCCCTCTTGCATCTCATTGAGGTAAAAGGAAATGATCACGGGCAAGGTTTGATTCTTGCCAAGAAATGTATATCTCAAGGTCTCTGGAAGCGATTTGAGTTCTAATTTTGGAGGCTCGACATGAGAAGGAACAAGATTTGATGTGCGCACAGGAAGACTTTCAGCTTTTGCGTGCCACCCAATAGAATCTAAGAGTGAAACGGATTCAAGCAAAGCATTGACTTCGCTTATAGACTCTTCTACGTCCAAGTCAAGGCCAAAGTGAGCCAAACATTTCGTTAGGGGATCAGAATACCCTAATTCTTGATACGTTTGATTGACTAGCGTATCTATCATGTTCACTTCCTCCATACCATCATCTACATCAATTCCTTGGAAATTGTGGAAGACGTTCAGTTTCACTTTCATATCCCCAAATGCTAAAGTCATAATTCCGTTTCTACAACGAATGACTGCGTCAGACGTGGCTAAGAATGGACGTCCTAAGATGATAGGAATATGACTATTCGAATTGATGACTGGCTCTGTGTCTAAGACAACAAAGTCAACAGGGAAATAGAAATCTTTAACTTTAACTATCACATCATCAACTATACCCTTTGGAATTTTTATGGATCTATCGGCTAGACTCAACGTGATATCGGTGGGTTTCAAAACCCCCAAACCTAATTGTTTATAAACCGAATATGGTAAAAGGTTCACATTAGCCCCTAAGTCTAAGAGACATTTTTCGACCACTTGATTTTCAATATGAATAGAAATTGTTGGACATCCAGGATCCTTAAATTTTGGTGCAATCGTTTGTTGGATGAGCGACGAAGCTTGGACTGCCATGATAGCTTCCCGAGGAAACGGTGTTTTCCTTTTAGTTGTGGTCAAATCCTTTAGGAATTTCGCATAAGAAGGTATCTGCTTAATGACATCTAGGAATGGGATATTGATATGCATATTTTTGAAGACTTCTAAGACACCCTCAAACTGCTTACCTTTTTTAGAATCTCTAAGGCGATGGGGAAATGGAGCTTTTGGAATTAGCAAAATGATAGGAGGATTTTCCAAATCTTTCTTCTTCTCTGTTGGAAACTCTATGGCTTCTTTTTGAATTTTGTCTTTCTCTAGGACTTTTTCTCCCGTGTCAATAGGTTGGACCTTGTTGTCCACCTTCTTTCCCAACGCAAGGTGTGGATAGCCTGGACTGAGTCTTGTGGAGTTCTAGAATGGCTTCCTACTTCGTATTGACCTTTTGATCCGTTTGGAATCAAAGGTTGACCTCTAGGATTAGGGATAGTTTGACTAGGAAATTGACATTTCTCTCTCCCACTCAAGGAGAGTGCTAACTGTCCCAACTGAACTTCCATCTTAGTTATAGATTGCACAGTGACCTGGTTAATCTAAGTTTGATTTTGATGGGTTTACATTTGAGTTTGGATGAATTGTTGTTGCTGTCTCATCAACTCGGCAATCATAGATTCTAAGGAGGACTGTTGTTGGGCAGGCTGCTGGTAATTGGTCATGGGATCTGGTATGATGGCTCTGCAATCTATAGATTGTTGGGGTTGATAAGGGACTTGAGGAACAATAGCTTGATTTGTGGAAGAACCAGATTGCCTAGGAAAACTCCTATTGTAACCTGACGGACCACTAGATTGAATAGGTTCGTTCTGTCTGTATGAGAAATTAGGATGGAACCTATTATCTGGGTGATACGTTTGGCTAAAAGAGTTTGGAGTTGGCTTCCTAAAAGCACTATAGTCATTAATCGCATTTGCTTGTTCAGCTTTGATTTGAGGTAAAGTGGGACAACACTCGACCAAATGGTCGTTGCCGTCGCATATGACACACAAAGAACTCGATTGGACAGTCACTTGCGAAATTGTATGAGGGTCTAGGTGAGGTTTGGATGCTGAGATGGTAAAGGCATCTAACTTCTTCGTGAGATTATTCATCCCACACACTAGACTAGACATGACATTTTTGAGATCAGGGTCTGCCTTCATCTCATACATGCCTGTCTTCCTAACTGGATCGTCTATCAAAATCTTCCTGGTTAGTGCTCCAATTTTTAGCACTCTCAGCTAACTCTACGAGGAAATCAAACGTTTGGTTGGGAGTCTGGTTCATGAATTGACCCTTATGCATTGACTCGACTAAGGTATGTTGATTCATTATTAATCCTCTATAAAAACTTTGCACCAACTGTGCTTTGTCAATGCCATGGTGTGGGCACTTGACCAATAAATCATTGAATCTTTCCCAAGTTTGGGAAAATTCATCATCAGGATGGGCTCTAAAATTTCTAATAGAGTCCTTCATTTTCTCAGTTTTGGCCACGGGGTAGAATTTGGCCATAAATTTCTTGGATAGAACATCCCAGGTAGATATGGAATTGGGAGTTAGGGAGTTCAACCATGCAGCTGCGTGGTCTTCCAGGGATAACGGAAACAGAATAAGTTTGATACTCTCCTCATCTAGATTCTGATTTCTAAAAGTTTGATATATAGTCAAGAATCGATTAAGATGGGTGTAAGGTTGTTCACGCTCAAAACCGTGGAACTTAGGGAGCATATTAATGGTGGTAGCCCTAATTTCAAACTGAAGTGCATTGTTTAATGGTAAAACACTGCACGTAGGAGGAGATGTGGCAGCTGGAGCGAAGAGCTCATTGAGAGTTCGCTCTCGATCACCCATCATAACTACTGATGGTGTCTTGCGTATCTTACTGATGGTACGCTCGATCTCAGGATCAAATGGTTCTAACACGTTATTTTGTGAACGTCTACCAAGCATGCAAATCACATAGTCGATCAAACAATCACAAAAATAAAAGACTGGACCTAGATAGGTTGCCTAAAGCTAGACAGCTCCTAACTGGTTAGAAATAACTCAACTAGCCTTCCAACTCGGTTCTATGAAGTCAAGTTTGAATCATTCGAATCTCCAGATCGGAGGAGGCGCACAATGCATAAGTAAGGGCATGCTTAAATACCTTCCTTTCTTGAATAGACTGAGTCTATCCCCTCAAAGGGCAAGATCTTACTAGATACAAAAGATGACTAAGAAGCGCAATTGGCACAACTTGAAGCGAAATTTCTCCTATTGAGCTCGTGGGCCCTATAGTCAAGTCTAATTGATTTTAATTAATTTGATTAGATGACTAGTGAGTATATTATCCTAATTAAAGCAAAGAATTGGTAATGACTTCCAATCCTTATCTTATCATGCCATCCCTAGGAGAGGGGTGCTCTTTACTACTTAATTAATTATTCCAAGTGTGTGCAAATTGGAAAAGTAACATATAAAGACAAGGAGTAACCCACTAGCAAAGAGAGGCGTGGGTGTTTCGAGATTACCTCCCGTGCTAGACGAGGTGAAGACGGTTTGAGTCGACTTAGGCCACCAACTCCAATTTTGGTGTGCAAACCTAAGGAGCCGTGACGGTATTGTCCAACCGTCGTCCTTCCTTAGTCTATTACAATCCAAGCCTTCTTGGATAATTAAAAAAAATTACAAAGAATCTTATACAAGTGTTTCTAAAACAGAAAAATAAACCTAACTAAAGATTAAAGGAAATTGAAAGAAAAGAAGAAAAAAAAAATGGTTCACCTACAAGAAGCAAAACAGAAATGTTAGTAGAAATGATAGTAAACGGACTCAAAAATAGAATCTGACTTACCACAATCTTACTGACTTTGTCACATTTTATAGAAAATTTCGTTCTACCCCAAATTGATATACACTAATAGATAATCGGAGATCGGAGTAGAAAGTTACAGTCAGTTTAAGTTCTGCTGTCTAGGGTGAAAAAGAAAACAGGAATGACTTTTTTTTTTTTCAATGTTTTTTTTTTCTTCTTTCTTCTCTCTTAAAACCTCAAGAACACTTGAACTTATAGAAAGAAACCAAAAGAAAAAATAAAATAAAATAAAAATGAAAGAAATTTTAAATCAAAACTTACCACTACTACCTTTACCTTTCCCCGGCAGCGGCGCCAAAATTCTGGTGCGACTATCGTTGTTCTTCTCACCAGAGTTAATAATAATCTTACGTTTACCTTACTTGTGGGGCAAGTAGGGGATCGAACCCAAGAGAAAGGAGGAATAGAGTTAAGCTAAGAAGATAAAATTCAAATTAACTAAAAGGAATTAAAATTGTTTTTCTTTGTATTTTTGAACTTATAAGAAAATGTAAAATTACTAGAAAATAAACTAAAGTAAATGAAATTAAAAGCAAGTAAACTTATGAAATTAAAACACCATTGGAGGTGGATCTACCTAGAACATGTTGATGAGCAATTCTTAGTTTCAAGCCTTTTTATAACTCAATCGTAAGGGCTTGGTGTTAGCTCCTTAGATCGGAAACTTTTGCAAATAAAATGAAATAAGGGAACATAAACAAAGTAAACTTCTTTGAAAACTTCCTACTACCAATTATCTAGTTTAAGCATACTTTATCTTGATCTAATCTAAGCATAAAGTATCTATATTAAGAATAAAAGGTACAAGAAACTTAAAGAGAATTCATAACCATTTTAAATAAAAGAAAGGCATGAAATTAAAAATAACACAAGAACTTGCTCTAGGCTTTTCCACTCTCCAATGGAGGGGAACTTAGCCTAATGTCATTGCAAGAGATGGAAGATAAGAGATGAAAGAACTTTTCTTCATTTCATGGAGAAAATTACAACTTCTTCTTCTTCTACTTCTTACAAGACTAATTAGCCAAAAGAAAATAACTAGAAAATGAAAATACAAAAAATAAGAGAATAGGCAAAGAGTCTTAGATTAAAGGAGTCTTGGATAAGAAAACAAAGATGGGACCCTTTCTCTAGAAATGAAGGCTCTATTTATAGAGAAAAATGTGTGTAGAAGAGACTAAAAGTAGCCTCCACTTTTCTTTGCACAAAAAGACAAAAGAGGAGAATATGAGTTAAGGATTAGGGCATTCCAAAGTGGGCCCAAATGCTTTTGTCTTGAGATTTTGATTCCAAATTGTTGATTTTCTGCATAAGAAACACACGTAATTAGATTTATCTAGTAAATGAATTTATTTATATATAATTAAGCCTAATTAACATGCAACGTGGTGGTTTGAGGCTTATCATGATTATTATCTTAATATGGAGAAATAGGTATAAAAATCAAGATAAATATCCAGAAAATATGCGTATAATTGAGTGTTTGGAGACACTTATCATCGATCTGCTGAGCCAGTTTTTCGTCTGTTGCACTTTTGGCTTCTGTAACTCTGTACTCACATTCATCGTCGGGAATGACCACTGGGGGTGGTCGGTTCTGCGGAATATAGAGTGGAGGCCCCTGGTATTCAGGTACTGCAGGTGGCATTGTAGTCTGTGGTCCTTGTGGAGGTTGCTCGGGTAACTCTTGATTCGACCCTGATACGTGCTGCTGTATCATTTGAGCTTGTATGATGCTGGCATTGGCTAACACAGTACTTACTATCTTTTCTTGCCTCTCAATTATCTTTAGTAGTGCTGTTATCTGCGGGTCGATACCTGACGCTTCGGTCACTGGAGGTTGTGTCGGTTCGGAAGAACTCATGGTGACGGTAGACGATCTGAGAAAATAGGGAGGTACTTCTGGCTGCTTGTAATTCTTTCACTTGGCCACCTGTGGGTACAGACAACCAAGCGTTACTATCTTATTAACAAAAATAAAGGTGCATGATGTTTTATTAAGTCGGGTAAAGTTGTTTATTATGAGTTTTAGCGAAAAGGTAATTTCTCGATGCGGAGCCGGCATAAACACGGAGTTGGAAAAATATTTTACAACAAAATTACATCAGCACGGAGCTGGCATTGACACGGAGTCAGCATCAACACGGAGTTGGCATCAGCACGGAGCTGGCATCGACACGGAGTCGGGAGAACACTTTGAAAGCAGAATTATCTCAACACGGAGCTGGCATCGACACAGAGTCGACATCAACACGGAGTTGGCATCAGTACGAAGCTGGCATCGACACGGGGTCGGGAAAATATTTTGAAAAAGTAATTTCATCAGTACGGAGTTGGCATCAGCACGGAGCTGGAAAAATATTTTTAAAAAGTAATTTCATCAGCACGAAACTGGCATCAGCACGGAGCTGGGAAAACATTTTGAAAAAGTAATTTCATCAGCACGAAGCTGGCATCAGCATGGAGCTGGAAAAGTATTTTTAAAAAATAATTTCATCAGCACGGAGCTGGCATCGACACGGAGTCGAGAACGCATTTTGAAAAAGTAATTTCATCAGCACGGAGCTGGCATCGACACGGAGTCGGCGTCGACACGGAGTCGAGAAAACACTTAAAAAGTAATTTCATCAGCACGGAGTTGGCATCTACATAGAGTAGAGAAAACACTTAAAAAAGTAATTTCATCAGCATGGAGCTGGCATCGACACGGAGTCGGAAAAACATTTGGAAGAAGTAATTTTTGAGATAAATCGATTTGGAATAACCCATGTTTTTAGTAGCCTCCAATTCAATTCTCTGAAATCATCGCCGGCCAGGCAAATCTCCAAGGAAGAGGCGGCGCACAATGGCACTCTTAAATCACCTTGTTCCCTGAATAGATGTAGTCTATCCCCCTCATATCAACAGGGTAAGATCTTTCTAGGCACCGACTTTGATCAAGGACTGCAATTGGTACTTTTTTTAAAATTTTGTTTTTTTTTTTTGTTTTTTTTTTGTTGAGAAAGTTGAATGCATTCGAGTTGATTGATTGGTTGTTATCTTTGTTAGGTTATGAACTCGGGTCGGGATCAAATATGGATCCGGGTCTTAGATTTGGGTCGTGAACCCAATTGAAAAATAGATCTGGGTCGTAACCCAGTTTGATTGGATCTGAGTCGTTGGTCCAATTGACATGGATCTGGGTCATGGACCCAGTTGTCATGGATCTGGGTCATGGACCCAGTCGGATTGAATCTGGGTCGTGGACCCAGATGGAAACGGATCTGGGTCGTAACCCAGTTGGAAATGGTTCTAGGTCGTAACCCAGTTGGGTTGGATTTGGGTCGTGGACCCAGTTGATAGTGGATCTGGGTCGTAAACCTAGTTGGATGGATCTGGGCCGTGAACCCAGTTTGATAAGGTCTAGGTCCTGGACCCAGTTGGATGGGGTCTGGGTCGTAACCCAGTTGAACGGGCCTGGGTCGTGGACCCAGTTGGGTTGGATCTGGGTTGCGGATCCAGTTTGGATGGGTGCGGGTCGTGGACTCGGTTTAAATGGATTTGAGTGGGGACCCAGTTCACAAAATCATTTTGAGTCGAAAAATCTGCAAATTCTACACTTCCCTTTTTTCTTCCTTTTTCTTTTTTGTTTTGTTTTTGTTTGTTTGTTTGTTTGTTTTTTTTTATTTTTTATTTTGCTTTGTATATATTTTTTCGAAACCCACCTTACTTAAATTGCCCCAAAACATAGGATTTTCCTGGGGTACCATTACCGTTTGATCGATTATAAGTGGGACCCTTCAAACATGACCTGTCGAGTTCATTCAATGGCATCGAGTTCACTCTGGTCCGTGCTGACGTCACGGATGTAATTTATCTTTTGTTATTCGTGTCTTGGGCACGGATGAGACATTCACTGTTTCAACCATGTCTAAAACACGGATGAGGCGCCCATTGTTTTAACCGTGTTCCCAACACGGACGATGCACATTTTAGTCTATCCGTGTCATGGGCACGAACCAGAATGAAATCCAGTTTCTGGAAATTCACAGAATTGTTTCTTTGCCCCTATTTTCAATGTCCCCTCACTATTTTCGCTTTCTTATTGTTTTTTTTTTTTTTTTGTTTTAAATGATGTCACATGCACTTCTCCTTTTTACCTAAGGGAGGATAAAAAATAAATTGAAAGCATCTACCTAGTGAACTAGGGGTGCCCCTTTGGGCTTACAACTTGGGCTTCGAGGCCCGACTACAACATGTACACTTACAACATTGCTTGGGGGTCAATATAACATTAAGAATTTGTGTCCTAACTTATCTAGCCGGGCATATGCATGAGTTTCATAGGTGGCTTCACGGCTACCCGATCTTCAAACCTCGATGCATACCAAAATACACACGTCGTTGGTTGGTGATCGGGTTTGATGTGTTCATTCCCGACACTTGAAATAACGATCTCAAGCCGTAGAACTACTAAGCATCGGGGCTATGCTCGCAAGTACACACGTGCATTTTCATTCATTATTCTTCATCGACCCCCTTACAAATGCATCATACAAGCAACGAAAAATAAATAAATAGTACAATGGACCTTGCAACAAAATAGAAAAAAACACAAGAAACCACAAACAAATGATGTTAGTAAACACAAATCAATTTTTTTTTCTTTTTAAAATAATTGAGTTATCACGAGGGATGAGCCGTGGTTCCCCAGTGGAGTCGTCAGTTGTAGACAAGTGGATTTTCGTCGTTAGGACGGCCACATCTACGATGATTTGGAGTCGCCACCATTCAAGTTATAAGTGGGTGTGAATGGTCACCCGATGTACATTTTACGAAAAGTGACATTTTGTGGCGTTGGTGACTCATAATGGATAAGGGTTGATCAAACCTAGAGGTTTGAGTAAGCGGCTCGGTTGGAGAAAAGGGAAGGGGTTAGGCACCCTTTTTTCCCTGCCAAGTAACGGTAACCACAACATAACTCGGTCGTTTTGATTTAAAATAAATGATGAGAAGGTGCCACGTGGATGCATTTGTACCCTAGATGGGACTTGTTTTTGGCTCGATCATAGGATCATCTCATTGACGGAGATGATCCTTGTGAATCTAAGCCTTAAAGGCTATTCATTTAAAAAGATAAAATAAAGTAGAAGAGGGGGATGTTAGAAGAGGGTAGAGGAGAAGGTTAGAGAGAGAGAGAGAGAGAGGAGAGGGAAGTCTAAAACCCACCTTGAAGCTTCTTTCCTCTTCTTTCTTCTTCTTCTTGATCTTCTTAAGTTCTTAGTGAGTTGAGAATGAGACTTTCCCTTTTTAGAATATGATATGAGAGAGTAGTGAGAAGGAGTAGAGAGAGTAGATTTTTTCTTAGGATGACTTGGTAACCCCTTGGTAATAATTGGTAAAAAAATTAGGGAGGAGGGGGGGTATTTATAGGAGTTGGGAGGAGGTTTGGGGTATAATGGGGTTAAATTTTGAAAGGAGTGATAATGGCATGGGTTTTAGAGATGGAAGGTTTGAAATTTGGAATACAAGTGAGAGTATTTGTGTAAAGGATGAAAATGGGTGAGGTTTTGACCCAAATGGGTTAGATCCTACCCAAATCCATTTGGATAGAGTGTTTGGTGAGATGAGATGAGTGATGGTTGATGGGTGTAAGAGGGTTGTTAAGCAAAGGAGTATTAGGTTGGTTGATGAGGTGAGGTGTGTAGATCTTGGAGAATGGGTTGTGTAAGAGGTTGTTAAATTGATTTTTGGGAGGGGATAGGGGATGATGCCATGTGGCATTTATGATGAGAGGATGAGGTGATGAGATTGGTTGATTGGTTAATGGTGGTTTTTTGATTAGAGATAAGGGTGTGGGTAAGTTGGTTGATGATGAAGGAGGTATGGGTTGAGGTGATTTTGTGGGAGTGTTTTAAGGAAAGTAATGGGTGTAGATATGGGTTGTGATGTGGGTGGTTGTTGCTGTTAGAGAGTGATGGTGTGTTAGGGTATGTTGAGTATGGGTTGTGATGTTGGTAGTTAGAGAATGAGGATAGATTAGGTTAGGGTAGGGTATGGGTTGAGGTGATTTTGGAGAGAGGTGATGTGGGTTAGATGAGTTGTTTAGAGAATGGTGATGGGGGTGGGTGATTAGATGAGAGAGGTAAAGGGTGGTGATGACATGTGTCATCTTTTGATATTGAGGGGTTGATTGGTTGATGTGGGTAATGGGTAATGGGTTAAGGTTATGGGTTAGGAAATGAGTTGGATATGGGTTATAGTTAGTGGGCATTTAAGTGTTGGGCTTGGGTTTAGGCGGGTTGTGGGTTATATAACGTTTGTTTGTGGGTTGGATTTTTGAGAGAGGGTAGGTGTTACGGTTTAGGTAACATGGGATTGATTTTGGGTTAAGGATAAGATTGGAAAATAGGTTTAGGAAAGAGTTGAGGCCTTGTGGGCTTTAGGTGGGTTTAGGGTATTTGCGAATTTCGACGCGGAGCGGTGGATGATAGATGAAGGGTAGGTCTCCTAAGTCTCACCTTTTTAATTTTTTTAAATTTTTTGTATTTTTGAAGTTATTGATTTGATCAAAAATGCCATGTGTTGGCAAATCAGGCCTTTCAGGCTCGTTGAAGGATTTCATCGATCGTTCGGTTTCTCTTGGATATAAAGGAGGCGCGGTGAGGTTGAACATGTGTATGATGGGTCGTAACCCTTCTTGTAGGTCCCTTAAACCATTGGAAGGTCTTAGGGGCCTTGGCTCGATCAAATTGTCATTTTTCACTGATTTGGGCCTTTGAGACCCATTGACAAATTTTGTTGGGAAATTGATATTTTTGGATTTTGATAGTGAAGTGGGTATATAGAAGTATACCGGATCTTTCCATGTGGGCCTGCTAGACCACGAGGTGGTCTTAAGGGCATCAATTTGATCAAAAATGTCAAAATTTTGTGATTTGGGCCTTTGAGGCCCATTGGCACCTTTTGTTGAAAAACTGCTGTTTTTGGGCCCCTTTTGAGTATTGGCCCGTTCAAATTGGGGTGTCTACAAGCTCAACGTCGACTGGACGCATGTCCAACCCAACAATAAGGTCGTTCGAGGTTTCGATAGTTCAAGAAGGGATTCCCTGTGAAAAGTGGACTTACCAATCACTATAGGCTCTTGTATGTTCGAAATAACATTTGAGATCATGGAAATCCCGACAACATTCAACCCTTTGTTAAGAAGGCCATAGATCCACATTGTTGGGACAATACCTTCCTCTTTGCACCAAAGAGTCAAATTTATCATACGATAGAGGATGATATATGTCTTAGCAAAAAACCTTATCCCGGTTGGGAGAGCTCCGGACGTTCCTTTCATAGGCATAGAATTGATGAAGGATAATGTATTATACAATTCCTATCAATTCGCTACTGTTAATCAAGTCGACAAGGGAAAGGAGAAGGTAAAAGTAGAATTATCATGGGTAAATCTGATGATCAGACAGATTTTGAAGAAAGCAGGTTACCGACCCAGATAAGGGTCAGGACTAGAAGAAAAAGGAAAAGCCACACTGGTCGTAATAAAGAAACACACCCCTTATTTCGGTTAGGGGTTCAGATCTACGAAAAAGAATATATCAGATATGACCGACAAAAAAAGGGAACTCCGATTAGTAATAAAATAAAACCATGAATCAAATGTATAGAATCTAGGAAAAGTTCCTCATATCGGCGTCAACTTTCCAAAATCACAAATTAGACTTGACAACTTATCGAAACCACTGTCGCCAAAGCCAGCCAAAAAGCCAAGAATAGTAAATCTCAAATCCAAGCACATTCAAGAAGACTCAGTTGTTGAGTCCCAACCATCCCTCATGGAAGGCATTGAAGTCTTATTCAATGGGGATTCCAACGAGAGTCTACAAGAGACAACAAGAGAACCTATAAAAGTGAAAGTCGTTGGAAGTAAAAAGAATGAATCAACTTTCCCCATTAGTATCGACTAGCCATCAGTCATCATCCCACCAAGCTTGAGAGGGACCATGCCCGACTCTAATAGCAGTAAATTAGAGGTAATGGTCATCTCCAAACCACCAAAAGAACCACCTTCTCACCTTATCTGCCTCATCAAAGAAGGCAAAGTCTTGTACAATTAGGAAGAAGTCCCTTTAACCCTTGAGGCGGTAGCAACTTAGAAAAATGTCGTTAGAAAAATCTAATTTGCTTGAAGATTATAACGAGCCCTCGTCCTCAGGAAAAGATTATTTTAAGAACTATCTTTACTAATGAGTTTGCATGATTGTTCTTTTTATTTCAGATATCTAAAAAGTAATAAAAAAACAAATATTCCTAAAAAAAAAAAAATCAAAAACATTTAAAAATAAAAAACCTTTCAAAATTGCAAAAAAATATATACTTTCGAAAAATCAAAAAAAAAAATTCAAGGGATTTTTCTCGATTAAATGAGTACCCAGATAAAACGAAGTTTAAAAAAGACAAGTATTATTTTGATCTTGAACTCGACTTTGACCTCATGGGGATCGAAGAAGAGTCTAAGAACGAAATGGAGTACCCACTTAAAGAAATCAAAGACTTGGTAGAATATCATGAGAAAGGTATTCAGCCAAACATTGAGGATATATTCATCAATTTTGGTATTGAAGAGGACCCACAAATCATCAAGATCGGAGCCATATTAACACGACAACAAAAGGAAGAAAATTATCAAACTCTTACAAAATTATCAAGACATCTTTACATGGTCATACAGAGACATGCCTGGTTTAGACATAGATCTTGTCGTCCACAAACTACTAATCGATCTCGAAAGTAAGCCGATCAAGCAAAAATCGAGAAGATGGAAATTAGAATGGACTTTCAAGGTCAAGGATGAGGTCATAAAGCAATTCCAAACAGAATTCCTTGTAGTTTCTACATACCCCGAGTGGCTAACTAATGTTGTCTTAGTACCTAAGAAAGATGGGAAGGTACCCATGTGTGTTGACTATCAAGACCTAAACAAAGCTAGTCCTAAGGATGACTTTCCACTACCACACATCGATACTTTAGTTGACAATATAGCATGGCATGGCATGTTCTCGTTTATGGATGGTTTTCCAAGCTATAACTAGATAAAAATGATAGAAGAAGATTAAGAAAAGATCACATTCATCACATCTTAGGGCACTTTCCACTATAAAGTCATGTCATTTGAGTTAAATAACATAAGGGCAACTTATCAACGTGCGATGACTGTATTATTCCACAACATGATCCATAAGGAAATGGAGATTTACGTAGATGACATGATCTCTAAATCTGGTATAAAAGAAAATCATCTAGTAAATCTCAAGAAATTGCTCGACAGGCTAAAAAAGTATAATTTAAGGCTCAACTCGACAAAATGCATATTCGAGGCAACATCGGGCAAGTTATTGGGGTTCATTATCAGTAGAAGAGGCATCGAGATAGATCCAACAAAGACCAAATATATCCTCAAGATAAAGTTGCTCATTTCAGAAAAAGATGTTAGGGCATTTTTGAGGAAAATACAATACCTCAATTGATTCATTGCCTAACTCATGCCCATCTATGAGCCAATAAGCTACTCAAAAAGGACACGTCAAAGAAGTGGAACAAGGACTATCAGGAAGCGTTTGACACGATCAAACAATATCTACTTAAATCACCAGTCTTGGTCCTTCCTACGCTAGGAAGACCTCTGCTGATGTATTTTTCAGTGCAAAAGACATCAATGGGATGCGTACTAGGGCAACATGATGAATCATGACAAAAAAAACAAGTCATTTATTACCTCAGCAAGAAATTTACTAAGTACAAAGTAAAATATTCAACGCTTGAGAAGACTTGTTGTGCACTAGTATGGGCATCTCAATGACTGTATCATTCTTTGCTTAGTTACTCGACCATACTCATCGTCAGGATGGACCCCCTAAAGTATCTTTTTGAGAAACCAACGCTAACCAGTCACACCACAAAATGGAAATTATTGTTATCAGAGTTTTAAATTACCTATGTCACTCAAAAAGCCATCAAGAAACAAGCCATCGTTGACCACTTAACTGAGCACCCGTTGCCTGACTACGAAACATTAAAGACAAACTTTCCTAATGAAGCCATATTACTCACTGAGGTTGAGGATGATGACAAATAACTAGGCTAGAAAATATACTTCGATGGAGCAGTAAATCAGAAAGGAAATGGAATAGAGACAGTTTTGATCAAGCCGGATGGAGTATCCCACATACTAATTGCCATCAGATTATAGTTCCAATGTTTCAACAATGAGACAGAGTACGAGGCATGCATAGCATAATTGAAAGCGACACTAGATCTCGAGGTAGATGAAATCAACGTATTCGAAGATTCAAGCCTAATAGTTTATCAAATGACTGGAGAATGGAAGACTCGAGAGCAAAGATTGATCCCTTACCACAAGTATCTCAAAGAAGTAAGTTCAAGCTTCAACAGGATTTTGTTCACATATATGCCGAGAGCTAAGAACCAATTTGCAAATACATTAGCTACACTCGCTTCCATGATCAACATCTTCAAAGACTTAGTCATCGATCCCATTGAAATCGAAATTTAAGATGAGCCGGCCTATTGTCTACCCATCGAAGTAGAACAGTCCGGAGATAAGTTATGGTACTCAGACATCAAGGCATACCTTAAAGATCAAAGCCTTCCCTCAAATGCAACGTCAAATGGTCGAAGGACCATTCAAAAATTAGCAGGCCAATTTTTCTTAGGCAACGGTATTCTATACAAGAAATCACATCACGAGGTCCTACTTCGATGCGTAATAGAAGTAGAAGTAAAACGACTAATCGAGATTGTACATGATAGAATTTGTGGACCCCACATGAATGGTCACATGCTAGCTAAGAAGATCATGAGAATGGGATATTACTGAACAACAATGGAGAGTAACTGCTATCAACACGTTAGAAAATTCCATCTATGCCAGATTTATGCCAATAAGATCAACGTCCCACCTTTAAAACTACATAACATGGCCACCCTTTGGTCGTTCTCACTCTGGGGTATGATCGTTCTCACTCTGCTATCTATTACTTCATCAAATGGGTAGAAGCGACAACATATGCCAATGTCACCAAAAGCAACGTCCTGAAGATTGTCAAGAACAATATCATTTGCCGTGATAGGTTTCCTAGTAGAATAGTAATTAACAGCGTCAAAAACTTCAAGAACAAGGATATGCTAAAAATGTGCAAAGACTTCCAGATCACTCACAACTCGGTACCCTATAGACCCAAGATGAATGGAGTTATCAAGGTAGCCAATAAGAAGATCAAGAGAATCATCGAGAAGATGACAATTACATACAAAGATTGGCACAACATGCTGCCTTTTACACTTCACTCTTATCGAACCTCATTCAGGACTTCGATTGGGGCAACATCGTACTCACTAGTATACAAAGTGGAAGTAGTCTTGCCCGTAGAAGTCGAGATCCCTTCCCTCTAAATTTTGAAAGATGTAGAGTTAGGTAAAGCCAAATGGGTTCAAGCTCGGTTCGACTAGTTAAATTTGATTGAAGAAAATCTCCTTCCAGCCATTTGCCACGGATAGATTTATCAGTGCCTATAATAAAATAATCAAACCTTGAAAATTCTCACCAGGAGACCTTGTCTTAAAGAAAATTCTACCAATCCAAGAAAACACCAGTGAAAAGTTTCGACCAAACTACGAGGGACCATTTTCGTACAGAATGTGATGACATAAAGAGTTTTGATCTTCATTAAGATGGATGGAGAAGTCTTCCTTCAACCGATTAATGCTGACACTGTCAAGAAATACTATGCATGAGACCTAATTTTGAGATGACCAAAGGCTATCTTTAATATCCTAAAAATAACTATCTGAAAGCGTCCTTGATCCGCGGGGTGCGCGGATCCACTTTTGACCTTTGAGGTTTGGGAGTCGCCACCTAGTTATTACGGTCTAGAAATCGAATTTTGACTCTAAAAGGCAAATAAACTAATCTATGAAAGAAAAATACGGGTCCGGAGATCACGTTACGGGGTTGGAAGGTGTTAGGCATCAACCCCGCCAGGTAAACGCCGGTCTCTACTAATTCTCAAATAAAACTACATCGCTAACAAGACCTAAATAATAATATAAAAAAAATACTCACCTTTTCCGAACGTAACGATTTTATCCCCTTAGATCTGATAAAATAGCTCCTCGTATAGTATTCCTCGCTTTGTTCTGTTTCCGGATCTGATCTTTGAGCTCCGAGGCAAGGTATCTATTTCTTAGATCTGGATTCTTCAAAATTGTTATGAATTTTGAGATATTTTTTAAGAGTTTCTAAGTGTTTTTCAAGCTAAAATCGAAGTATGGGTGTTAGGTAAGGAGTTAGGGCATCAAAATTAGGGTTTATGGGAGGCTAGGGAAGCTTTTTGACCTACTTCTCGTAGGGTTTATTATTTGATACGAAAATAGGGTGTGAGGACCCCTATTTATAGATTTTTTAAGGGTTTGTTTAGATAGAATTAGTGTTTAATTAGACTTCTTTTAGTTAGAGTTATATTTTAGTTAGAATTGTTTTAGGTAGAGTTGTATTTTAATTAGGATTGTTTTAGGTAGAGTTATATTTTAGTTAGAATTCTATTAAATAGAGTTATTATTTAATTAGAACTCGATTAGGGTTTTGACTTTTGATTTTATTTGACTGACTTTTGACTTTAGTCTTACTAGATTGATTTTAATATCTTGACTTTAGTCTTAGTTAATTGACTTTAATTTTGACTTTAGTCTTACTTGATTAACTTTAATACCTTGAATTTTGTCTTGCTTGATTGACTTTAATTTTTTGGAGAACCCCCCTTTATTATATCTTTAATTCTTTGGACCCCCAAATGGAGGAGTCCTTGAAGAAATATCTTGGCAACCCTCAACAATTTTGCCTAAGAGCCTAATTGATCAATTTTTTTAGTTCAAATTTTTAAATTAATTTATTAATCTTTCACTTTAATTATTTAATATTTTATTTATTAATTTCAAAATTTATAATTATAAAAATTATGAAATTATCATTTTACCCTCGAAGAGGACTTTTCGCGTTTTAAGTCAGTTTTTAAGGTTCTAGAATGTTTTAGAATCGATTTTTCGTAAGGAATTCAATGGAAATATTGGTTTGTGTCATTTATGAAAATTTTTGTGTTAAATGGCCGTGAACTTTATGAGGGGCATTTTCGTAATTTTATCAAATTCTGTGAAAATTGGCGAAATGATTTATTTGGTTTCGATTTATTATTTTATGTGTTTGAATAAGTTTTTCTAAGTGTAACGTAGGCTCTAAGGATATTTTAAGGTTAGGGGTATTTTGATCATTTTGTCATTTTTTAATGATTTTTATTGTAAAGCTTCTTTTTGTCTGTAAGATGAGGATTTTTATGTTTCTGGGGTCATATTTTTCTAGCGTAGCGTGCTTTTTACAGTTTTCTCAGTTCGAGATACCTCATCCGGATTTCTGAAACATATATGGTAACAAAATAAAGTATTAGAATAAACATCCATCATTGGGAACCATTGCGATCGGGTTGACGAGTTGATTAATTAGGTGAATGCAAAAATGGGATGTCTACAGATGCCCCTCTTTGGCAGAGGGTTGAAGCAAACTAGATAGCAAATCTATTTTGGTAGATAGTGCGATATCCGAACGCCAAAGCTAGTGACAGTTCATTTTGCAGCCTGATTTAGCAAATCGTCGGGGCGTTCGGATCCTTGAGCGTAAAACTCTCCCCAAATTTAAAAAAGTCAGGTCCTTGAGCGCGAGCTCTTACTGGCAGTATCAGATCCTTGAATTTTAGAAAATTCTCCTTGACTGATGTAACAACTGTGCAAGTGTGTGACTTAAAATCTGAGATAAATTTCAAAGAGTTTAAGGTGGAACTGAGTAAAATCTCAGCATAAATTGAGCATAAACTGAGCATAATTTGAGCATAATCTGAGCATAAACTGAACATAGACTGAGCATAAACTGAGCATAACTGAGCATAATCTGAGTATAATTTGAGCATAAACTGAGCATAATTTCGAGAAACCCTCGGTGGTAACTGAGCAAAATCCAAGTTAACCCTTGGCGGCATCTGAACAAAATCCAAGATAACCCTTGGCGACAAGTGAGCAAAATCCAAGATAACCCTTGGCGGTAACTGAGCAAAATCCAAGATAACCCTTGGTGGCATCTGAGTAAAACTGGCAGAAGAATGAATGAATTTGGAGAAGACTGATTAAAATGAATCGAAGAATAAATCTGGAAAATAATGAATCTGGAAAAGAATGATCGAATCCAAGAATTAATGAATCTGGAAAAGAATCTTGGAATGAAAGAATGTCATATCTCCTACTCTAGGTAAATAAATTATTAGTTAATCTCTGAGCACAGTCGAATGTGAGGTCCGAAATGTTTTTGTTTGAACCTCAAGGTTTTATCCAAAAGTTTTATGAATTTAAAACCTGAGTTTTTATTTCTTTTGAACCTCAAGGGTTTTTCGAAAAACTATTATCAAGAGGGTAACCTTAAGTTTGGGGTTCTCATTATCTTTTAGGATTAAATTGCTCAAAAACAAAATGCCCCTAGTTTGACAATAAACATGGCATTGAAGACAATTGAACACATCATGCAAAAAATTTAAAAAATGCCCCTAGTATAAGGGGAGAAACTACATATTTAGAGGAAAAAGAAAATGCCCCTTGTATGAAGGTTTGAAATATTTGATTACCATAAGCGCAGTAAAGATCCAACTTTTAATTTTGATTAATTTTATTGAAAATTTTGAGTCAGGCTCAAGAGAACAAAATTTTTCCTTTTGAGACTCGTCATATAATTCACCATTCTCTCCTTCAGTTTACTTGGAGAAGTAAAAATTTTCAAATCGATCGTAGACAAGATACTTGTGACTTCTGAGTCTGTGCCTGGTTTAAGTTAAGTATTGAACTTGATTATTCGGACTTCTTATGTTTCAGCTCGGACCGCTCTTAGCTTTTTAACTCTCCAAAGATTTTGTTCTGTTTTTCTTTGTTGCTCTAACTTTTGCCTAGATCGCCCTTTCAGATTTTCAAACTAGCGAGCTTTCTTTTTTTCTTTGCTCTGATTGTTGTCAAAGTTGTCCTTTCGGATTTTCAACCTTGCGAGCTTGCCTTAATTTTTGCCTAAGTCACCCTTTTAGGGTTTTCAACCTAGCAGGCCTTTTTTTATTTTTTTTTTTATGGACTTGCTGTCTGATCAAGCTTTGCTATCTTCCTTGACTTTTTGCACGGTACTTAAGATGACTTTTATAGGTAAACTTAGGACTGGGTATAAGAAGAAAGGGATTTTGAGGCTCAAAAACCCAAACGCCCCTTGTGTGGGATTTCCTTTTAAATTGTTTTCCCTTTCCTTAAATTTTCTTCCCCATTTTGAATGATATTTTTTTCTTTTTTGAATTTTTTTCTTTTAGATTTTTTTCTTTGTTGGGGAATCTATTTTTTTATTTTGATGTGGTCGGGCCTAAAGTAACTTCTCGGGTTGCCTACGTACCCCAAAATTTTGGGATCAGACCAAGACGTAGTTCAAATCTTCCCTCTCCTAGGTTAGGTGATCGGGCTGAGAAAGAAAAAGGCATAATTTTTCTTTTTGAAAATGCTGCAAAAGGGTTGAGAAATGATATATTGAACTGGTTAATAGGATAATTGATTCGGCCAAAGATGGCCTCCTTAAATGTAGTACCGTTTGATCTGGTCAAGGTTGGTTGACTCTGGTAGTTCAATTCTATCATGATCTTGAAATCTGACGGTTTTTTAAGGAGTATTTCTTTGATGATGAACGGACCACCCCAATCTGGTTTGAACTTCCCCCTAGGGTCAAAAATAAGTGTTCGATTCTCTTTGAGTACCAAATCTTCGACTTGTAAGTGACGGGCCTTGATCTTTTCGTCAAACGGACGGGCAACTTTTCTTTGATAAGTCTACACATGGTACAAAACTTTTAGGTTGTTTTCTTCAGTCAGGTTCAGTTCTTTGTACTGATGTCGGACTCAGTTTGTTTCTAACAATTGACTTTCCATCAAGTCCTTGATATACGGGATCTCCATTTTAACTGGTTAAACTGCTTCCATATCATACACTAGAGAATAGGGAATGACTCCAGTAGAAGACTGTATTAAAGTACAATATGCCCCCAGTGTGAATAACAGCTTCTCTGACCATTCCCAGTGTGATCAACACATTTTCATGATAATTATTTTGAGATTTTTTTATTGGCTGCTCCAACCTTTCCATTAGTCTGAGAACGGTAAATCGATGATTTGTGATGCTGGATCCTGAATTTTGAACATAGAGTAATAGCCTAAGCTTTGATGTACGACCCATTATCAGAGATCAACACTGCTTAAATTGTTTCATTAGTCTGAGAATGGTAATCTATTCTGGGAGCTCTACCATTTTGAGAACATCTTCTTTGATCTCATTTTATCAAGTCAGTATCTGTCTGGCAACACCCAAGCTTGCACCTAACATATCCTCATAGGCCCACGCAAACAAGTCTTTTGAAATTTCTTATCCCCTTGTGTTCCTCTAGGGATAGGATGATTTCTATTTGAATCTCTTTAGGAATTATTTTCTGTTCCAAGGTCAATGACCTTTGCTTTCTCGATTAAAAGTTGAGCCCAACCATATCTTCTTATTCACGAGAGAAATCTATCCTTGAAGTTAATCCGTTAATGTGCTTGAGGTATTCAAAAATTTCTTTTATCCAATCAAATTCAGAAGGGGCGACAGACAAACTAACTCGACTCAACATAAAAAGAGTGGACTCGATCTAAAGAAAACATGATATTGATGAATTGAAAAAGAAAACTTAATTCAAGACTCATGAAAAACAACTACAACAGACTTGACTATAGGCTGAGGACTCTGGATATTACTTACAACCAGCAGGATTGAGGCAATGTGATGTTCAGGGAACAACTGTGTAATTTTGAGAGATTCCGTGGCCACTTCTAACTTTTGACTTGGTACTGACATTTGTTCAACTGATTGGACTTACAACCCTAGCTAGACGATGGACGATTAAGCTTAGGTACAATGATAACCTTGTAACCCTATCAAATGTGACTTATCAATTTCAGTGTTACCCCCTTAATAACATTTTAAATGAACCCTGAGATTTTATTGAATTTTGTGCACCAATCCATTAAACAACTCATTGCAATGATGATTTTTCAGAAGGAAAATAATTTTATTTCACTCTTGAAAATTACTGAAAAATAATGTTTTTATTGCATAACAATTTTCACAATTCTGATTATTTTTTGCAATCATTTTTTTATAGTAATTTTTCAAGGCCCATGCAAAAATAGATTTTTTGTAAAAAACATATTTCAAAAATTTTCCATGCAAAAATAGATCTTTTGTAAATCATTTCCTTCATTTTCTTTTCTTTTGAAAAATATTTTTTCTTTGGAAAATATTTTTCATTTGGAAAACACTTGTTTTCTGAAAAACATTTTTCTTTTACTAAAATGGATTAAAATCCGAATTAGAAAAGAGTTTGAATTCCATTTTGATTCAAATGGATTGGCCTATAATGATCGTTGGATCGAGATGGACTGGGTCACTATGAATCATTGCAAAAAATGGATTCTTTATTGGGTTGGTACACCCATTTTAATCAGGTAAAACAAAACCTTAATCATTGAGGACAACAAAATATTTTGATCTCATACGTACATTTGGATCTCATCATTCACATCATCACATACATTCATCAACCACAAGGTCTCATTCAATAAATAACCCAGGAACACCCACGATAAATTCGAGTCGTGACCTACAGGGGAGGTTTCTAGACTCTAAGCTTACTATATGCAATGCATTTTTATCCAGCCACCCTTGCCCAAGTACACCTATATACCAGACAGTACGTGATGACTTGGTTTGATATACCGTATAGGTGATAATCTAAAACTTCAACTCACTTCTTTGAAGTAAAAAACAGCCAATTTGATCCCTAGTTGAGAGGTGGCGCACGATGCTAAGCAAGGGCCCACTTAAATACCTCTTTTCTAGAATAGACGTAGTCTATCCCCCTCGTACAATAGGGTATAGTGGGGCAGGATCTCACTTAGGCACCGATTTTGATCAAAAAGTGCAATTGATGTACTTAGATTATCTTTGACATACCTATGGGTACGAGTCAAGAGTTGTAGCTTTCATAAATGATTTGGCATCCCACGAAGGGACCGACCACGTACTAGTACTATTTTGGCAATCGGGACTTGTGATTGTGTGGCTTACAATAGGTCAAAGGCTCAGGTCACTCCAGCCTGGGTGCATCGATATACCTTTCAGAGTCACCTGATCAGACGGTACTGATGCCCCAGTTTGATATACCCTAAGGTACGTGATTAGAGTTATGATTTTCATGAATGACGTCGCATCTTCGAAGAGACCGGGTCATGCACTAGTGCTACATTGGCTATATGGGACATGCAAGAGTGCAAAGCAATAAACGTGCTAGTGGTGTGTCCAAAACAGGGTGGGGTGTGCCCGGGGCCTTTTCCAAACACTGGGCCCATGGGCCTGATCATACCATCATAACATTGATACCACATAAACATGAATCAAAATAAACTTTATTCCAATCACATTATTAAAGATACACACATCAAATCTATTAAAATCCTGGCAACGTTAGATAGGCAATTGAGACAACAAATAATAATTGGATCCAATCGTTAGTACAACCTCATTATTTTTAGTCCAAACCAAGGAGATTCTTTTTATGGTCCAATCAAGGGTGGTTTTGGGTGACCCGAAATAAATCGAGGCTTCAATGAACATTAAATTGAAGATAGCATGATAGTTGTTGTGATTTGGAGTGATGAATCCTTTTTTTTTTTTTAAAATTAAAAAAAAAACTAATTGATTTTAAAGAAAAGAAATTCTTTTTTTTTTTTTTTGCCAATACAATTTTTTATTGCTGCCAAAACATCCAACATGGCGTCAGCACACACAACACTAATTTTTTTTCATATATGTTGCTGCCTAGCAACACACAACAACAACAACAACACACAACACGCAACAGCAACAACAACACACAAAAGCAACACCCAACAGCAACAACAACACAACAGCAACAGCAACACATAACAGCAACACCCAACAGCACCAGCACATTTTTTTTTGTTGCTGCCAACAACATATAACAGCACATTTTTTTATTTTTTAGAAGAAAGGAAAAAAAATAATATGTTGTCAAAGGTCAAATCGACACGTACCTAATGAACAATCAATAAACTTTTCTTCTCTTATGTATACCATCAAGGAACAAATCGGCACACACCCAAAATTTTTTTTTTTTTTAAAATGACAGATCTAGATAAAAATAAATAAAAAAAATAATAAATAAATAAAAATCTGATCTGACAATCATTATTCTACCATCAACAAAAATCACCTCTTTGCAATCTTGCATTATTTTGAGTCATCTTAAACGACCCTTAATTGAACCACAGAAATAATACTTGATTGAACTAAAATAATATGCTAAAAAAATGCTGAGAGAATATAATACAAACCTAAAAAATAAACGAGTCACATAAACTAAAAAAATAAAAAAAATTTAGGTCTAAATGGCAATGTTCCCATACTTGAGGCTTTGCAAGTTTGATCCTCAAAAATCCCCTGTGGAGTCGCCACTGAAAGCGCCCTCGATCCGCGGGGTGCGCGGATCCACTTTTGACCTTTGAGGTTTTGGGGCCGTCACCTAATTATTACGGTCTAGGAACCAAATTTTGACTATAAAAGGCAAATAAACTAATCTATGAAAGAAAAATACAGGTCCGGGGATCACATTACGGGGTTGGAATATGTTAGGTACCAATCCCGCCCAGTAAACGCCGATCTATACTAATTTCCAAATAAAACTACATTCCTAATAAGACCTAAACAATAATAAAAAAAAATAAAAATACTCACATTTTCCGAACGCAACGATTTTATCCCCTCAGATCTGATAGAATAGCTCCTCGTATAGTATTCCTCACTTTGTTCTGTCTCCGGATCTAATCTCTGAGCTCCGAGGCAATGTATCTCTTTCTTAGATCTAGATTTTTCGAATTTGTTATGGATTTTGGGGTGTTTTTTAAGGGTTTCTAAGTGTTTTTCAAGCTAAAATCGAAGTATGGGTGTTAGGTAAGGAGTTAGGACTTCAAAATTAGGGTTTATGGGAGGCTAGGAAAGCTTTTTGACCTACTTCTCTTAGGATTTATTATTTGATACGAAAATAGGGTGTGAGGACCCCTATTTATAGATTTTTTAAGGGTTTGTTTAGATAGAATTAGTGTTTAATTAGACTTCTTTTAGTTAGAGTTATATTTTAGTTAGAATTATTTTAGGTAGAGTTGTATTTTAATTAGGATTGTTTTAGGTAGAGTTATATTTTAGTTAGAATTATAATTAGAACTCTATTAGGGTTTTGACTTTTGGTTTTATTTGATTGACTTTTGACTTTAGTCTTACTTGATTGATTTTAATATCTTGACTTTAGTCTTACTTAATTGACTTTAATTTTGACTTTAGTCTTACTTGATTGACTTTAATACCTTGACTTTAGTCTTGCTTGATTGACTTTAATTTTTTGGAGAACCCCCATTTATTTTATCTTTAATTCTTTGGACCCCCTAATAGAGGGGTCCTTGAAGAAATATCTTGGCAACCCTCAACAATTTTGCCTGAGAGCCTAATTGATTGATTTTTTTGGTTCAAATTTTTAAATTAATTTTATTAATGTTTCACTTTAATTATTTAATATTTTATTTATTAATATCAAAATTTGTAATTATAAAAATTGTGAAATTATCATTTTACCCTCGGAGAGGACTTTTCGCATTTTAAGTCGGTTTTTTATGTTCTATGATGTTTTAGAATTGATTTTTCGTAAGGAATTCAATGGAAATATTGGTTTGTCATTTATAAAATTTTTTGTGTGAAATGACCGTGAACTTTATCAGGGGCATTTTCGTAATTTTGTCAAATTCTGTGAAAATTGGCGAAATGATTTATTTGGTTTCGATTTGTTGTTTTATGTGTTTAAATGAGTTTTCCTAAGCGTAATGTAGGCTCTAAGGATATTTTAAGGATAGGGGTATTTTGGTCATTTTATCATTTTTTAGTGATTTTTATTGTAAAGCTTCTTTTTGTCTGCAAGATGAGGATTTCTATATTTCTGGGGTCATATTTTTCTATTGTAGCGTGGTTTCTACAATTTTGTCAGTTCGAGATACCTCATCCGGATTACTGAAACATATCTGGTAACAAAATAAAGCATTGGAATAAACATCCATCATTAGGAACCGTTGTGATCGGGTTGACGAGTTGATTAATTAGGCGAATGCAAAAATGGGGTGTCTACACTATCTAACCCATTCAGCCATTTTGAGCCATCATGTTCATTTCTTAACCTAAAACTGAGGCAAATCAGCACTACAAAAAAAAAACATCAAAGTACTTCTAGCCCGCATGAGGATAAACTTTGAACTGTTAAAAATACAAAAAAAATAAAAAAAAACAAAAACTCAGATATTTTATCTTGAGCTTGACCCAAACCTCTAACCTAAACAAGTCCGTGAGACGTTGGGAGGAGACATAGGTCACCTTTTCGAAATAAAAATATACAAAACCCTGTCTAGCCCACTTCAGATAAACTAAAACCATAACATATTTTTTTTATCCTTCCACTACCATTAACCTAAGCCAATGTTTCATCCCATAAAAATATTCATTCGGTTCAAGGAACGGTTTAAGGTACTATCGCGACAATGGCAGTATGACAAGAAGACATCATCAATCTTGTAACTCAATTTGAACCTCAAGTTTTATCAGTCATTGGAAGATTTGAGAGGGTAATCTAAATCGAATATTCAAAAAAAGAACGTCTTGAAGCATACAATAGCTGATCTTGCAACTCAACTTGAGTTACCGAGCTACAAAAAGTCATCGAAAAACTCAAAAGGAAAATCTAGATCGATCACTCAAGAAATAGCACTACTACAAGAGTAGAATCACTGATCTCGCAGCTCAACTTATGTCACCAAGCCACAAAGACACAGGGACTCCGAGAAATAATCATAATGCAAAAATCCAAAGAAAATACAAGCATAGTCTGAAAGGACATAGTGAAAATTCGAAAAGGCGTCAATGCGCAAAAATGTGAAAATCGTGTTTGTTGAAAATCGTAATTGGCACCAAGGGCAATAAGGAATATATATATATATATATATAAACAAAAACTCCTGGCCCACAAGAGTTAAAACTGTGAAAGATGAAATCTTTCTAAAAAACCTGTGGCCCAAACGATAACAACCTTCTAGCACCAGGTATTGGGGATGACTTTAAAGGAACCGAAAGAATAATTGACAATTGTGTCCCCTACGATTGGCAAAAATACAAAGACCGTCACAACCAAAGATTTTACAAACTCTGAATTTATCGTATTTATTTGATAAAGTCATTCTATATAATTTCAAAAAAATTACTATTTTGGCCCATGACGATAAGTCTAGGACTTATTCAACAAAACTTAATGTTTTCAAGAACAATAGATATACCTGAGGCCAAATAAGTACAAAATATATTTTTTTTGCATTAAATCTTTTAATGTTTTGCATATATTTAGGTAATGACAAGAAAATATAAAAAAATGAGAATATAACACACAACCCATCAAATGTCATGGTAAGAAATGAAAAAAGAGTCAAGACGTTATTCCAAAGCACGAATCCGAGCAACTTGACTAGTAATCACTCTTTCAGCATTTGAAGCGTCACGGCTCACGAAATATACTGTAAAATCGTCAAAATAAAGGTTCTAGGCAAGTCTATCCCTCAACTCAACAACTTCAGCTTGAAGCCTAGCCACCTCACCGCTATCACTAGACCTCGACTATATAAGTTCGGATATCAGTTGAGCAATTTCTTTCTGCATCTTTTTTTTGGATTTGAGCTAAATAACCTGAATTCGACGATTATCAGTTTGGGACTCCTCCACCGATCTTGATAATCAAATAAGGATGAAGCATCAAGATGTGCTCAGGGCACTATGACACTGATTGCCTCCTAGAGATAAGCTCTCGAATTCAATGCAAATATGATGGGAATAGATGTGCTGCAAAAACGGGATGACTCAAAACCTCAACAAGACCCCATTATTTCACGAGTCGACTTGAAAGTGCAGATGATAAATGGCCAACCAACTCACTAAAAGTCTCGAGAATGAGCACACCCTGATCATAGTCAAATTTTTAAAGAACCCGAAGTGCTACATAGTGAGTCACCCCATGGAAACTTATCAAGACAAGGAAACGGGCCCCCATCAAATGCAATCACGGGAGACCCCTAAGGTTAGAATGTACCAACCCATCTTACTACCTCATCATCAAGGTTGTAAACAAAGGTGTACCATTCCTCTTTACCACTAGAGATCAAGGGAGCAACTCGGCTCGACATCATAAACCCAAAGTCGGTATTGTCGCAAAACAGACAGTTAATGGCTAAGTTGAAGTAAAAGGATCCATGAACCAAAGCTACAAAAAAAGAAGCCTCCTAAACTCTTGAAAACCAGTAAATTTAAATTGTAAATGTATACTAAGTTTGGAATTTACCTACAAGAGTGGAACACATCCTCAAAAAATCCGATCATAACCAGACGAACAAGTCATGAGAGATTGTAACATCTAACTTAAAAGCATGGGGGCCAACCAATGTCCCTCGCAAACTTATTGTATCACGTGAATAAAGAGAGGTCCATGATGTCTCCATTACCCAGAAACAGGAGTTGACTCACCACCATCAAAGTACGGGCATTAAAGTGAACAACCAGCTTCAAGGGATCCGTAAGATGCTCAATTAAGAAGGATCTAGACATTATCTTCAAAACCGATTCGCCGTCCAAAATCTTCAAAAACTTACGATTTATCCCTAAGAAGTCGAAAGCATCGCCTCGATAACCATCAAGCAAAGGCAGAACAACAACCACACTTGACATATTGAGATCCAATAACACTTCAAGCTCCTCAATAGTGGGAGTCAGCTTGTATTCCCCAAAGCAGAAAAGGTTGAGTTTGGGAACCCAACACCCTAACATAGCCTCAATCAAGCTCCATTGCAATGGAACCTTAGCCAAAGAGAAGGTAAACCCCAACTTGTTCAAGCCCCATTGAATCTTCTCATTATTATCTATACCCTCTATAACTATGCAAGAAGGGATCGACAATGCCATATCTTTTCAACTTAGGAAGAGTGGGAAGCATCTCCATAGAACTTGAGAAGAAGTCTTGGGGAAGAAAAAGAGCAAAAGTTTGCACAAAATAGGAAAAAAAAGGGAGTAAATATCGTTAAAGATGAATTGTAGGGCATAACCATTGCTGAAACAAGCTGAAAGATAAAGGAAATCATACTGGTCCGTGGTCCAAACATGGACAAAGCAAAAGTTGGCATCCATGCTTAGAGAACAAATTAAATTTTATAAGGCTTGTCGGTGCTGAAAGCACGGATGAAAATGAAAATGACCTGTCTATATTCATAAAATGGATGGAAGGATAAATGGCTTATCCGTGCTTTGAGCACGGACAGAGCTTTAACAAAACAGTCCGTGCTTGGAGCATGGACCAAAACGTTTTAAGAACCTGACTCATTTCATTCTCTTCTTTTGAAAACTAGGTAGGGCCCAAGACACTGTAGGAATTACCCATCATCCCAAAATCTCAAAGATCATATGAAGATTAACTAGGATCCCCTCATACTCAAACAGGCCTCTTCAGGCCCACTGAGATCATCTTCACTTTGATTAAGGCTTTTCAAAGCCTGGGCACACACATCTTACTGCACAAGGCCCCTCCGACCCACAATCACCTACCCATACAAGTCATCTATCACGAGACCCCTGAGCCCACAAACGACTTACAGCACACGAGAATACTCTCAAAGGACCTTGAAAGCAGCCTTGACCCGCGGGGTGTGCGGATCCTCTTTTGATTTTTGAGGTTTGGCAGTCGTCACCTAGTTATTATGGTCTAGAAACCAAATATTGACTATAAATAGATGAAAGCAACTAATCTACAAATAAAAAGAGACTATGGTCCGAAGATAACGTTACAGGGTTGGAAGGTGTTAGGCACCAACCCCGCCCAACAAACGCCGGTCTCTACTAATTCCCAAAAAAGGATTACATTACTAAAAGACCTTAAATAAATAAAACAAAAAATAAGAAGTATACCTAGATAATCGCAACTATTTTTTTCCTCAGAGCTAGCGGAGAGACTCATCGTACGAGATTCCTTACTTTGTTTCCGTCACTAGATCTGCTTCTGATCTCCAAGTCGAGGTATCTAGATCTGAGTATTTTTTATATATTTTTGAAGGGTTTCTGGATGTTTTTAAAAGGTCTTTAGGTTTTTTGAGTAAAAGCTAAGGTTTGGATGATATGTAGGGAGTTAGGACTTCAAAATTAGGATTTGAAGAAGGCTAGGAAGACTTTTTGACCTACTTTTTCTAAGATTTATTTTGACCTACGAAATTAAGTTGTGGAGGCTCTATATTTATAGAGTTTTTTGAAAGAATTAGGGTTTGACTAGGTCTTGTTCTAGATAAGGTGAATTAGGATTTTGACTTAAGTCTTATTTAATTGACTAGGTTTCTTTAGATTAAGGTTTTAATAAGAGTTTTGACTTAAGTCTTATTTGATTGACTAGGCTTCTTTATATTAGGATTTTAATTCTTATGTACAATGAAATAATATATTTTTTATTTTTGAAAAACCCCCTTAACTATATTATGATTCTTTAGGCCCCCAGATGGAGGGGTCTTTTAATAAATATCATGGGTCTCCACTTAAATAAGTGGGCAACCATTAACAATTTTGCCTTAGGGCTTGATTGATTAATTTTCTTGATTCAGATTTTTAAATTAATTTTATTAAGGTTTCACCTTACATTAATTAATATTTTATTTATTAATTTTAAAATTTTAAATTATTAAAATTAGAAAATTACTATTTTGCCCCCGAATAGAACTTTTGCATTTCAAGTCATTTTTCGATGTTTTGAAATTGATTTTTCGTAAGAAATTCAATGAGATTATGGGTTTGTGTCATTTATGAAATTTTTTGTATGAAATGATTGTGAACCGTATGAGGGGTAGTTTCGTAATTTTATCAAATTTGGTGAAAATTGATGAAATGATTTATTTGATTTAATTTTATTATTTTATGTGTTCAAATGGGTTTTCCTAAGGGTAAGGGGGCTCTAAGGATGTTTTGATATTAGGGGTATTTTGATAATTTGGTCATTTTTTAGTGATTTTTATTGTAAAGCTTCTTTTTATCTGCAAAATGATGATTTTTATGTTTTTGGGGTTATATTTTCCTAACGTAGCGTAGTTCTACAGTTTTGTTAGTTTGAGATACCTCATCCGAATTTCGAAAACATATCTAGCAACAAAATAGAGCATTGACATATTCATCCATCATTAGGAACCATCGCAATCGGGTTGACGAGTTGATTAATTAGATAAGTGCAAAAATGGGGTGTCTATAGATGTCCCTCTTTAGCAGAGGGTTGAAGCAAACTAGATAGAAAATCTATTTTGGTAGATAGTCCGATATCCGAATGCCAAAGCTAGTGACAGTTCACTTTACAGTCTGATTTAGCAATTCGTCGAGGCATTCGGATTCTTGAGGGTAAAACTCTCCTTGAACTAAAAAATCGTCAAGTTCTCGAGCACGAGCTCTCACTGAAGACGTCAGATCCTTGAATTTTAGAAAATTCTCCTTGACAAAACATGCAATGTGTGTACTTGAAATCTGAGATAAATCTCAAAGGGTTTGAGCAAAATCTGATAAAAAACTAAAAAAAATCTGAGCATAATCTAAGCATAAATTGAGTATAACTGAGCATAAATTGAGCATAATCTGAGTAAATTTGAGCAAAAACTGAGCATAATCTGAGTAAAAGTTGAATGTCTTACTTTACCTACCCTGGGTGAAAGAGTAATGAATAAATTTTTTTGGGGGTCCTACTCTACCTACTCGGGGTGAAAGAGTAATGAACTATTTTTTTAGGAGTCCTACTCTACTTACTCAGGGTGAAAGAATAATGGACTAATTTTCTGAGAGTTCTACTCTACATACTAGAGTGAAAGAGTAATGAACTATTTTTCTAGGAGTCCTACTCTACCTACTTAGGGTGAAAGAGTAATGGACTAATTTTCTAGAGTTCTACTCTACATACTCGGGGTGAAAGAGTAAAGAACTATTTTTTTAGGAGTCCTACTCTACCTACTCAGAGTGAAAGAGTAATGGACTAATTTTTTGGAGTTCTACCCTACATACTCGGGATGAAAGAGTAATGAACTATCTTTCTAGCAGTCCTACTCTACCTACTCAGGGTGAAAGAGTAATGGACTAATTTTTTAGGAGTTCTACTCTACATACACGGGTGAAAGAGTAATGAACTATTTTTCTGGGAGTCCTACTCTACCTACTCAGGGTGAAAGAGTAATGGAATAATTTTTTGAGAGTTCTACTCTACCTACTCAGGGTGAAAGAGTAATGGACTAATATTCTGGGAGTTCTACTCTACACACTCGGGGTGAAAGAGTAATGAACTATTTTTCTGGGAGTCCTACTCTACCTACTCAGGGTGAAAGAGTAATAGACTAATTTTCTGGGAGTTCTATTCTACCTACTTTGGGTGGAAGAGTAAAGAACTATTTTTCTAAGAGACCTACTCTACCTACTCAGGGTGAAAGATTAATGGACTAATTTTCTGGAGTTCTACTTTACATGCTCGGGGGGAAAGAGTAATGAACTATTTTTCTGGGAGTTCTACTCTACCTACTCAGGCTAAAAGAGTAATGGACTAATTTTTTGGGAGTTCTACACTACATACTCGGGGTGAAAGAGTAATGAACTATTTCTCTGGGAGTCCTACTCTACCTAGTCAAGGCAAAAGAGTAATGAACTATTTTTCTCGGAGTCCTACTTTACCTACTCAGGGTGAAAGAGTAATGGACTAATTTTCTAGAGTTCTACTCTACATACTTGGGGTGAAAGAGTAATGAACTATTTTTCTGGGAGTCCAACTCTACCTACTCAGGGTGAAAGAGTAATGGACTAATTTTTTAGGAGTTCTACTCTACATACACGGGGTGAAAGAGTAATGAACTATTTTTCTGGGAGTCCTACTCTACCTACTCAGGGTGAAAGAGTAATGGAATAATTTTTTGAGAGTTCTACACTACCTACTTAGGGTGAAAGAGTAATGGACTAATTTTCTAGGAGTTCTACTCTACATACTCGGGGTGAAAGAGTAATGAACTATTTTTCTGGGAGTACTACTCTACCTACTCAGGGTGAAAGAGTAATAGACTAATTTTCTGGGAGTTCTACTCTACCTACTTTGGGTGGAAGAGTAAAGAACTATTTTTCTAAAAGTGCTACTCTACCTACTCAGGGTGAAAGATTAATGGACTAATTTTCTAGAGTTCTACTTTACATACTCGGGGTGAAAGAGTAATGAACTATTTTTCTAGGAGTTCTACTCTACCTACTCAGGCTAAAAGAGTAATGGACTATTTTTTTTGAGTTCTACACTACATACTCATGGTGAAAAAGTAATGAACTATTTTTCTGGGAGTCCTACTCTACCTACTCAAGGTAAAAGAGTAATGAACTATTTTTCTGGGAGTCCTACTTTACCTACTCAGGGTGAAAGAGTAATGGACTAATTTTCTAGAGTTCTACTCTACATACTTGGGGTGAAAGAGTAATGAACTATTTTTCTGGGAGTCCTACTCTACCTACTCAGGGTGAAAGAGTAATGGACTAATTTTCTGGAGTTCTACTCTACATATACTCAGGGTGAAAGAGTAATGAACTATTTTTCTAGGAGTCCTACTCTACCTACTCAAGGTGAAAGAGTAATAGACTAATTTTCTGGGAGTTCTACTCTACCTACTTTGGGTGGAGGAGTAATGAATAATTTTTCTAGGAGTCCTACTCTACCTACTCAGAGTGAAAGAGTAATGAACTAATTTTCTGGAGTTCTACTCTACATACTCGGGGTGAAAGAGTAATGAACTACTTTTCTAGGAGTCCTACTCTACCTACTAAGGGTAAAAGAGTAATGGACTAATTTTTTGGGAGTTCTACACTACATACTCGGGGTGAAAAAGTAATGAACTATTTTTTTGAGAGTCCTACTCTATCCACTCAGGGTGAAAGAGTAATGAACTATTTTTCTGGGAGTCCTACTTTACCTACTCAGGGTGAAAGAGTAATGGACTAATTTTCTAGAGTTCTACTTTACATACTCGGGGTGAAAGAGTAATGAACTATTTTTTTGGGAGTCCTACTCTACCTACTCAGGGTGAAAGAGTAATGGACTAATTTTCTAAAATTCTACTCTACATACTCAGCGTGAAAGAGTAATGAACTATTTTTTGGGAGTCCTATTCTACCTTCTCAGGGTGAAAGAGTAATAGATTAATTTTTTGGGAATTCTACTTTACCTATTCTGAGTGAAAGAGTAATGAACTATTTTTCAGGGAATCCTACTCTACCTACTCAGGGTGGAAGAGTAATGGATTAATTTTATGGAGTTCTACTCTACATATTCAGGGTGAAAGAGTAATGAACTATTTTTCTCGGAGTCCTACTCTACCTACTTAGGGTGAAAGAGTAATAAACTAATTTTCTGGGAGTTCTACTCTACATATTCGGGGTGAAAGAGTAATGAACTATGTTTCTTGGAGTCCTACCCTACCTACTCAGGGTGAAAGAGTAATGGGCTAATTTTCTGAGAGTTCTACTCTACCTACTCTGGGTGAAAGAGTAATGAACTTTCTGAGTAAAATCTGAGCAAAATCCTAGAAAACCCTCAGCGGTATCTGGCTGAGCAAAATTCGAGAAAACCCTCATTGGTATCTGATTGAGCATAATCCGAGAAAACCCTCGGCGGTATCTAGCTGACCATAATCCAAGACAACTTGATAAAGGAATTTTTACAAACACGAGACAAGCAATTTTATAGTGGTTCAACAACGTGCCTACATCCAATCCCAAGGTCACCTTTGCAAAGATCTTTGTGCTCACTAATTAATGAGGTGTATGGTTCACCTCGAACTTTTTACATATAATTTTTATACTTAAGTTAAATTCTAAAATCTTATGATCGAGAGAAATACATCCTCTCGAAATGTACTGAATTTTATATCTCGGAAAGTCACGAACCTCTATTTTTGTTGAGAATCCTCGATTCCAACAAAAGCTTGATTTTTGAGGGCTGAAACAAGTAACCTCATACATAAATTTGGAAATGAAAAATCAAAATAACTAGGACTCACTCAATGCTTAATGTTTGTCAATGACGATATGGAGTTTTTTAAATCCTTGAGCTCACAAGTACGTCTCGATAGTTGAATCTTCCAATCAAATTTTGGAATTCATCGGCTCATTGTGATTACTCTTACTATCATCTCGTTTTGTTCCTTACTTCATGAATGTACCAATGTGTATGAAAGGTGAGATTTGATGGTTGGAGAGGGATCAAGTGAGAAGTCTATGAAGGTTGAAGGGGGTTCACCTAAATTAGACTCTCATGAAAGTAAAGAAGACTTTCAAAATGTGGAGATAGGAGAGGGTTTGATCGAAAGGAAGTGCATAGGTTGAATAAAGTTTCAACTAAGGTTAGACCTTCCAATGTGTAGAGAATATTTTCTAAATGGGAGATGGGAGAGCACAAATTATTTAGGAATCAATCCAAGGCTTTAATAAACTCAAGAATGAGTTTTAAAGCCTTTTAGGTCATTTTCAGAGCCCAACGGTCAAAATATGACCGTTTGGCATTTTCTGATGGTGGTACCGTAAGCCCCAGAAATTCTAATGGTGCACTATTGGAATTATAGAAATGTCACTGAATGGTATTTCGTTCATAACTTTCAAACGGTAGCTCTGTTTTTCACGTCGTTCAGGGATATGATAGACTTTACTATGTAGAACATCCCCAAACTTCTACCAAATGGTGGGATATGGAAAAATGGGTGCAATAACTAAAATATCATTTTTGTCATTTCTAGTAAAAATGAGCTTTCGAGAAGTTCGATGACGAAATGGTTCTAAGGTATGCTAGATTTTACTGATATAATGCCTCCAAAAAATCACCAAGGACAGAAGATAGTTTTATGGTGATCAAATCTCTAATTTCCCCCCCTCTATGACCATTTTCAATTCCCGAAAAGTCTAATGAGTGAATGGGTGAAGGAAAGAGTTTTCCTAATCACTACGGATCACCCTATCAATCATCTAAGTACTGGGGAATGATCTAAAGTTGTCTCACTACCTTTTAGGCTTTGTGCACAAACATGGGAGCTATTTGTCGAGGCACGTGCAGGTTAAGCAACTTTACTGAAGTCTTCATATGTCTTCAATGGCAAATCGATCCGATACTCAACATATGTCTTAGGATTGACAAAATATGAAACTAACACAATCAGACAAAATTTCAAGAAAAAAGTGATTAAAGAGTATATTCCTTGGTTGGGATTACGTACCTTTCATGGATGTATCAATGATCTTTTATAAAGCTATTCTCTAACATCCATTCCTTTGATTTTAGCCTTAATTTATTGATGGGTTATTGTCCCTTGATCTTTTTCATGATTTTAACATAAGATGTTATTATAGCGATAACAGCTGTATCTTTCAAAAATCTTGGTCCCATGACTTTGCTCCTATCTTGGTTTAGAATCAAAATACTCTTTGAAACATTTTGGTCCAACCTTCGATCGTCCAACCTTCAAGTTGACGTTGATTTTAAGTGCCACGTGTCCTTCTTTCAAAAGGTGAAATTTTACCTCCCTCAATCACCCCCTTTTGGAGGGTTGGATAAAAGATCTAACGTTCTGAGGAAATAAATGAATGTCAACGGTTGGCTAGTAACACAGACCATTGTTTGCATACACTACCACTACTTTGATTTTTTGCATTGTACGCCAATCACCACACGAATTCACATCTGCTATAATGACTATATTGCCATTTTCGCTTTCCTTAATTTTCTATATCTTTCATCATCCTACTCTTTTCCAATTGCTTATGTTTGGATGATTCCTCTTTGGCAAAAGTTTTGGTACGCCTGTAACTTATGTTGCTCTCTTCTTCTTACATTATTATATTTCTTCTTATTTTAAGCTACTAGGGCAATGTCTAAGAAAAAGACGCATTTTGTCAAGAAGATTAAGGTTAAATATAACATCCTTGGATCTGTAAAACTAAAATTGATAGACCTTCCACCTCATACTAAAGGTTTAACTGATGAAGAAATCATTATTTTCTTGGGGGCAACTTAGCGTAGGTGTAATGACCTAAAAATTTAACACGTATCTCGACACTAGATTGTATGTTTTAATTCAGTAAACTTTGAGTTTATTTTAATGACTTAAAAGTTTGAATTTTTATTTATTAATATTTGGAGAAATCCATCATCACCAATAGATTTAAAAGGGTCAAGAAACATACTTTAACCTGTAAGCATATCTTAATCAGAAGTTGATCAAAAAAGTTATTAAATCTTCGAGTGTCGTGTTAACTTTTACCCAATAGGTAAAAAATTTAACTTAGAGACATAATTTGAGAAATCTGATCATACTGTTAATTTCGAATCAAAAAATCGCCCAAAATAGGTTATAAGATTGTCAGAACCAGAATTCGAAAAAATAAACTCATAAATGATGTTTACGTCCCCACTTAAGTATAAATATCAAACCCTAGAGAAAAATTTGACTTTTCTTCTTTTTCTCCAAACAAAACTCAGCCCCCATTTTTTTCTTGATCTTGTAACTTAGATCTAGAGCGATCTAGGCCGATCCAAGGTTTGTCGCAAAAACAAAAGGTGTTCATCTCATTGAGGGTTTAGTGTAAACGTAAGAAAATTCAAGTTTCATCAGAGGAAAATTTTCAAGATCAGGCTAAGGCAATCATCACGCTCCGATCAACCGTCTAACACATACAAAGTAAGATGACTTCCCTTCTACATTTTAGTTTCAAAATTTTCATAGAAAATTCATTTAATCTTTGATGTTGTTGTTTTCCAATTATTAATTGATTCATTAATTTCTTGTATTTTTGATAAAATTGAATCGTAATTCTTCAATTGGTTTGAAATTTTTTTCATATGTCATATTTTTCAACTTCATGATTTGATTACATCAATTTGTTGGGGTTTCTTATATATCTTTGGTTTAAATTGCATTTGTGAAAATTGTAATTGAATTTGGGTCTAAATCGGATTGGAAATTGAAGAAAATGCATTTTTGTTCGTATCTGTCGATGGCACCATTTTTATTACTATGAAAAATCGATACTGCCACCATCAATTCTATGATGACAATGGCACCGACTCCTGCCAACAACCATTTTGTCGATGGCACCTCCAAAATGATCTACTACCACTGACCAAACTGTTCATTGAAAACATTTAGTTTTTCAATTACTTTAAGTTCTTTAATAAAATTAAGGGATTACCCCCTATTTGAAAACAATAGGAATGTTTTAAAAATCCATATCTCAAAGTATTAAAATCTAATTTTTTGTTCTAAGAATAAAACGTAATTTACTATGTTTTCATCAAATTTTGAAATCCTGATATCTTTTACAATATCTTGAATAAAGGTATAAAATTTACATGATGTCAATACATTTATTCAAAGCTTTTACCACGAAAAATCTTTTTTACGTTTAGAGAACTTCGAAAAATCAAGTTTCCAACACTTAGTCAAATTTTTACAGTTTTCTACAATTTTAACTATTTATAATTTTAAAATATTTTTCAAATCTTTTCTAATCAACCAAGGTCTTCTAATGGAATTAGTTGATACTTTAAAATCGCAAATACTTTCTAGAAAACTATATACTTTGATAGATATGTAGGAAATTAGATGATGAATTGATTGATTGATGGATATCAAGAATGTATATTCTCGATTGTTTGATGGGAAAATGACTCCAGGGGTATGTAGTGGCTTAGGCCAATATTATTACATGATTGATAGATAGATGGGTATATATCCTACACGTTCCCATCACATGGAGATATGATGGATGGATTGATTGATGAATAAATAGGATTAGAGATCACTACCATTGTAATGTATTTTCAATAAAAAGAAACTACTAAATATTACGAAAAAAAAATTATTTTGTTTACTAGTAAAAGATTGTAGAAAATCTCGAAAGAGTAATGCATTATTATATTTATAGAAACGGCAGGTCAATCTAATATAATGCTCTTTGGTAATATGGGATGCCTTAAAACATGGTATAACTTGTGAGATCCAAGAATTTCTATTCTTTTTTCTTGGAAACATATGTGTGTAAAGACGATCTTTGTATAGTTGTAGACACTCCATTTTTGCACTCGCCTGATTAATCAACTCGTCAACCCGATCGCAACGGTTCCCAATGATGGATGTTTATTCCAATGCTTTATTTTGTTACCAGATATATTTCAGAAATCCGGATGAGGTATCTCGAACTGACAAAACCTTAGAAATCACGCTACGCTAGAAAAATATGACCCCAAAAACATAGAAATCATCATTTTTCAGATAAAAAGAAGCTTTATAATAAAAATCACTAAAAAATGACCAAATTACCAAAATACCCCTAACCTTAAAATATTCTTAGAGCTTACGTTACGCTTAGAAAAATCCTTTTGAACACATAAAATATTAAATCGAAACTAAATAAATCATTTCGCCAATTTTCACAAATTTGGATAAAATTACGAAAATACCCCTCATAAAGTTCACGACCATTTCACACAAAAAATTTCATAAATGACACAAACCAATATTCCCATTGAATTTCTTACGAAAAATCGATTCTAAAACATCCTAAAACATCAAAAATCAACTTAAAACGCAAAAAGTCCTCTCCAAGGGCAAAATGGTAATTTCACAATTTTCATAATTAAAATTTTCAAAATTAATAAATAAAATATTAAATAATTAAAGTAAATATTAATAAAATTAATTTAAAAATTTAAACTAAAAAAATCGATCAATCAGGCTCTCAAGCAAAATTGTTGAGGGTTGCCAAGATATTTATTCAAGGACCCCTCCATTAGGGGGTCCAAAGAATTAAAGATATAATAGAGGGGGGTTCTCCAAAAACTTAAAGTCAATCAAGAAAGACTAAAGTCAAGGTATTAAATTCAATCAAGTAAGACTAAAGTCAAAATTAAAGTCAATTAAGTAAGACTAAAGTCAAAATATTACAGTCAATCAATTAAGACTAAAGTCAATCAAATAAGACCAAAAGTCAAAACCCTAATAGAGTTCTAATTAAATAATATCTCTATTTAATAGAATTCCAAGTAAAATACAACTCTACCTAAAATAATTCTAATTAAAATACAACTCTACCTAAAATAATTCTAATTAAAATATAACTCTAACTAAAAATAATTATAATTAAACACTAATTCTATCTAAACAAACACTTAAAAAAATTTATAAATAGGGATCATCACACCCTATTTTCGTATCAAATCATCAACCCTATGAGAAGTAAGTCAAAAAGTCCCCCTAGCCTCCCACAAACCCTAATTTTGAAGCCCCAACTTCTTACCTAACACCCATACTTTGATTTTAGCTTGAAAAACCCTTAGAAGCCCTTCAAAAACACCCCAAAATCCATAACAAATTTGAAGAATCCAGATCCAAGAAAGATATACCTTGCATCGGAGATCAGAAATCAGATCTAGAGACAAAACGAAGCAAGGAGTACGGTACAAGGGGTAGTTTTATCAGATCTGAGGGAATAGAACCTTTGCGTATCATAGGTAAAATTTCTATTTTTTTTTATCTAGGTTTTGTTATTAGCAATGTAGTCTTATTTGGGATAAGTAGAGATCGGCATTGGTCGAGTGGGGTTGGTACCTAACACCTTCCAACCCCGTAATGTGATCCCCGGATTCAGTTTTTCTTCAGTAGATTAATTTTTTTAATCCGTTTAGAGTCAATATCCGGTTCCTAGACCGTAATAACTAGGTGGCGACTCCCAAACCTCAAAGGTCAAAAGCAGATCCGCGCACCCCACGGATCGAGGGCGCTTTCAGTGGTGACTCTACTGGGGACATTGAGGATCAGACTTGAAAAAACCCAAGTATTGGAACATTGCCAGAATGACCTAGTTTTTTTTTTATTTTTTAGTTCAGTTTATATTGTTTGTTTATTTGTTTATTTATCTTTTATTGTTCGATTATTGATTGTGCGTTTGGACTTTGAATATTTGATATTTTGGCATATTATTCTTATGGTTCTATCAAACATTATCTTTGTGGTTCAAACGAGGTTTGTTTAGGGTGATCCTAAATGACGCAAAATTTTAAAAGTTGGTGTTATTAAGAACGGATTAATGATTGTTGAAGTAGAGAGATTGCCATTTTTTTTTGCGATGATCTATCTTTGGACGATTTTTCTTTTTTTTAAAATTTTTTTTTTATTTTTGTAGGTGTGTGACCTTTTCTTTTATTTTTTACAATCAATTTGTTTTGACAAAAGAACTATGCTGTCCGTTGACAGTAAGATTTTTGTTTTTAAAATAAAAAATAAAAAATAAAACAAAAAAAATCCAGTGTACTGTTGGCAACAGTGATGGTTAAGACAATGGGAGTGGGGTGCATTGAATAAAAAAAAATTTCTTTTATCTTAAACCCCATTTTAAAATAAGTTTTTTTTTTTCTCTTTTGTTTTACTTTTCCTCTGTTATACTTATCTTCTTCAATCGAATTCCTCTGTTAAACTCATCTTGCTCAACCGAACCGAATTAGAGATCAATCGGTTTTGGCCTTTCAATCTAGCCGATATTGATCAACTCGATCAATTTCCTCCAATGGAGAGGTATGGAGCTGCAAAACAACGACCATCTCGAAATCTAATCGGCTTTGAAAGATTTCCTATGAAAATCAATGTCGCTCTCGACTGTAGAGTGTAGAGTTTGTGCTGATTTGGATTGGCGATAATTCTCAAGAAGATGATTGGATCTTGTAAGATTGAGACATGTAGATCAATTCTCTCTTTAAAAGGTTTTTTTTTTACAGAAATTTTCAAGTTTTTTTGTTCTCTGATCAGATAATTTTAAAAATCTTCCGATTTTCCGCGAGAGTCTCAATTTCTTTTGATTTAAAGATGGGTAGATTAATTTAAAACCAAAAATCAGGATCTTGGTTCATCGATTTTGTCAGAATCACAACGTATATGGAACATTCGAACATGAACCCAACGCCAAACACAGAAGTGTTGAATTTTTGGGTTTCGTTTTTCTTTTGGTTGTTTTTAAACAATTGTTTGGAGAAGCTCAGGAAATTCATTGGATTGAACTTGATGGATCTGTTTTCACGGAATTAGATTCTGGAATTTTGAACTCTTAGAATTTGCAAAGAATCTCGATCTGTTGTTGAAGGTGTTGACGATGGAAAGGATGGCAGGAATATTTCTTGCCGCTAATTCAGGATCATCAAAATCAATCCGGTTGATTTGGTGATTGGAAATCAACGATGATGATGTATTGTCCATCAAGACCTTTATATTTTCTTGTTCCCACCCTTCGATCAGTTGAACCTTCACGAAAAAATTTTCTTGAGTCTCTTATATCAGATATCAGATTTGTAAACCATTCCGCGTTGGTCTGATTTAAGGATCACTTGAATAGAGAGACTTTGGAGTTTGGACTCTTCTCGTTTTTTTTATGTTTCGAAATTTCTAAGGGTAAAAATCATGGGATCATAAGAGAAATCATGATTAAGTACGTACATTTTTATGTAATATTTGCTTAACTTAAGTAGTGAAAATCGTGGCTATCCGGTTCATCTCAAGCTATTATTAACACACCAATATTCATTTGTGACACACCAATCCATATACGAACGATTATTTATTACCCAAAAAGAATTTGTGTGTTATAAGTAAACATTGGATTGCTAGTAATATCAATTTTTGTCCCATTTGTTTTAAAGGACTAATATTTGTAAATTCTTTATTTGATAACAAAGCAACAGGTTTTTGGGTAATTCTTAATCATTTTTTTTAGTAATAGTTTTTTTTTTCTTCAAAAAAAATTTTTTTTGTGTAAGTTTCCTTTTGTTTTAAAAAAAAAATTGATTTTAAAAAATAAAAAAATATATAATTTCAATTTGTTTAAGGATGATCATGATTTTCTATTTCAACAATTATCATCCCCATTCTTAGTACAATATTATTTGGAATCTCAATTTGCTTAGGATCACCCAAAATAACCCTTGATTGGAATACATAAGGAAATAATGTTGGATTAAATGCTTGCTTCTAACATTGGTATATGCTTAATGTGCTTATCTTTACCTATGTGATTGGAATGGTGTTTATTTTGATTAAATATTCATGTGACTCATGTTATAATGATTGGTTTGATTAGACCCATGGGCCCATTTGTTTGGAAAAGGCCCCGGGCACACCCCACCTTGTTTTGCACCCACCATATGCACGTTTACTGTTTTACACACTTACACGTCCCATATAGCTAACGTGGCACTAGTGCGTGGCCCGGTCTCTTTGGAGATGCGACGTCATTCATGAAAACCACAACTCCAGTCACGTACCTTAGGGTATATCAAACTATGACATCAGTACCGTCTGATCAGGTGACTCTGAAAGGTATATTGATGCACCCAGGCTGGAGCGACCTGAGCCTTTTACCTATTGTGAGCCACACAGTCACATGTCTCGATTTTCAACGTAATACTAGTACGTGGACGGTCCCCTCGTGGGATGCCAAACCATTTATGAAAGCTACAATTCTTGACTCGTACCCGTAGGTATGTAAAAGATAATTCAAGTATATCAATTGCACTTTTTGGTCAAAATCGATGTCTAAGCGAGATCCTGCCCCGTTGTATCCTACTGTACGAGGGGGATACACTACGTCTATTCTAGACGAGAGGTATTTAAGTGGGGCCTTGCTCAGCATTGTGCGCCACCTCTCAACTGGGGATCAAACTAGCTGTTTTTAGCTTCAGAGAAGTGAGTTGAGGTTTTAAATTATCTCCTATACGGTATATTAAACAAAGTCACCACGTATCGAGAGGTATATAGGTGTGCTTGGGCAAGAGTGGCTAGATAAAAAT